>NC_141599.1:4487500-4797500 GCF_047967505.1 Dipteris shenzhenensis
TATGTCTTGGAAAGGACCGTCTGTTATTGGCAATGGCATAAGTAAGCCAGTTGCCTTCTTGTGGGAAGCCTTGACCTTTTGGCATATTTGACAATTTCGAACATAGCCATATACGTCCTTTCACATCTTTGGCCAATAGAAATACCGCTCTAACTCCAAAGTACCATTGATACCTCTATGACCACCGGTAAGGGCGTCGTGGGCATCATGAAGAAGTAACTGCCATTTGTCTTGAGTACACATAACCTTTTCTTATAGAAAAGCCAACCGTCCTCTACTGAGTAATGGCTTGGAGCAAGAGTCGTGCCTAACTGGAACCGGGTGCCAAACTCAGAACTGCTGCATATCATTGCATTGGAGCTGGAACCATATACGTCCTTTCAAACATAGCCATATATGTCCTTCCACATCTTTGGCCAATACAAATACTGCTCTAACTTCTCCAAAGTACCATTGATACCTCTATGGCCACTGGTAAGGGCATCGTGGGCATCATGAAGAAGTAACTGCCGTGTGTCTTGAGTACACATAACTTTTTCTTATAGAAAAGCCAACCGTCCTCTACTGAATAATGACCTGGAGCAAGAGTCGTGGCTAACTAGAACGGGGTGCCAAACTCAAAACTGCTGCATATCATTGCATTGGAGCTGGAACTGCTTACATCATTGCTTTGAAGCTGCTATGCCTTGACATTGACTTTGCTGTCAACACAGCTGTCTTTTGCACTAAGTTGCTGCAGGAAGTGTCACAAATTGGACCCATTGCATTGAAACTGCTGCCCATCACGCCATGGAATTGCTAAACATCATTCTTTTTCAGTTTCTATGCTTTCATTCCATAACCTTCTTTGATGTGTGAATAGGCTCTACATCTTAGGAGTACATGCTGCTCATTTTCCACCTCCCCTATGGGGCAGATTCCGCAAGTCCTTTCTTCTCTGGGGATACCGAGTCTTGCCCACGTGCCCCTCTCTACCTCTAAATCACGTGAGCTGGTCCTGATTTTGCAGATTAGATGCCTTATGAAATTTGACATGTTTTCACTGCAGTATTTTTACATGCCATAGTCGTTCCATTGAGAGAGAGAGAGAGAGAGTTTATTAACGTCTACGAAAGACCAGAGGGTCTACGAAAGTGGAAGAAACTAGATACAATAACCTCATAGTGGGACCACTAAAATTGGCAGCCCTACCCAAGGCTGATTCTTGCGACGAGAACAAAAGGTAGTACGTTGCGCTATCGCTGCGAGAGACACCCACAAAGGAGGAGCAAACCCCAAGGAGAATCCCTTGGCCGTCTATAAATCAGTCACCCGTCCGTAAGTGGTTGGATCTATGTATGTTGTCTGGGGGACAATGCTGCTGGATGGCTGAGGAGAGATAGGAGGAGATCTTCTGACAGTGGCTCAAGATGTGGCGAGGGTTAGCGTCGAGAGAGAAAGTCAGCGATAGAACGTTGTTGTCACTCTCCGTTTCTGGGTCCACTCCTCCTTTGTAGTCTAATAACAGACAAGGTTGCTTGACTCATTATCTCCTTTGTCCACCCTGTCAAAGTCCTGACTATGCCCATATAGTGCCCTGCCTGGACTGCGTAGATAATGGTTTGACTATACCCAATATCAAGTAGGTGTCTGAAGTCCGGCACGTGGTATAATATCGAAGGATTTACAAAAATCCACAAAGCAACTATAAGCCCTCTGCTTTAGTGCTCGGGCCTCCTCAATGACAGCACTTAATGTAAAGATGTTTTCCAATCGAGCATGATCTGTTCGGAAACGTCTTTGCCCCCTCATTGTGTGTCCCGCACAGTCTGCCTCTCTGGTAACATGAGTCTCGAGTGCTGCTGCATAAATCTTGGACATGACATGGAGTCTCGATTGCTGTTGCAAAAGTCTTGGACATGACATATCCAATCATGATGGCTCTGTAGTTTTTCGAAATATTCCGGACCTTGTTGAGAGAGAGAGAGAGAGAGAGAGAGAGAGAGAGAGAGAGAGAAAGAAAGGTGTATTAACTTCTTTAGGAGACCTCGCGAGTCTATGAGACGAGATACAAGATATATGTAACCCATACAAGCCACTGTGGGCTGAAACAAAGGGCTCACTAAGGTCCTTGCTGAGTGCTAAGTGCTAAGAATGCAAGAAAAAAGCCCAATCACTCAAACCACCTCACTGTGTGTGCAAACCAGCATTTGTGGTCCCCTGCAGCTGTGTATGGCGAGACAATCTTGGCCGGTGACCCCTCAAAAGTAAACTGCTCGTGATGAATAGTGACCTGAGATGTATTGAAGATCATAACCGATATATATATATATATATATATATAGAGAGAGAGAGAGAGAGAGAGAGAGAGAGAGAGTCTATTAATGTCCACGGGAGACCAACATATTTATGGGACAGCACAAAACCAACTAATACATCAGCTTAGGGAGGGCACATGGCAGCTCCCCATAGAGTGCAAAAGCAGCTCTATTTATTTAGAGTAGCTACATCTAATAAAACATATTTTGGCCATACATCAGTTTAAGACTGAGAGTCTTTTGGTTTGGATTTGAATTCTTTGATAATTGCCATGCCTTCACAGTAGACTGCCCATTTTCCATTCTTCCTTGCAGCTCTAACCTTGGCTAATTCAGTCGGTTTGTTCTTCAGTTGAGCTGGTGTGAGCTCCTCAGCTATTCATACCTTTGTCCCTTTCAGCCTATGTGATTGGCAGAGAATCTTGGTTCGTAGTTTACGTGACTTGAGAGTGATGATTGCATGTCCTTTGGAATGTTTGATGTTAGTTGCTACCTCTTCATCATCATCATCTTCATCATCATCCTTGCATTCAATGTTGGGCATGGCTGCTTTGACCTGTGCTACGAAAAGAGTCCTCATCCTCTTACCAATTTTCAGGAAGTCGTCCTATCCGAATCTTCAATGCGTTTTCACATTTGGCTTCATGCTCCTTAATCTCTTCTTGAACGTCAGTTTTACTTGCATTTGTCTCAACTTCCACACTAATTCCTTCTTGATTGTCTGTACTTCAGTGTGAATGAAGTCTTTAACTGTGGAGACTAGTTGAGGAGTGGGTAGGGAAGCCGTACATGCCTTCACAACTTCCTCTATGATTGCCTGCTTGCGAGGCCCTTCAAAAAACTGATTTTAAGCTGTCACAGCTGCCAATTGCATCTCTAAGTCACGAACCTCCTGCTGTAAATAAAAAATCTGCTCATGGTGACCAATGATAGGCCGATTTAAACCTCCTTTATTATATGTATGTGCATATGGGGAAGGCATTGTAGCAGCAACTGTGGAGTACTGTATAGTTGGAGTCGCTGGTGTATAGAGGGGGGGTGGGGATTTGGATTTCAAGGAGAGGCTAGGCCACTCCATACTGGCCATATCTTCAGGACCCCAAGCTATGGCCAGGGGTTTCAGCCATATTCAGGGTTAGTTCGCTGCCACTGGCGCTGCTGTGTCGAATTGCTAGGTGGATTGCTGAAAGGCTAGGTAGAGTGCTGAGAGGCTAGGCCGGGGGCTGTGAGAGAGAGAGAGAGAGAGAGAGAGATGATATGCTTGTAACTAATTTTCCTGTGCTAAATGTCTAGTAGAATAAGTGATCCTTGTTATTTGATTATTACCCATCAATACAGTCCTTTAAGTTATAAATCCTGCATGCCCTCCCCCCAGTACCATTCATTGTTCACTAGTCCCAAGAATTTTGCCATTCAGTCCTAGATTCAGTCTAGTTTAATATCAGGGGCTTCTTTCTTCGCCATTTCAAAATTGAGCAAGTTGGGGCAGGGATCTGCTGCATAAGGGTGTGCATAAGGGCAAGTCAGGGAAGGGATGCGTGTGCGTGTGCGAGCGGAGAGAGAGAGAGAGAGAGAGAGAGAGAGAGAGAGAGAGAGAGAATATAAGTTAGAAGAGGGTAATTTTAAATGATCACCTTTGCAGTTTCTCAACTGTTTGAGTTGCTGAACAGACAAGGAAGCTTGTTGAAAGTGACATTCCATATGTGGTGCTTGGGGTTCTATATCTGTACCTGTTGTCTCTTTCCTGGACATCTGAGACTCTACAGTTAATGTTTGCAAGCAAGTATTGGCTTCCTGAGGTATGCAGAAGCATATATTGCCTAGGATAGCTTTTATGCGGATACCAAAATTGGGTGGTGCAAGTGCTGTTCATCGTTTCAGACGATTGATATAAAATGTGAGAATTTTCAGCTTCATGGTATTACCAAAATGTTTTCGAGCACTGTGACGGTGGCTTCGGCATGGATTCATCTACTGGCAGTTGACCTCTTTGCTGGAAGGTGATTTTTTAACGTATCCCATGTAACTTGCAGCAGTACTTGTTGATTCTATCATGAGTTTACAGGACAAAAGGCATTTGGAAATGCAACACGACAGTGTTTGCAAAAGAGCCCATAAGATGTATAGGTCTTTATTCACCTTGTCTTGGTTCAATTGGCAGAATAATGGTGATCTTTTGCCCTTGTGTATCTGGCAATTGTGTGACCTCGTCCAGAAAAAGTTCTACTTAACACAAATCTGATATGTGATCAAATTTAATTGCCTACTTAACAAGTTTGTATCAAGCATGCACGTTTCACTGAATACACCAGTCTTGAATGTGTCACAGGCAGGTTTTCCTTGATGGTTTGCAGCATGCTGTTGAGACACGTCATTCGCTGGCTCTGTGTCTTCTGTTCTGCCCAATTGGAATCCTCTCGCATTTTATCACCAAGGTAAAGAGTTCCTCAAGATACATCATTTTCTAGTAAAAATCACCCATACATTTACAACTTCCAAAATATCATTCGTTATAATATCTGTGGAGGCAACATGGCGGGAGAAAACAAATTGCTCACAACAATATCCTATGTAGGTGGTGATGCGATTGTGTCGAAGAGTGAACAATGAGGAAGAATCTGATGTGGCTAGGCTTTATTCTTGAACCCCTCTGGTCGTTTATATTTTCCAGTTTGTATCATTAAACCCAGCTTCTTGTTGCTGACAATTCGGACTTTGGTTTGACCTCTTATTTCACAGTGTAGTACTTGTTTCATGAGATAGCATGTGCACTAGCAAGAATGAAGCTTTGTAATCACAAGATTGCCTTGATAAAAGCTTGCATTTTAAGGCATGTTTTCTTTTACACATCTCAGGATGCTTTGTTCACAATTGATGTCAGGGGAGACTCCCATGTGCATACCCTGACGCTCTGTAGTTCTACATATCCATTTGTGTCTTGAAAAGATGATACTCGTTTGAGCTCGCTCATAAAGTGAACTTCCTGGGCATTACAGCAAGGCTAATTTGTGCTTTCGACAGAATTCACCTTTTAAAGAGCATATTATAATTTCTTCGGCTGTTTCCAGATATAAAAAAACTAGTGCTTTGCATTCAAGTGGATGGGTATATACTCTCAAAATATTCATATTCGAAACAAGCAAATAGAAGGAAATCTAATTTCGAGTGGATGGGTATATACTCTAAAAATATTCATATTCATTTCTTCGCCTGTTTCCAGATATAAAAAAACTAGTGCTTTGCATTCAAGTGGATGGGTATATACTCTAAGAATATTCATATTCATACAAGCAAATAGAAGGAAATCTAATTTCGCAAATGGCAGTTGTCATTTAGAAAAATACGTACAATGCATGATTACAAGAAACATATATCCATGCATGTATGTCAACTTCAATTAGATACAACAGGTACGATTGCAGCTGGCTTTTTCATCTCCTTAATTTGGGCCTATCACTCTGAACATCACCCGATCAGAGTCAATATGCGTAGCTCATCCATGTGAATTGATAGCTCTGAACTAGAGCATCCATATCTCCTTGCTAGACGATACCATTTGATGGAGCATATTGACGGGGCTCTATGGTATCATTTACCTTCTTGATACGAAAATGACGAATGAAGAAGAGGGTACAGGACATGTAAAATTATTTGTTTAGAACACCTAACATATGACTGTTTCACCAATAAGTTTTAGGTTCATATCAATGACTTTTATCTCGTTGAAATTGGCATGCCCATCGCATGACTTACATCTGAAGATTCGGATGGACACTTGTGCCTGTTTATCCGAAGCAATGAGGATGCACCACCCCAGCCCGCAACCAGCAACACTAGCATCAGCCATGACCTCTTCATCAAATCACCAAAGCTCCTAAAAAGTAAAGGATGGTGATCCCAATAGAACAACAAACTGAGGAGTAAGTAAAATGCAAGACCAGAAGCTAGAAAGCAATGCAAGCACCTACAATGAAGTAACTAGAGCAATAATCACCACTACCAACGACTGCGCCAACACCAACTCCTTGATTGATGTAAAAAAAGATTGCAAGAGGAAGGGCTTACCTAGAACCCTAGGATGAGGAGCAAGAAGCACAAGCTAGGTGCTGTAGGGGCCACAATCAAGAATTTTTCCATTTGACATGCTAATGTTTGCGCCACCAAATTTGGACAAAATGAATTGTATGAAGTATAGGTGATTAGGGGCCTCCTTTGGGCTATTTCGGCTCCATTTTGGGCTCTTCTAGCTCCGGGTTCCCACATAAGTTCTTAACATGTCCAGAATAGTACTATTTGTGACTTCAATTTTTCCATTCGATTCTGGATGAAAAGCTGATGAGAAATCTATCTTAGTGGTGCCTAGATTATGAAATAATGCAATCCAAAAATTACTGCAAAACTTTGAATCTCGATCAGACACTATAATCTTTGGCAAGCCATGATGAATAAAGATATGCTTGATGAATAAATATGTAGCTTGCTGAGTTGTTAAAATCTTCTTGCATGGGATGAAATAAGATTGCTTACTCAAGTGATCTCTATCATCCATATCATATCATTTTGATTCGTTGTAGTAGGAAAACTTGTTATGAAATCCATGGATATTTGTTCCTAGGGTTGCGTAGGAATAGGAAAAGGCATTAGCAATCCAAGGGTCTTTCCTTTGTAACTCTTGATCTTCTGACAAGTGATGCATTTAGCTATAAACTTAGCCACATCTTTTCTTATAGTAGGCCAATGAAATTCTCTTGCTATCACTTGTTAAGTGGCAGTCACTCCCCTATGTCCCATACATGGTGGTTGGTGCATTTCTTCCATTACAATTTGTCTAAAGGGTCGAGTGATGCACAATTTCTTTTGATAAAAGAGGTATCCATCATTGCATGAAAAGTCCAACATAGGATTCCAATTATTATTCTCTAATTTGTTCTGCACCCACCAAAACTTGTGTGGCTCTTTGTTTCTCTCTCTCCCTCTTCCGTTCTTGCTTCCATTGAGAGCACTCTAAATTGGTATCAGAGCCCGGGTGATCTAGTTGAGCATGCATGAATGCTTGAAGCTCAGCAGCTCTGTGGGAGGAAGGAGAAGCTCTGTGGGAAGCTTTGTGGGTGACTTTACTTGCATCCGAGTGTGTAGAGACCTTCGAGGAACCTTTGGAAAAGTCACTTTGGTTTTGCGAAGTGGTTTTGAGAGCATGGAGCTTGGAAACACCTTCATTCTTGAATCTGGGATCATTTCATTGGATTTTTGAACCACTGTGTCAGTTTCTGCGTTTTTCTGTCCGGGTGTTGGAACTCAAGTTTGGAGCAACCATTTGCACATCTGCCAGTTCTGGTGGACTCAAGAGGTCCTAAAACTTCTATGTTGCTCATCATTCGCACTCCGGTGGAGTTTACAAATAGCTCTGTTTCCAAAAACGTTTTTTAGTCTGTGTGTTGGACCCAGTGATTGAGACCACGGTTTTCAAAACCATCTGTCCCATTGCATTTCGGACGCCCAAAAACCCCTACCTATTAGTTCTTATGTGATTTGGTGGAGGATTTTTAGAGTTATAGATCTCTGTGTATTCGATTTCGTCTCTCTGTTATGCATTTTTCATTCTAAGGTTTTGAAACCTTAGATTTATGCCACATGGCAGTGGATAAGTGTTGACTCCCATTTCTCACTCATCGGTTGGGATTTTGGATTTCCGGCAGAAGAGAGATATTTGCAAATTTTCTTGCTGAGTCCGATTATGCAATGGCGCCCATGTTTTAAGGCATCTCAGGTTCTATTTTCAGTAGCGGTCATTACCGTGGGACTATGATTTCTTGAGCATACCTTATGCAAATCACTTTGGTTGCAGTTTGAGCAATGTGCGCTCATTCGTGGTGTGCATTGGGTTGCAGTGGATGATTTATAAGCCACTTCGATGCATTGTGGTCCTTATTGGATGCACTGATAGGCCCAAATTGCCATGTGGGATGCTACTTTTATGGACGCTTTGCATATGGATGCTATTTTATGCTGAGGGACAGCTTTGACACATTGCAGGTGATGCACTAATAGTGCTATCCTCTCTTGGATGAGATATTACTAATGCATATGCCAGTGGACGGTGTTTATACTTGAGTCGTTTGGCACTTATTGGCATTTTGGATTGCCATTGCAGTTGGCATTTTCTTTTGGGCCAGATTTGCTCATATGGATGCATAGTATATGCACATGAGTCAGATGCTTTGAGACATGAGTTTTGGTGATATTTCACTCTATTGTGGCATACACATTTTTGCTTCATTTGCATCATGGCATCCTCTTCCATGTCTGAAAAGGAGTTTTTCAGTATTAAAAAGTTTGATGGGACAAACTTTCCTTTATGGAAAAAACAAATAAGGTATGTGCTTATTCAAAAGAAGCAGATTAAACCCTTGGTAGGGATTGAAGCTAAGCCTGCAAATATGTCTGAGGATGATTGGAATGAGTTGGATGCATTAGCAAAATCTACTATCAGACTTCATCTTGCAGAGTTAGTTTATTTCACAGTAGTAAATGAGCAGACTACGGAAGATTTATGGAAGAAACTGTGTGCCACTTATGAAAAGGAAACTGCCTCTAATAAAGTTTACCTCATGAAAAGGTTGTTTGAGCTACAGATGAAGGAAGGGGTCTCCATTGCTTCTCACTTGAATGAATTCGATATTATTTTCAGCCAGCTTTAGGCTCAGAAGATGAATTTTGATGCAGAGACTAAGGCAATATTTCTCTTATGTTCATTGCCATTCTCATGGGATACCTTCCGTACAGCTGTCAGTAACTCTGCACCTAGTGGAGTACTGAAATTTGATGATGTTGTGGGTAGCTTGTTGGCTGAGGAGATTAGACGGAAGTCTATGGATGGCAACAAGCAGGATGCAGCCTTAAATGTGCAAAGGGGCAGATCACAATTTAGGGGGAAGTCCCAAGAAAGAGGGAAGTCTCATAGCAAATCCAGGGGATGGAACATTGAGTGTTACCACTGTGGCAAGAAGGGCCATATAAAAAATGATTGCTACAAGCTGAAAAGAGAGCAAAAGGATAAGAAAAAGAATGCAAATTGGGGTGCAAATCAAAAGGAAGAGAGTCCAAGGGAGGACAAAGGAAAAGTGAAGATCGAGGAGATCAATGCAGTCACACATGATAGTGACAATGACGTTCTCTTCATGTCTAGTTTATCTGCAGAGTTGCTTACCACTTCAGATGATGCATATTCCTAGGATCGGATTTTGGATTCTGGTGCTTCATTCCATGTTACTCCCCATAGGGAATGGTTCTCCACTTATGATAGTGGAAAGACAGGTTGTGTGCATCTTGGAAATGACTATGCATGTGACATAGTGGGAGCAGGTGACATAAAGTTTTCTTTTGCAAATGGGTCTGCATTTGTTTTGAAACATGTGAGACATGTGCCTAAGTTGACGAAGAGTCTTATTTCAGTGGGTTAGCTAGATGATGCTGGTTTTCACACCACTTTTGGCTTTCTAAGTTGGAAAATTCAGAAGGGCTCTATGCTTTTGGCCAGGGGTGCCAAGTGTGGGAATTTGTATCCCTTACATGTATCAGGGGTATTTGATCATGTTGTTGCAATAACCAAGCAGCCAAGCACTTCTTTGTGGCATTGCAGGTTGGGGCACATGAGCCAGAATGGAATGAAACTCTTATGCCATTTGGGTTATGTACTGCATTTGAGTTTCTCTGATTTTGAAATTTGTGAGCACTGTCTCTATGAGAAGCAGACTAAATCAGCCCATAAAAGAAGGGGAAAGAAAGAGTTTCAAAAGCTTGATTTGGTGCATTCAGACGTATGTGGTCCCATTCCTACATGGTCATTAGGCGGGGCTGAATACTATGTGACATTCATTGATGATGCAACTAGGAAAGTGTGGGCTTATGCTATAGCTCGGAAGAGTGATGTGTTCCAGGTATTTCATAAATGGCTGGCCTTGGTTGAGAATTAGTCAGGTAGAACGCTTAAATGCCTACGGACTGACAATGGTGGAGAGTATCTCTCTCATGACTTTCAGCATTTCTATGATGCACGTGGGATTAAGAGGGAGCTCACATCCCCTCGTACTCTAGAGCAAAATCCAGTTGCAGAAAAGATGAACTATACCATTCAAGAATGGTTGCAATGCATGCTTTCCAATGCAAGTCTTTCTGGTGGTTTTTGGGCTGAGGCAATGAAGACTGCAGTGCATGTGATCAATAGATCACATAGTAAGAGTTTGGATGGTGGTATTCCTAAAGAGGCATGGAGTGGCAAGAAGCCCTTTTACTCTCATTTGCATATATTTGGGTGTGAGGCATATGCACATGTGCCAAAAGAGCTTCGAAAGAAGCTAGATCCTAAGTCTAGGAAATGCATCTTTCTGGGTTATGGTGAAAGTGGAGAGATGGGCTATTGTCTCTGGGATCTAGAAGCAAAGAAGATCATACGCAGCCATGATGTAGTCTTCAATGAGAAGAAGATGCATAAGGCACCCATGAGGGATGTGGAAATGAGGAGAATCACTTTCTAGGATGTGAATCCACCTGCATATGTTGATAGACAGCAAGCTGTCCATGCATCAAATGTGCAAGAAATGGTACCACCAAGTACTCCCATAGGTATACAATCAAGGGTAGATGATGGATCATCTATTGGTCGAAATGATGAGCCAAATGTGGCTGATATGCAGGTGGGACAGCAAGCTAAAATGCCCTTGAGAAGATCATCTAGAGTGTCTAGACCGCCTGATAGGTTTGTTCCAGGGGTAGACTATGTGATGCTTATTGATTGCGGGGAGCCTTCTTGCTACAGAGAGGCTATGATGCGCGAGGATCAACGCAAGTGGGAGTACGCTATGCAATCAGAGATGAGTTCACTTATGAAGAATAAGACTTGGGACTTGGTTTCTTTGCCACATGGAAAGAAAGCGTTGCCATGTAAATGGGTCTACAAAATGAAGGTCACAGGTGATGATGTGCCTAGGTACAAGGCCCGTTTGGTCACTAAAGGGTTCAAGCAAGAGAAGGGTGTGGACTTTGATGAGACATTCTCTCCGGTTGTGAAGATGACCACACTTAGATGCATGCTTGGACTAGTGGCATCAGAGGATATGGAGCTTATGTAGATGGATGTCAAGACAGCTTTCTTGCATGGGGATTTGCATGAGGAAATTTACATGGTGCAGCCGGAAGGCTTTGAAGAAAAGGGCAAAGAGCATTTAGTTCGCAAGCTGAAGAAGAGTCTCTATGGTCTTAAGCAAGTGCCTAGAGAATGGTATAAGAAGTTTGATGCTTTCATTTGGTCCCAGGGTTTTAGAAGGAGTGAAATTGATCACTACCTCTACACTAAAAGGGCTAAGGATAATAGCCTGATAATCCTGGCACTATATGTGGATGATATGCTATTGGCAAGCAAGAATACTTATGAGCTAGATGCATTAAAGGCCAAGTTGCATGAGGCCTTTGATATGAAGGATTTGGGACTTGCAGGTCATATTTTTGGTATGCGCATCACGTGTGATCAGAGTAGGAAACTCCTTTGGCTTTCACAAAAAGAGATCATGAGGTACATGAAGGGTACCAAGGAGATGTGCATCTGCTTTGGTAGAGGAGACATGCGTGTACTTGGGTACACAGATTCAGACTATACAGGGCATGTGGATAGTAGGAGATCCACTTCTGGTTATGTGTTCACCTTTGCAGGTGGTGCAGCGTCGTGGATGTCTCACGCACAGAGGTGCGTTGCTTTGTTGACCATAGAGGCTGAGTATGTTGCAGCCACAGAGGGTTGCAAGGAGGCTATATGGCTTGATCGGCTAGTGGGAGATTTGGGGATTCATACAGGTATATCGAGATTGCATAGTGATTCCATGAGTGCTATTCAAGTAGCACGGAATCCGGTCTTTCATGCAAAGACCAAACACATTGAGGTCAGGTACCATTTCATCACTTGAGGACAAGCGCATAGAGCTTGTCAAGGTTCATACAGATGATAACCTTGCAGATATGCTGACAAAGAGTCTACCTAGTCAGCGGTTTGAGTATTGTTGTGTATTGATGGGCATTGGATAGTATGCTCACTAGTTGTTCTCCCGTAAAGGCACATTGTCCTTTAAGTGGGAGGTTGTGGGGGTTAAAGGTCACTGTGCCTTTACCCCGGTTATGTACAATACTCAAACACATATATAAATGAATGAAAAAGAAGATTAGGGTGTTCTGCACCCACCAAAACTTGTGTGGCTCTCTGTTTCTCTCTCTCTCTCTCTTCTGTTCTTGCTTCCATTGAGAGCACTTTCAGCTGGGTCTCTATAGGAGTGATGTGATTAATACTTGGATTTCTGCTAAGAGCATCAATAACTACATTTTCTTTTCTAGGTTGATACTGAATCATGGGCTGAAAACTATGTATAAATGATGCCCACTTAATGTGCCTATCGGATATTAGTGTGGCTAAGTCAACAAATGCTTGATACTTTGTTGATCGGTTTTGATAAGAAACTCAGCTCCCATCAAATAATGTTTCCACATTCATAAGGCATGCATAACAACGGTTAATTATTTATCATATGTACTGTAATTGCATTTCACTGGTTTTAATTTTTGGCTCTCCTATGCTATAGGATGTCCATCCTACATAAGCATGGCTCCAATTCCACATCCCCACTAGCATCGGTTACAACTACAAAGAATGGTCTAGAGAAATCGGGTAGTTGCAACATAGGATCTTGCATGAGAGCTTCTTTCAAAGCTGCAAAAGATTTATCTTGAGAAATGCTTAGCTTTTCTAAGAAGGTCTGTCAATGGATATGCAATGTATGTGAAATTCTTGACAAACTTTCTATAAAAGCTACACAATCCCAAGAATGATCTTAATTCATGTATATCTCGAGGTTTAGGCCATGTGACTATGCATTCAATCTTTCTTGGATCTACTCGAATCCCATCGGCAGATACTATGTTACCCATTTGATCTTGAAAGAAACTATTCTTTTCAAGATTTATGTACAATTGATTTTCTTTCAAGAGTGAAAATACTAGCTTTAGATGTTCCTTATGCTCCTCAATGTCTTTGCTAAACACCAAAATATCATCAAAAAATATTACCACACAATCTTGGTGTCTAACAAAGATTTGGTTCATCATTCTACTAAAAGTAGCTGGAGCATTAGTTAGCCCAAAAGGCATATCTAGGAATTCATAATGTCTCGTTTGAGTTCTAAAAGTAGTCTTGTATATATCCTCTTCTACCATACGGACTTGATGATAGCTAGATTTGAGATCTATCTTACTGAAGACCTTGGCTCCTTTGAATTTGTCTAAAAGATTGTCAATCTTAGGGATTGGGTATTTGTTCTTCACTGTGATTTTGTTTAGTGCACGATAGTCTATGCACATTGGATAGGTTCCATTTTTCTTTTTGACTAATAAGACAGGTGCTCCATAAGGAGAACTACTGAATCTTATCAATCATCTCTCTATTAGTTCCTGCACTTACTTTTGAATTTCCTTTTGCTCTAGCTGGTTGACTCTATATGGAGCTTTGCGAGGTGGAGTATTGCTCGGTAGGATTTCTATCCTATGATCTTCAGGTCGAGAATAGGGTAATCCAAGCGGTAAATCCTCTAAGAAACAATCAAAAATTTGAGAAAGAAACTTTTGGTGTGTAGGCTTAGTGTTTGGCTGAGTAGTTGTTACCATATTCACAAAAATCAAATATGTTTTCTCACATTTCCTAATTGCTCTCTTGGCTTGTGTATGGTTGAGTAAAGGACTGATCTCAGGTTTCATAGAGCTTTTCAAACATATTTCTTGGTTGTCCATCTTAATCCACATCTGATGTGAATCATAATCTATCTTAGGATTATATTGATGTCTCCATGGCATTCCTAAGATGATATCAACTACCTGTAGGGGTGCCACTAGAAAGTCTCGTCTATCCTTGTAAGGTTTGATTGAAATTTCAAGATTCTTGAATTCTCTAGTGCAATTATGCTTTGTCTTGGTAAAAGAAACTTTGACTTTATAGTTAGATGGAAAAGACTCTAGGTTTAGCTTTGCTAAGGCTCTTTTCGAAATGAAATCATGTGTACTACCATAGCCATGTAGAACAACAACCTCTTTACCATTAATGAAACCTTTCATTTTTAGAAGAGCATGAGAATTATACTACCTACCTCTTGCTTAGCTGCATTGTTCTCGATTATGTGCACTTTTGCCATCGGGGTTCTTCTTTCTTTCGGGATATTCAGTTGCTATATGTCTCACTTTGTTGCACCTGAAACACCTTATTTCTTTCTTCGAAAAATTTCCACCGTCCGGCTTCGAAGAAGCATCTGTCTTTTGTGGAACAAAACTAGATTTAGATTTAAAGAAGGACTTTTTATCAAACCTCCTCTTCTTATGGAAGGGTACAAGCCCTTCCAAATCTTTCCCTTCCTTTGGGATTCCATTCTTCCTCTCACAATTCATTGCAAGAGAAATCATAGAGTTCAATGAGTGAGGATGAAACATGTTAATTTCGGCTCTCAACTTAGATTTTAGACTTACCACATACTTTCTTCGTTGATCTCGCTCACTCACTTTCTTTAAAGACTGTAATTGGATGAACGTTTCCCAAAACCTATCAGTGTATGTGGAGATCATTTCTTTATCGAATTGCTTGAAAGTATTCCACTATTGTCTGGTTTTTGCTTTGAAGTGTGAGGGAAGGAAATCTCTCTCGATGAGCTTTTGAAAAGACTTCCAAGATTTTGGTCACCTTTTACTATGCTTAGTGATGTTCATTAAAGTGCAGCACTCTCAACTAAATAATTTGCAGCACATTTAATCTTATCTTTTTCAGAGAATTTCTCCCCTGAAAAGTAATCATGTAGCTCATTGATCCAAGACAAAACGTGCGTGCTTCTTTCTTTCCATTGAAATTTTGAAATGAGAAAGCTTTTCTACTTATTTTACGCCCCTTTCTCGAATTCTGTGCTCTCAGTGTGGCTTTGACTGTCTTGATAATAGGATCATCTTTAGAATCATTGTCGGATGACTCATCATCAGATGAATGCCTCTTCCTTTTCTTACCATTGATTTTCTTTTTTAATCTCTCCCTATGCTCACGCTCATTGGCCAATTGTGCTTGAAGTGCATCTAACTGCTTTTGAAGCATGAGTGGTTGTGGCTGATTCGCCATGATAATGTGATAAATACAAATAAAGTAGAGTGGAGGGAAATAAGGATACTAAGTGTAAGAAAATTTATACGGATCGAAAAGTGTAATTTGAATGTATGGTAAGAAACAGATGGCGGATGATACTAAGTGTACGAAATATAAAGCAAAAGAAATCACTTATCTCGCTCTTTGATCGGACATAGAAAAGATTGGAGTGGGAGATATGTGACCGATGAAGTTGCTTGTAGTCGTCCTTGTGCTCAACTGCTCTCCAATTAATTGCACGGTGATTTCGTGGTTCCAAATCACCTTCTTGATTCAAGCATTCAGATTTGGTTGTCGTCTTTGCCTTGTTGGGCCCCGTAGCTTGTTGAATTTCCCCTTTAAAAAAAATAAATAATAATTTTCTTTAAAGAGCCTTTTTGAACCTTGCCCCTTGATTTGTATTTAGTCAAAGGAAGCTTTGACTTGATAAAATTGTAAGAACAAAGTCGTGAACTCCGAGAAAAATGGTACCGTTTAGACTGACTACAGGTACTCTCTCAGAGGAGGTTGCTCAGCCTCTACTACTGATTGCTGTCCGTGATGATAGAGGCTGCTCCGGAATCACAGAGGGCAAGGTTGGCAGCAGCAACTATGGCAGCGAAGGCAGATGCGCATTGCGTACTATGCAGGAGGCTGAGTAGAAGGTAGAGTCGCAGTCTCATAGAGGAGAGACTACTGGAGAGTCTGCAGCGGGTGGTGCTGTTTAATACTTGGGCAACATGGCTATGGCCCCTAGACTCCTATAGTCCTGGCTCCCCGATCAGCTGCTTGTATGTGAGGACAAGAATGGCAGCACAGCCAACGAAATCTACTCATCAATGGTGCAGACTGTCCGTGCGGGCGCACAGAGGTGCAGATGGGTGCGCGCGTCGAGTACCAGGTCTTGAAGGGCCCGACAGTCGTAGACTCATATTGGTGCACGAGACTCTTCTTCGATAATGTTCTCTCTCTTTTCTTTTTTTAAAAAGCCCATAGTAGTTCGGTTATCTTCTTCTCTCTCAATTGTAAACAAGCAATAGTCGACGTAAAGATCCAAGTGAAATGGCTAGTGGCCAATTGGCTTGAGGAGAGCACTAGAGTCCACCTCCTGAGTATTTTGAGTGAGATATCTTTTGTCTGAGCCATATGTCAAAAATTGTCTGAGCTGTATGTAAGATACTATATTGTGGAATATATGAGAATACCTCTTTCAAAAAAAAAAAAAAAAAAGCCCATAGTGACTAGTCCCAAGCTTTAGTAAAGGCTCTCCCTAGTTCAAAACATGTGTCTTTTTGAGAACTGAACTCAACCTTAATGTCTTGGAGTTTGAGGCAAGCTTTGAAGACTCTTTTTTTTTTTTGGGATTTCGTCTTCATCCCCAATAATCCTAGAGCATAGCCTTGCTTTGATACCACCACTCAAGCCAAAAAAAGGTATTTCCACACAAAATTCACCACTTAATCAATTGGAGAAGAAGAACACAAATCACACCACAAAAACGACACTAGATTGGGTACAATATCCCCCCCTAGATAAGTGGCTCATGCTTCCTCATCTAGAGTATTTATGATATTTCATAAAAGCACCACGAGCCAAAATTATCCTTCTTCCAAAATGAGGGATTTGCTTTACATAGCCATCTTTGATCCCAAAAATTGGATCATGTCCACTCCAAAATATATTGCTCAAACTTGCAATAATAAAGAAATACAAAATTGGCCCATGGCCATAAATGATGCACTGTGCGACACCTCAATTGGTACCCTCACACTAACTACAATCCTTGCTATGAGTTCCATCACTTGTACTCAAGCTGCGAATTACATTAGTTATTAACAATCGATTGAACGAATCACCAAATCAACCGATCCCAACATAACCGTGCTCAAAGCACAATAATCAAGCACAACACCAATAACACTAGCGACATCAATATTAACATGGAATCACCCACAATACTGACCATCTAGCATAGCAAAACACAAGCTAGTCAGGTGTCCCCAACTAACCATACAAAGTATCCACTAGGACCCCACTGCATCCGATGCGCTCCTATGGAGTACTTTGTCATAGTCCACTTGACTAAAACAATAATTTCCTAAGCAAGATATAATATCAGAAATACAATTTCCATAACAGAACAATTGAAACAAGTGAGAGAGAGATTCAAATGCACAACAAGTGCCAAAAAATATTGCAAAGGTGCATTTTAGTAGTTTGTGCTACACCACACACACACACACACACACACACACACACACCGACATAGATATTCTCCCAAAATGACCCATCCTAACTCTGACCTTGGGACCTTTTATACATGGTGTGGATGTGACATTAATCTGACAAAGGTGGTAGGTACTACCCACTACCTTTATAGGAGTTTAGCATGGGATGTTACACCTTGATATTTGCTCATTTACGACAAACTTGAATTTAGTGGTTTGACTCTTTACTTTGCTCCTAACAACCTGCCATCACATTTTGTCCATTTTGACTTTTGCCTACCACCATCATCCCTTTTTTTATTGACATCATTGTCTTTAATGTCACTCAAAGGACTAATTGAACCAGTAGGTTTGTGGTGCTTGTGGCCTCACCCATTCCTTTGTCCACTCGCTCCAAGATATTGTCAGGTAAGAGTGTCATCTAGCCACTTTGCCCTATGCTCGGGATCTCCTTTTGCCCTTTGTTGGGTGCTCGTTGGGTGCTCAGAGTTGGCTTCAGAGTTATTTTAATCCCAAGGTGCAATCATGGGTTTTAGTTAGGATTTGCTAAGTCCTACCCCCACAAGGTATGCCAAGTGTTAGCCCTGCATCTAAAATACATAATTCTTAAATATGAATACCCAAAATATGTGGAGTTAGGTTCTAAAACTATCGAAAGGGAAATAATCCCAAGATGCTGATTGCTTGATAGCTTTTCAAGAAAGTTGTTGTTCCTATCATATGGTTTTACTTCTTTGCAGTGGCATTTTTCACTGTTCCTTTGCAATTCTAAAGTTCTACATTACTACAGTATGCTAAAATAGTTTTCTATGTTAGCATTCCAAAGTCTATAAAAAGGGTGCTGGTTCCCTTTAACATTCATGTCAATATAGCTAAAATAAATTTCCAACCTTACAAGTGGCTTGCATCGAGCTCCTAGATCCATCAATGCCATCTCCCTACTCAAGTGATTTCAATGTGTAAGCTCTTGGTTAGGTTTTCAAAGAGCGCCCTTAAGTTTGTAGTGGATGCACTAGGAGTCCCAACAGTTGCACTGATAGTTCCAAACTTTTAAAGAGAAATCATAGTGCAATTGACCACCATGAAGCTATCTTATGATGATACCAAGTCTTGCTAAATAAAAACACCTTTTGACACAGTTGAATGCTTGAGTTGGCTTGGGTAAAGGGGGAAGTTGCAACGAGACCCCATGGTAGAGATGGAGTTGAACGTGTTTTCCTAATAATGAAATCATCATCCAACTCTCGTACCACATATTTATTTTGAATATATATTTTCTATTTTTCATCACTCATACATCCATTGGATGTTAAATATATGTTTTCATTGTACATATTGGCCATATATGCAATGCATTTTAAGTAGATGATTGGAAAATTTTTAATATGTATGTGTATGGTTGAATACTGATATGCATTAGGAGGGGGTTATATAAGGTGGAGATTTAGAAAACATATGTGCTTATGATTTGAATATATTATATAGTGTTTCTTTTTATATCAAAGTGGTATTTTGCTTCTCCAAAGAGAAAAAATATATTTTTCCTTATGGCATAGACTTTTAGTTCAAGTAGTAATGGAGAGCATGAGGAGGTTGAACACCCAAGAAGGGCTATAAAGCCTCCGTCTAAGTGAAGAGGAAGTTTGTGAGGAGTATTATAGAGTCACACAAGCTTGAAAGGCATATAAGACACTCTCAAACATCTATAGTTCTTCTTTATATGAGTTTCATATGAAAGCAATGGAAGCTATAAAGCAAAATAGTAGGTGGATAGAGATAATGGGCTTGAAGTGGAATGATGTGCCCAAAGAGGTGACCAAGGTAGATGTGGAACCTTGTTTACCTCTTACAATGATTGGCATGGGAGGTGGAAGACCCAATATTTCACCAATGAGGACATGTGGTGTCATGCAAAAATAATTTTGTAGAGATGAATGGATGATCACCATATCATAATGACTTCTCATTGTTCTTTTACTAGTAATTGTACATTAAATTGGTGAGTATTTCTCCTCCATAGGCTTAAACATTATGAAGAGATTGCCATAAAAGTAATATGATTAAGGAGGTTGATCCAATAGTAATACACAAACTTTTTGTGGAAGAGGAAACCATCATAGAGGAAAACAAAGTCATAGTCATTAAGTCAATCAAGCTCACCACATGTACACTTTGATTGAGGGTATGTAAAAGATTCCAAATCCAAATGTAGTTATCATGTTTACTATGTAGATTAGTGTAGTGGGTCTCAGTAGTGACTCACGTGTTATGGGGTAGTTGAAGATATGCTAACGGAGTCTCCACTCTCGGCTACTCCTTGTGGGAGCATAGCACGAGCAGTCCGCAAGTATCACTCAAGTGGCCTCTGAATTGTTGCAGTGTGGTTTCACATGAGGAAGAGGGAAAAGGAAGAGGGGAGGGGAGAGGGAGAATGAGGGGAGAAGGAGGGCAGAGGAAGGGAAGAGGAGAAGGGAGTGAAGGGGGATAGAGTGACAACCACAAAGGCACTATGAGGAAAGAAGAGAACACCCAAAACACTCTCTTGGAAGAGAAGAGGGAACTTGTATTCAACTTGGTGCAAACAACAATGAAGACCAAAGTCAACCATTTGGCCTTTTATACAAGTCACCTTTTGAAGGGAGGGCCAACCCTTATCTCTTTATACCACTCTCCCTTCTCATTCTTTTACCATCCTCTTGGGCCCATCTAGCTCCAAGACACAATCTTGGCTCTATGGACTTGCCATTGTCCCATCAAATTGCATCACTTAACTAGCGGTGGCGTATTGTTAACCAATCTATTAACATGCCCCCCTTGCTGATCTCTATCCAGTCCTCTGGATCATGTAGCACTCATGGTTGTTGGAGTATTAGTTGTTCGTGTGCACTGGGCTGAATCTTCTTTTGGTCCATTGCAGTAGAGAGATGTCATGGCTCCCTGTTATGGAATGCTTGTTAGAATTATGAATGCATGATTTGTCTAGAACTAGCACCTCAGGGTTTGTGTGAGCCGAGTTGAGTACTTGTGACCATTCAAAGAAGGAATAAGAAAAAGAAAAAGAGAAATCTAAGGGGTAAGTTAGTAGGAAGAAGGTGTTAGTAGGGACTAATGTAAGATCCTAGTGGTGTTAGTGTTAGCAGAGTAAGTAAAGTGCATTCTCATGCTCCTCTTAAGTCCCATATTTGACTTGAGTGGGACTTCTAATGGATTCTCATTAGACTAAG
This sequence comes from Dipteris shenzhenensis, assembly GCF_047967505.1. Classification (NCBI taxonomy): domain Eukaryota; kingdom Viridiplantae; phylum Streptophyta; class Polypodiopsida; order Gleicheniales; family Dipteridaceae; genus Dipteris; species Dipteris shenzhenensis. Next base: position 4,508,436 of record NC_141599.1, read on the forward strand.
TCTTTGATATGCCATGTTTGATCGGTCCAGAGTTGTGCATGACATTTTGTCTTGCTTCTCTGCATTGAAGTTCCTTTAAAATCCATTTTATGGATTGCATTTCCTTGAGGGCTTTGCTTGGAAGTATTTGAGCCCAATAAGGTTGTGGCACCATCTAGAAATTTATATGTCTGAGTCATCAAATCGAGAGGATCTGATAATACACCATACAAACTCCTAAAATGAGGACTATAGCTAAAGAGCATTATAGAAGGGGAATTATAAAAAAGGCTTCTAAGCTACAATTGAAAGAAAAGAGGATGAGTAGAAGTTGGATAGTTGATGGTGATGTTAGTAATGGAATGTGAAAAAAAAGCTTTGAGGGTCACAAGAAACTCATCCAAACCCATATTGGTGTAATCACATTCACCCTGGAGTTGAATGCATCCTTGAGAGCTACTTGTGGGAGACCACTTATCATTCCATGTGTGAACTCAAATTCAAGACCGTGATGACTTAGGCATAAGTTTGTGCCCTGTTCTATTTTGGCATTGTTGATGGGATTTTTTGTTGATGCTGATTGGTGTATTGATGTTCCCTTGTGTTTGTCACGTACCTTCCCGACCAAGGGGCCGTTGGGCTGACATACTTGTGATTTGCTGAGTGTGTCGTGCTAAGAACCTGAAGAGGACTGAACGCCTATTTTCACCTAGTCCTATTTTCACTTAGGACTCCCACATGTGAGCAGAGTGGTAGGACTTCCACATATTATAACTTTGTTGCTCTTTATGGACACACCTAGACCTAGCACTTGGAACTGAGTTCCTATTCACCTAAATGGCCTTAGTACCTATGATTACATCAAAAGGTGAGTGCAGTAACATATTGAATAAGACCTCATAAGAACATCATTGTGTAGAATCCTAGAGTAAGTCTAATAATCACTTCGAAGGAGAGTTTCTACGACATTACTAGAGATCTTTGTTGGCGAGTAGTTGTCAACCCATTGGTAGCAATGTTGCTTGAAGTTCTTTGAGATCCTCGAGTGCAACAGTAGGTTCTTGTGGAGCTACTCCATTTTTAGGAGTAGGTTCTTATGGATCTACTATTGGCATGTCTCTTGTTGTCAGTATTGCACCATTGAACATTGCGATCTCCCACATGTACCACTTCTATGATACTCATTTTAATAAAGTGAGATACATTCGATGTATCAAGTGTGAGTAGGATCACAATGTCTTAGACATCTTTTGCTTTTGTTGAGCCCAAGTTTCAGCTGAGAAAGTTGTCAAGGATGAAGATACTCCATTGTTCACATTGGAAGGTTCTTGTGTGGCTTCCATTGTGTTCGGAATTACTTGTGTGGCCAACTCTTGCGTAGCTTCCCTGATGATAGATTCCAAATTTCTTAGTAAGGAAGGTTCTTGTGTGGCTCCCAATGTGGATTTAGCTTTTGTCTTGGCAGGTTCTTATGTAATTGTCTCTTTTTTCAAGACAGGTTCTTGTGTTAATGCCAGTTGCCTTGAAGATGATGCAATAAATTGACATCCCTTTTGATAGACTTGCGATTGAGCAGGTTCTTGTGTTACTATCTCCCTTTTTGATACAGGTTCTTGTGTAATTACTTAAGAGGAGGTAGACAAATTCCTTTGCGTATGATCCTCCTGCATTGGCACTTTTTCCTTGTCCTTGCAAGCAGGTTCTCATTGTTCTTGCATCTTTGCAGAGTAGGTTCTTGTGTGACTACTACTGGTGCATCTGCACTCATTGATGCTCTTGTATTGATACATTTTGGGCTCCGTTCTTCTTTTGTGATGGAGACGGTGTACATTTAAGCTTAGTGCAAGCATAGATGGGTTGTTGATTACTGTAGCAAGGCTTGGGTACCCATATATAGGAGTTGCCAAGGTAATATCCCTGGGCCTCGAGTAGTCTTGTGGGAACCCATCGGTAATGTACCCTCCTTGTTGGATGGAGTCGTCTTCTTCTTTGATGTTGAGGTTTGTTGTTTACATGAGGGGGTGGTTGGCAATGGTGAGGCTTGATGTTTAGAGGAGGGGGTGGCTTCATATGTTGAGATTTCTTTGGAATCCAGAAATACGATTCACCCTCAAAGTATCCTTGAGCCTTCAATAGATCCTTTCGAACCCATATTTGCTTGGTTTCCTTTTGTCTTCGTCTTCTTCCTTGGTGGCATCCTTGTCAAGGTGGGGAGGTGGAAGTAGTTGCTGATGTTGGTGCATCGTGATGGGATGATTCATTACCAAATAACCCTTTGTAAGTGTCTTGGATCCAGCTTTTACCAATAATGGTGGCTTCTGCTAAGGTACCTGTAGGAGCTACAAAAAACTTGCAAGGCACAATGTAATTATCCAAGGAAACATTCAACATTAAAGAACCAATAACCTTAATAGAGGTACCCTTTATGGATTGAATTTTAGAATCACATACTTGAAGGTGTTCCTGGCCAAGATGCTTTAATGTTTCCTAGGAGATGAGGTTGTGGCCTACTTGCCCATCTACTCTGGCTTGTATTTGGCATGTTGCACCTACTGATGTTAGCTCTACCCAAATTTGAGATGAAGTCATATCTATCTCATTAGGATCAAGGGCATTGTCAATTCCTAATTCAATTTAACTTGGTAGTACCGCTCTTATGGTGTAAAAAGGTGTAATGGAGCTAAGTTGTTCATCATCAAGGTACATCGTCTGAGTGCCATCAGTAGTTGGTGGATCTATTACTGCTAGTGTATGCATCCAATCACATGCATCTTCTAGTTCTGATAAAGGGGCACACAACGGTTCATCAAGACTCTTCTCACTATCCTCTTTCTCATATTTTTAAATCAGCTTTACTGTTGGCATAGACCTATCAGTGGTATCGGACTTAGCTGCAAATAGATTTGCAAACATAGTGTGAGCCTTCCATGTTCAGAGATCAACCCTCACGACTTGCTAATCTTTCCTTAGATAAATATTGTTGGAGCACTAATCATGGATCAATCATGCCATATGCAAGAAAGGTCTTCATAGAATAGCCTCATACCTAGGGTTGTTTTGGAAATCCATTATAACAAGGCACACCCGATATGTGAGACCGCATGTTTTGATTTTCATGTCCTTGAGTAATCCATTGGGATGAGCCGTGCATCAGCTAATTTAACTACCAAGGGAGTACTTTCTCGATCGGGACTTCCCCACTTTTCCCAGCATTATTTCATGTGATGATGCTAACACCTACTCCTCCATCTAAGATTGCCATAGCTTTCTTATCATGGAAGGAGATGGGTATCACTACATTTGTGTCATCACTCTCAAAATATTGGCCCAAATTGTTGATTGGCACCCTTGGAAGGTCTTGATCATGATTGGGAGACTCACCATTATCAAGATTTGTGGGTTGGGGTGTCACTATTTGCCCACTCATCCAATCTGAGAGGTCTCTCCATAGAGTATGATTACCCTGTAATATTGTCACGATGGGCATCTTGATCTCAATGGACAGGAATGCGGCTAATCCTACAATGTCTCGAGGACCAGTGATAGATTCCATGCCTATTGATTTAGACTCTTCTAAGCCATAAAAGGACATGTTGTCATCCTCCTTTAGTTGTTGCAAGGCGGGGTCATCTTCAAACATCCGTTGCATTAGGGTGGATCCCTCTATTGAAGGGCATGACACACCTTCTTCCTCTAACCTTTCAGGTATTTGCAAGGCTTTTGAGGCTCGAGTGTTTATCTCATGTCTAGGATAAATTGTATCAGTACTCTTGCTTGCCTTGAGACTCTGCAGACATTCCTCTTGGCACTTGTGTACCAATTTATGCACCTCAGTGAGAGCTTGTTTCCCCACCCATGGGTCAGAATATTCACCGTGACCCTTAGGTGTTGTAGTTTGGCTATGGGTTGAAGCCATTATCGGTGCCTCAGTTGCCTCATGAAGTGGTTATTGTTGGCACCGTTTGAGAGAGTATCATCAGAGGAAGATGTTGGTAGGACGCTGTGTCTTCATTCGACCCATCTTGGATGATGACCTTATTTTTTTCCTTCCCAATATTCATTGCACCCTTGGTGCTTACTTGTGCTGATTTAGTTGCATCTCTAAGCTGTGACGTGCTAGCTTTATCCCTTTTGGCTTGTTTGTGAAGCTCTTTATTAAGGGCTTTAGCTTGCAACCTCATGATTACATTCAAGGGTATTGATGACACTTGGCCTCTGTCAATGCTTAACAAGTTAAGGCTTGTGAACTCAGATGGCCTTCTCATCGAGCAATCCTTGAAAAGATGGTCCACACCACACCCAGTGCACAATGGCGATGGCGTATTAGACACTGGTGCACATGTGATTGGCTGCTTAGATTGCCCCTTATATGGACACTCATTGGCAGGGTGTGGCCCTTGACACATATGGCATTGAATGGGTTGTGCCTTGGTCAAGTTGTTCCTATCTCCCATTTTTTGAGGAATCGATGTCGTCTGGTAGACCAAAATATGTTGGTCACCTTGTATAATGTAGTGACTCATAATGTTAGACTGATTTGCATTGTCACCATTTTGGGGATAGTTGTGTCCATTGTAGGTAGGTTTGGGGTCTCCCCAATCACTAGGTAGATCTTCCACTAATACTTGATTCAGGGGAGTAATTCGTGGAGGTGGTAGTTGACGTCCCAGTACTGGCAGGGTAATGGAGTATTTTGAGTCCTAAATTGCCCTTGATTGGTTGATGTGGCTCCTTCTATTGCTAATTGTGTTTGCTTGGGTTTATTGGGTAGTGCACGCAATGGTAGAGGTAGCCTTTTTTGACATATGGGTTGAGGAATCACCCTAGGATAATGACATTGGGATGTGTCATGATCTCCCCAATGAACACAATGGGCATAGTAGAGTGTTGGCCTAGCTCTAAGACAAGGGAATTGCTTAGTGGGATGATTTGCAGTGCATACCCGACACCATATGTTCTCTTTGTGGAAAGAGATGGGTGTTTCTAGGAGCATCTTTTGGTGCTTCTATATTCCATTGTTGGCTCAACTTGTTTAATAGATCTGTGGCCAACTCTTCTATGTTGAGCACTTCGGGCATCATGCTTGCATCCCTAGTTGCTTTTGAGGTTGAAGCCTATGCTATTTGGGACATATCAGAGGAAGCTAAGGACTTTTCCTTTTGGGGCGTCTCCCTCATGTTATCCCCTAGGCATATCGCCATCTTGTTGCATAGCTTAAACGATGTGGGATTCATAGCAAACAAATGATCATGCAACTTAGCATCTCGTAGCCCTATGAGGAAGCATGTAGAAGGTGCATATCACTCATCCTCTCGTGGGGTTCACATCGTGAGTTTATATGTTTAATCTTGGTGATGTAGTCTCTTAAGGACTTAGTGTCCTTTTGCTTCACGTTATAAAGTTGGTTAAGCGGGCTCCACTTGGGACCACTGTGGGCAAACCCCACAATGAAGGATTTACGCAAAGTGTCCCAATTTATTTTCTCCACCGAGTTTAAGGCTTTAAACCATTGTCTAGCCTTGCCATCAAGACTCAAGCTAAAAGTATTGACCTTGTCTAGATCCCCGATATCACCAAAGGTGTCACAGATTTGCTCAAATCTCTCAACATGAGAGACTGGGTCTCCTTCTCCTACAAACTTGGTGATTAGCTTAGAGATTGTAATAGGCTTGTTACTTGAGGGGTTGATATCCCATCTTGGAAACATTAGTGGTGGAGCAGTAGCCCCCCTTCCTAGTGCTTGCACTAGGATTCTCATAGCTTCGTCTCTGTAAGGATTGTTTGTGATATATAGTGGGAGATTGGGGAATGGTGGGTGATGTCCCATACATTGGTGGTCTTGATGAAGGGCTCCATGGATTTGATGACATGAGGTTGGGGTGGGAGGATATAGGCCCACTAGGCATTAGAATTGTGACTCGGGTCAGGTTGGGCCTAACAGGTTGGACAGGAGGTCCTCTAGGGAGTGGTATGTTCCCTGCATGCATAGGCCTATAAGGGCTACTTGCTGGGTAGGGAATATCTCCTATGCTTTGTTAGCAAGGAGGCATCATAGGGGATTCTAAGGTGGAGGGCCCTAATTGTGAGCCTTCAAGGTTACTCCTTTGCCCCCTTTGCTCTAGATTTTGGGCCCCTGGTGAGAATGTGGGTCCAAATCCCTCCCCATAGGATTGTCTATCATCAAAGAATTGGTATGATGGGGGTTGATTGCCATTAGTATGGTGGGACTTGGCTCCTTGGGTATTGTATTTGTCATTGGTGGTTGGGCCGGCATTTGAGCCTCTGACGTTGCCCTAGTCTGTTGTCCAGCAAATGGGTTTAGCCACTCTATTGGGTCTGTTAATCCAAACCTTCCCATGATATTGGAAAAGGTTTCCCTTAATGTAGCTGCTATTGTAGATGGGGTTGGAGAGTGGAGATTAGTGGGGATGGAGTCCAGATCTACTAAGGCTCTAACATTAGAGGGTTCATCCATGTCCCTATCCTGACTTATGGACTCTTCTGAGCTGGATAATTCAGCTAGTGGTGGTTCTTACAATGAGTGAGAGCTAACTTTTGAGCTTACTGACCATGAGGATGCTAAGGTAGGTATGGAGGTGGATAAGATGGTATTTGAGGCATTATCTTTAGGCTCAAGGTGAGCTTGTAGGACTCTTCTTGATCTCAAGTGCATGTGTTAGTATGTGCAGTTGATGCCCCAATTCTAGGTTAAGTTTACCTCGATATGGGGTCAAGGGGCAGTAGCCCCTTGTGGCTTCCCAAAGCTATCCCTATGGTCGGCGGGATAGAGCTATGGTGAATGATCAATGGGATTGATCTATGGTGATGACCCGTGGGGATAGGTCTATAAAAATGACCGGCGGGATAGCCTTATGGCACTGGGTCAATGCAAGTTTGATCGACGGGATAGCAAGTTGGCGAGATGGAGTTAAAGCGACGGTCAGTGGGATAGAGTTAAGGCAACGGCCAACAGGATAGCAAGTCAATGGATAATGCTATGGCACTTGGCCAATGCAAGTTTGACCGACAGGATCCAATTTGGCATCGCGTCAACACAAGTTTGACCAGTGGGATACGGTTTGGCATTGAGTCAACGCAAGTTTGATCGACAAGATACGGTTATGGTGTCGGCCAACAAGATCTTACTAACGCGTCGGTCGACAGGATAGTAGGATAGCAACGATCAGCGGGGTAACACTACAGTGTCAGTCAATGGGCTATCAGATTGGTGCGGAAGTAACTTTGACATGCATTAACTCCAGGTGGTGGGGTAAACCGTAGTTAGAGGTTAGGTCAACGGGGAAGTGCTACGGCACCGGGTCAATGAAGGTTGACCCATGGGATATGGCTAACACGTCGATCGGTGGGGAATCTGGTCGGTGCAATACAGCTAGAGTGTCGACTTGGCGAGATAGTCACCCATAGTTTCTCTGACTAAGATTTGATGAATTCTGAGGATTTTGCAGCTTCTGTTCATGATTTTTTGTAATGGGGGGATGCCACACTATCTAGTCTACCTATTCAATGAGAAAAAAATTGAAAACAAACACTTTTAGAAAGCTAAAATGCAAAAACTCAGAAAAGGGGAGTTCTAAGACACAAAACTACTTCAGAACTTGATAAAAATCCTTATGTTTGTGGTTTTTTGAGGTGATTAGACCTCACACACACCTTAGCAATCAAGCCTACTAAGTTCCTATCAACTTGAAATACCAAAAAGCATCAAAGACAAGCTTCCCATGCTCACAAATGGCATTCCTACAAGAAAAAATAGTTTTCCTACTTTTTTGTCCACACTCTCACTTTCCATCTCTCTTCTTTCCTACAACTCCACTAACAAGCTCCAAGTTAAGCTTGAAGGCTTGTGCAATGGGTAGATATCGACGGAAGACAAGTGCAATGTAAAAGCATACCTTCATTCCTGACAGTAGTGCCAAAAATGTAGTGGGTCTCAGCGGTGACTCACGTGTCATGGGGTAGTTAAAGATATGCCGACGAAGTCTCCACTCTCGGCTACTGCAATGCATAGCATGAGATGTTTGCAAGTGTCACTCACGTGGCCTCCAGATTGTTGTTGCAGTGTGGTTTTAGGTGAGGAAGAGGGAAGAGGAAGAGGGGAGGGGAGAGGGACAAGGAGGGGACAAGGACGGAGGAGGAAGGGAAGAGGATAAGGGAGTGAAGTAGGATAGAGTGACAACCACAAAGGCACTGTGAGGAAAGAAGAGAACACCCAAAACACTCTCTTGGAAGAGAAGAGGGAGCTTGTATTTACCTTAGTGCTAACAACACTGAAGACCAAAGTCAACCATTTGGCCTTTTATACAAGTCACCTTTTGAAGGGAGGGCCAACCCTAATCTATTTATACCACTCTCCCTTCTCATTCTTTTACCATCCTCTTGAGCCCATCTAGCTCCAAGACACAATCCTGGCTCTATGGACTTGCCATTGTCCATCGAATCACATCACTTAACCAGTGGTGGCATATTGTTAACCAATCTATTAACAATTAGGATCCATAGTACATTGATAATGCTACATAAAGCATTTGGCAATACATCAAGAATTCTTTTCAAAGATGAAAACTTAAGAATAATCCAAGAAGGGTATCTACACTATGTATAACACACCAGATCCTATTCAAGGGAATGCAATTCCTACGAATAATTTAACTGGAAAGAAAGGATGGATGAACATTATACTCTATGATCCTAAACTCAATAAGGATATTCTCTTAGTTGGACAAATAATAGAACAAAATTATAGAGTCATCTATCTTGCAAAACTCCATGAATGTGGAAGACATGTATTCAATTCCATTATCTATAAGTTTGATCTTTCCACCTATCTGGTTCTCTACTAATACTTTGGACTCTTGAAATTTGGTAAAACTTGAAATTTCTCCTTGATAAAATATACCCAATAATATCTATACTTAGTCATCAATAAAAGAAGGGTAATATACTGATTGTGTCTTTGTGCATAGCCCCAAACATTTATGACAATGAAATCACAAGTATCTCTTTCCCAAAACATGCATTTTTTGAAAATGGCTCTTTATTACCAAAACAACATGCTTTGTAACCTTTTCCATGAAATTGGAGTTTTAAGATACTGTTGACCATATTCCGATTTCTCAATTGAATTAGAATTTTGAAATTGAAATCTCATATCTCTTGTGCTATATTGCAAAAAGTTGCATTAGTTGTTGATAGTCAGCTACATTGCATGTATTTTTGGCATTGAAGCTAGCATTTAGACTAAGTATCCTTCTTTTATTTCTTTTCCAAGTAATCTAATTTCCTCTAGCTTTATCTCAAATTTTACATTCATGGGATCCAATGAAAATTTACATGCAGTTGAAGGGAAGAACAACACTTTAGCAGATAGTGCTGCTAGAGCAATGCTCGATGAGAAGCAGCTTCCGAATCAATCTAGAGTAGAAGAAATGCACGTTGAATTGGATTTTGACCAAAATCAACTCAAGGTATGAGATGCTATGAGGCATTCACTAGATATAAACCATGCATTGGGCATCTACACATATTTAGATGCATGGCATATGATAACATACATAACAATCATCATAGAAAGTCAGAGGTAAAGTCATGTAAATGCAACATTGCTTCCTGTAGTGACAAAGATAAAGCATACAAGTTGTATGATCCCATCAACCAATATATGAAGAAGAGAAAGCATTGCCCCAAGTCCCATCAACTAAAAGATGAAGAAGAGGAGAAGAAGAGAAAGCATTGCCCCAAAAGTGAAAGAATTCAGCAAATAGTCTAGAAGAGAATAGATGCCACCACCCAGGCTGGCATATGTTACAAAGGCCAAGAAATTCAAATTGAAAGCACGAATTATGCTCTTATGACTACCATCATGGCTACAAAAGATCCAATGTCCTTTGAGGATGTAGTTGAAAGCTAGAATGGTAAACTACTGTGAATAAGGTACTTTTTTTTCACAAAAACAACGTTGGGGATTTACACAACTTGCCACCAAGAAAGAAGGCAACACAAAAAGTGGGTTTAAAAAGAAAATTGCAATCTAGATGGTAACATTGAAAGATACAAAGCAAGATAATTTGAAAATATTTTGCACAATAGGATAAATAGGATTATGATGAGACTTATGAACCAATATTGAAGATGGACTCCATAATATTTTTGATGTCTCTCAACAAACTTATCATATGGAATCTATACCAAGTAGATGCCAAAATGATTTCCTCAATGAATACTTAGATGAAGAATTCTACATTGCATGTTGACCCTGTGGCAACAAGGGCCAAAAGTGCAGTCTAGGACAACAACTATCAGAGCATTGTGAGTGTAGAGTAGCGGCAAAGCTCCGCTTGTAATATCTTGAGATTCAAAGATGGTATGATGAATATTAAAGGATGGGTATAGCCAAAATCCTCTCTAGAAAATATCCGATCATACTTGCAAAATCAAGATCTAGAGAGAGAAATACTAATTCGAGAGAGAGAAAACTAAAAGCCTACACTTTCTGAGGTCCCCCCACTTTGTGTAGAGACCCAAAAGGCCCCCTCACTTTGTGTAGAGACCCAAAAGGTCCCCCCACTTTGTGGTACAGACCCAAAAGGTCCCCCCCAAAACTGGAGGGACTCTTGTCCAAAAGGTCTCCTACAAAAGAGGTCCCACCACAAAGGTACCTCCTATGCATTGTGTAGAGACAAACATGTATAAATATCTCTCAATGGAATGAAGATCCCACCCTTTGGGGTTCAGTCTTCAAGCTCACTATTGTGTTCATGCGATTGATCTCCATTGTGTCCATGCTCTCTTACACTATCGTGTTCTAGCATGCCCTTACCCTTGCACTCTCTACCCTTGTACTCCCTCCTCCTCCTCCTCCATCTCTATGTTCTAGCATGCCCTTACCCTTGCACTCTCTACTTTTGTACTCCCTTCTCCTCCTCCTCCCTCCTCCTTCTCCTCTTCCCTCCTCCTTCTCATCCTCCCTCCTCCTCCTCCCTCCCTCCTCCTCCTCCTCCTCCCTCCTCCATCCTCCTCCTCCTCCTCCTCCTCGTCCTCCATCCTCGTCCTCCTCCTCTCTCCTCCTCCACTCTCCTCTCTCTTCCTCCTCCTTCCTTGTCCCTCCTCCTTAACCCTTACCCCTCAAATCCGCGAAGGAGACTAGCTCTCCACTCCTCAACCTTGGACTCCTCCTAAACCCCACAATCCCTTCTGACCCCTGGAACTCCTAGTTAGCTCTCTCAACCTTGTCCCCATTTCGAACCCTGAAATCCCCTTCTAAACCATTGAACTCTTGTGGAGGCGAGAGCCTCCATCAATCATTTCAAGCTCTCTTTCTCATTCATGTGTGCACAAGATCTGCTTTCCATGCTTTAGCCTACACCTCTCACCAAAACACGACCCGAGCCCAGGGGATTCACTCTTCATGAAAGGGGGACGTCACCTGCGTGCATGACCTTCAAGAAAACCCCCTATTTAAGATCCATAGAGGATGATAAAACACCCCTATTTAAGCTTATAAGATACCACCAAAATTCTATTATGTCCCCCCTTTCCTTAAATCTACATTCTTTCTCAAGCATTTATATCACACAATAAGCAAATTTAGATTACTTTCCCTATGACGATTTAAAACCATACACAAAACCAAACTTGTTTGGACTAGTCACCCAAGGTAGCCTATACTATGTCCCCCCCTCTTAAATATGGCATGGCCCCCCTAACTTAAATTTAATATTGGGAAAAAATAAAAGGCCCCCCACCCCTAATGTATAAGCTTATGCCTCATTAAAAAAAAAACCCCTATTGTACACTCACGTGATATCATAAGTTTCCTGTTGTGAATCCCCCGGGGACCCGAGGACCTATGCTACACTTGTGAACACCTATGCTACGATGAGCAATGACACGACTGTAGGTGACCAATACCCTCGCAACTTGCACTTGGGAGAAACAGCGATAACATTTTGGCACTGCTATCGGGGGAGTTAGCGCCTGAAGCAAAACCGGAGCACGTGTTTGCATGTGTGAAAAGAACCCCCTTTAAAAAAGCATTCAAGATACATCCCTCAAGGCAAAGGACTCTCTCTCTCTCTCTTTCACACACACACACACACACACACACACACACACAAAACATTATCTGTAGATAAGACACTTTCATTGTAAACTACATTGATCTCGAACTATGTTTCATCAACGAAACTACCCCTAGAGTATGTTTCGTAGTCGGAACGACCCTTAGGGTTCATCTTTCAAAACTCATGTTTGCTCTGCTTTGCCTTTCTTTATCCTTCTTGTTTGCCACTCTCAAGCTTCCACATGGATTTGTGTGTGAATGCTAAGGTCCTATAGGTGCTGTGAAATAAATCTCAATCGCTATTGTTCTTGCCATGGTAATGGAAATCCATCTCCATGAGAAGCATCGTGCCATCTATCTCTGTCTCACAAGCTTTATCCTGATGTAATATTGCTCATTCCCTCCAACAATGTAGCTTGCAAATAGCATCACATGTAGTCCGTCTTGGAATCTTTGGAGAAGACTTGGAGAGTTTTTGTTTTTGTTTTGCAAAGCGTGATGAATAATAGAGGAGTGCACAATGTGCCGAGAAACCATATTTGTTCTATGTGCATTCATTCTAGAAGGAAGAAGGTTATTTGGAGGCAAAGATCTCAATCTTCTTGCTGCTTGTTGTACCATCCTTTGGAGAGAGTCACTGCCAGTTCTAAGTCATCATGAAAGAGGCCATTACAACCTGCAAAGAATGTAAATTTCATACATCTATGTAGAATTTCTTTGATTGTATAAATCATCCATTTTGCTATGTCTACAGAGTAAATTTCAAACAAATATTACCAAAGTGACTCAAAACTTTCATTCCTAGCCTTGATTTTGAACGTTCCTTCAAGACCCAATAGCTGTCTCTCTCTCTCTCTCTCTCTCTCTCTCTCTCTCTCTGTGTGTCTCTCTCTTTGCCCCCCTTAGTCTTTTGGATTATGGCTTTTGAGATGGCTTGTCATCTAGCCTTTGATGCTACTACTTGTAGGTGGACATCACTTATGCATGACCTCAATCCCTTGTAAAACAACTATTGTGGGTCACTCAATCCATGAAAGAAAGGAAGCATTACATTAGTTAAAGTACTAGTGTTTGTAAGGTACACAACATCATTATTTGTATCAGTACTTACACAAATAAGAATTGCCCTTCTCAATGCTAGTGCCCTGATCTTGGTCCACAATTTCATTTCCCCCTCCTTTTTTGTACATCAATTCCAATGTTTTATTTAGTTTTTGTGTTAAATGTGTAGTTGAACAACTACTCTTCATTTCAATCAACTTTTAATCCTTCAAGAGAGCTCGAAGCTTGGAGAAGAGTTTTGAGATAAGGGGCTTTGATGAATTTTGCACGTGAGAAAACTTTATTGACTGACGATTTTTTAGGTGTGACAATAATTTTCCTTTCATGCAGGTGTACAAAAAACTTTGAAATCTATAGATAGGAGAGATACAAACAAGCATCAAGCATACTAGTAATCTCATGTTGAGTATGAAACAAAGGCTTTTCCTCATAGAACACTAAGTCTTTCACTTGATTGTCAAGTCTAGAAAGGGTTGAAAAAAAGGAATGCATTTGTTTCAATCATGTTTGAAAGCCATATGAAAGATATTGCATCTACCAAATTGATTATGGCGAAGAACTTATTTTTCTCTGGCATATCTTTCTTTCCATATGGGTCATATTGCATGCTAAATGGACTACTCTACAAGTATGTACTAAAATTTGATATAAAAGGGAGATTAAAGTTCTAGTTTAAAAGGACATGGTTTCAAGGCCATTATGGCTAAACTTCAAAGGCTTGCCTTCTTGCAGATTTGACCACTATCTTATCTACCATCAATAGCCATGCTATAGCCCCGACTTGCCTTTTATTGAGGCTTTTCATGGAAAAGAGAGAGGATTAATATATTTCTTACTTCAATCAACTTTTGGGCAGCCAGGCAATTAAGGGAGATCACAAATTTAGCCTATAATTATTTTTTAAAAGAGGTATGAGCTAGTTTTTTGCTATATATGGGTGTTGGACAACAACTGTGTGAAGCACTTATCTTTGCTTGTAGGGTAGTTTTGTTGCTGAAACTACCGAAGCCAATAACTTGTATCTCTCCCTTCCCATATTTTGTTGTGTTGAACATGTTACAAATTTGTTGTAAGTTTATCATTACAAAAAATTTGGACTCAAAATAGGGCCCTGTAAGAGAGTGTGACATGAAGGATACGGTGAATAAAATTGAGTTTAATATCGGCTAGTGGAGGACAATGGGATATTGGAAAAGGCTTGACTCTCTTATTTATTTATTCAAATGGACCAAAGTTTGATGTAGAGGTCCCACTTGCTACCACACTCTCCCATCATGTTTTTGAACTGTAACCAAACTTGCACCATTTGTCTCAAGTGAAACTAAATCCAACTGTGACATGAAGTTGGGGGTAATAAACTTCACGCACCTCTTCACTTCCTGCTGATTTCAAACTGAGTAATAGAGATATTCATCACTAGGAAAGGGACATTAAAAAGAAGCTTTTATACCAAGAGACCACACCATACTATCCTCCCTTATATGAGAATGAAGATGGTAACATCCCAAGTGATGTTGTACTCAAGCATAGGGAGAAGGAAAGGACCAATGGAGGTCATAATCTCAGCAAGCCAGTCTGCGCCAAAGAAATGAGCAATACGTTGTTGAAAGAAGATCTTGTGGCTCAACATGACATGAACTGATATTTATCGATGAGTTTGAAGGGGCTGATTGGGTCGGATGGGTAGGTTTCGAGGAAACATTGCACCTCCTTCATAGACACCTTTATACTTAGCTCAAAATACTCTCCAAACTGTCATAAGACACAGAGACCCATAACTTTCAGCAGACATGATATAAAATATTCAAACACATATCTAGATACACTTGAAATGGGCTTCGCTTTGATATAAGTTTCATAAGAAACAGAGAAGCGGTCGGAAAGATATGGGCAGTTTACTAGATGGGGGTAAAAACTGTCTAAAAAAGAAATAGTCACACACAGAGAGTCATAGATTTTTGATCTAAAATCTAATACAATAACTGAAAACAAGAGTGATGCTCCTTGAAGAGAGCTTCACGTTGATATAAGTTTCTTCCAAATCGGACGATCGAGCAAAAAGCTATGAGCAATATACTGACGGGGGGTCAAACTGTCATGAAAAACACCTACTCCTTCAACTGGTGCCGACTTGGGAGAATACTACCTCCATGCTTAGACTTCATCAATGATCCAAATCCCATATATGTCATTTAGGAGGGAAGGAAGAGCTCCCTTTGTGGCTTGGGAAATAGATAAACCATGTATGCACAATGAGCGGCCGAATAGACAACACTTTTGAGCACTTTGGAAGAGAAAGCAATGGAAAAAGCGAAGAGAGACTCAAGAGAGAGAGCCTAAAGTAACCTTCATTACCAATAGAGTGAGACTCCACTCCAATGCAACTCAAAATACTACATATACAAGGGAGAAGAAGAGGTTTCATACGTACAAGAGGGAGCGGAAGCTCCAAGACTACTCATAGAGAGAATAAACTAGAGAGAGATCGACTCAAGAGTCTACATAAGAGAATATCTGAGAGAAGACTCATGAAAGAGGCTTGAGGATTCTAGAGCTACAGTAACATGAGGCCTAATGGTGGAAGAGATAATGAACAAGGGAGAGGAGGGCTCCTTTTATAGAGATTTTGTCACCCTCCTTCACCCATTTACAATTGCTGCCTGTAGATTACACATAAGCCCGTATGTCACCATCCATGTCCTTTTTGGCTACTCTTGCCATGTGTCCCATCATAAGTGAGAGCCACTAATCACTTGATACTCAAACTCTTATCAAACATAGAAATAAACAATACCAATGCCAAATAAAAAATATTAATTTTTGGCGTCACACTGCCATCCAACTACCACACTCCTTTCATTCCCTCATTTCTCTTCCCTCTCTCTCATTTCTGAGCTCCATTCCGAACTTTTCTTGCTCCAACCTTATTTTCAAGTCTCTTTTTCTTTTAAGCATAAAGATTCTCTCTCTATTCTCCCTATCATGGGATGGAATCTCATGCCAAAATCTCATCATTTCCCTTCTTTACGTGCATTTCCCTCCCATTTCGCTCTCATTCTTTTAAAACTTTCAAGATTTTTAAACAAGATTCACTCCGCGTTCTTCTTGCTCTATCTTGGGTGCTTTTCTTTCAAATCCCACCACTTCTTCTCTGATCTTAGATTCTCTTGTGATCTCAAATCATTCTTGTGCATAAACTCGAGGCAATTAATGTTATGGACAATGAATGATGTAAGGTGTTTCGAGCTTAGAAGGAGCTACTAGGTGAGATTCTTTGAGAAAGGTTGAAAGAAGATTGATTTTCAAGGTGTTACACTTGGCTATGCATAAATCTTTTGTCCATGTCTGAACATTGTTTAAAGAGAACATGATTTCAAAGAGCTTGTGAAGTTTTGGGATCTATCCAAGCAGCTTTCATGGACGTCGAGGTGAGATATCCTTTGGAACAATGCAAGATAGTGGAAATGATGCAACTTTGAAGAAATAATTAGTTTATACTTCATTTTGAGTAGTTGTGTTGTTTTCTTTACTACATTGTTTGAAAATCTTGAAAGATTTGTTTGTTTTAAAAGAAACTTCATGAAAAGTGAGCTTATAGAGGCTTTCTTACAAGAAAGAGAAGTCACAACACTCTTACTATGTATAGTTTTCTAAAAGATTGTTTGAAATAGATTTGAAGATGTTTGGGAGAATGTAATTTGTTTCGGAGCAAGAACCATCAACTTCAACCTCCTGAAGTACAAGAGGGGCCATTAAGAATCAAGAACTATCATTCAGAAGTTTGGGATTTATTTTATATTTGATAGTTTAACAATGTTTGTAGTATTCAAATGTGATTTGTGTTGTTTATTCATGATTTACAAAGTCGAGTTTGCCTCTAAATTTGCTAAATGCAAGTTACTTATTTATTGTTTGTGTGATATCTTTGTATGTGATATTAGTTTTTTTTTCTATCACTTTACAATGTATATGTGCTAATGTTATTGATATTCATACTTTGTTTTAAAATTTGATTTATTTAACATGAAATATTTTAGCTATGCTTAGGATATTTAATTGTATTATGTGTTGTTCTAAGTAATTTACTAAGTTAAGTGTCTTACTATGTTTTTCTAAGGCAAGGTCATTTTATTTATTATTTACATGATCTATATATGTGGTATTAGTTTTGTGTATTGGAGATATATATGTTTGCTGATGTCAATATTATAGTATGTTAGGTGTAAAGTGTATGAAACCATGCAGGCCCTCAAGAAAAAGAAAAAGGTGAGGTTCATGATCACATGAATATGCAATAGTTTTTTTGTCATGGTAGAAGCATTCATCAAACTATGGATCTCTAAATAAAAAGAAAAATCCGTCTCCCAACTAAACACATCAATTACATATTAGTTACTTTGTCCATGCACCCCAGGGGATTCACTCTTCATTAAAGGGAGACATAACCTACGTGTATGAACTTCAAGAAAACCCCCTATTTAAGATCCACGTAGGATAATAAAACACCCCTATTTAAGCTTATAAGATACCACCAAAATTCTATTATGTCCCCCACCTTTCCTTAAACCTACATTCTTTCTCAAGCATTTAGATTACACAATAAGCAAATTTATATTACTTTCCCTATGACTATTTAAAACCATACACAAAACCAAACTTGTTTGGACTAGTTACCCAATGTAGCCTATACTATGTCCCTCCTCTTAATATGGCATGCCCCCTAACTTAAATTCAATATTGGGAAAAAATACAAAGGCCCCTCACCCCTAATGTATAAGCTTATGCCTCATTTAAAAAAAACCCCCTAATATACACTCACGTGATATCATAAGTTTCCCCCTGTGAAACCCTCGAGCCATGCACAAACATAGGTTAATTAGCCTCCATGGGCCAAAACAAATAGGAATAAAATTAAGTTGTGCAAATGATATTTAGAGCTATTGCATTTGGATTGTGATCTCAATTGTCGCCTTGTTTTCTACAGAAGACTTTATTGAAGCATCTATGAGAATGAGCTCCTTTAAGCATCTTTATGGATGAACCTTCAATTATCGTATCCATTTCAAGGGTTGCAAATTGTAGGAAAAACCAAGATGCTCATGAATGGTGCCTTACATCATCAATGTATCCCCCCAATTGAGAAGTTATTGTATACATAAATGCATTAATTAGTGGAAAAAGGAGGAAAGGAGGGGTAAAGATAAGAGTGATTAATGAAGAGTTCCTTGTATATGTGAGGGGAGATGCCCCTCACCTCTTATTTCTCAAGGTGAGAATTATACTCTATCTCTCTTACAATATCTTTGTTAATGGATGCCTTGATTTCAACTCCCCCCTTTGCATGAAATTTTGAAGCCATCCCTTAGACCTTAGCTTCCACCTTTTCACCGAAGAAATCAATTAAATTTCACAATTAAAAAATAAAGGCACTTTTCTTAGGTTACTTTACTTAGGGAATGATTTGTTGAGATTAAGGGCCATTAGAATGTGTACATGGGAAGTATAGACTTAAGGCCTTAGCACATGGAGGATGGGTTTAGGATGGGAATTTATTTCTCCCATCCTAGACCAACCAAGTGGTCTTGGATGGATTTATTAGAATGGGAGTAGCCACTTTTTCTCCCATCCTGGACCATGGCCTCTAGACCCGGTAAACAAAATGGATTCTCGATTCAAAAATATTGAAGGATGACATGTGTCCCGCTCCTCAGGTGGTCTCCACCTCCTAAACACATGAAATGATGCCATGTATCCTCTTCCACCTAAACCCACCCCTAGTTCTTTTTTTATTAGCACATGGTGGGATGGGAATAGGATAGAAATATGTATGGGACCACCTTTTCCCATTCCCATCCTATTTCTTCCCATGTGCTAAGCCCCTTAGTACGAATGAACAAAGGAATTAAGTGAGAGCTGGTATCCTTGATTACTTGGTTAAGATTCCAATGGGCAAAGGGCTTATGGATCTTATGTAGAACATGTACTTCATACTAGGTAAGGTTAGATTATTTGTGTCCTTGCATATACATACTTGCACGTGCACAAAAACATGCATGGCAAGTTCTATAACATGAGTCTTGTTTTTGGCCTGCCCTCTGTGTAGCCTTAGCAACGATGCAATTTTGGGAAAGCAAAAATTAGGCATTTCTTGAATTTTTTGGAAGTGCATTTTTCCTATCGGCTCTCTTTCAGTGGACTTCAATGCAAACTTTAAAGTGGTTGACTTTCTCTCTCTCTCACCTCTCTCTCTCTCTCTCTTAAGAGAGGATCTCCACCTTTTCTCCCACACCCTCCCTTCTCTCTCTCTCTCTTTTATCTCCTGGAGTCTTCCTCCACACCATTTTCAGTGGATTCCTTTTTGTTTACTTTTTTGATCTTGGGCAAGCCTTATGAATGATTGAATATCATTCACCTTGTTAATAGTATGGACATGATAACAAGGACCTTATTGTTATTTTGATAGTAAGGACATGATAATAAGGTTATTACCTGGGGTATTGCTTGTTCTATTTAACGTGAGATTTCTCACATCGTTTCTTTGTTACCACTTGAGGCGGTTCCACTCAGAGGAATATGACATTCTGTATCTCTCTTGAGTAGGTTCTCCCTTTCATATTATGCAATTAGTTGAGGAACGTCATTTCCTGTACATGCGGTTTGGGAACCAGCAGAATGCCTTCTTTAGCTCTGTTACAGTCCTCAGATCTCAAATTCTAGTCTTGAAGAAGAGAAATGGATACACGAATTCCTTAACTTTCAGGTCGTGCATTCCTGATTCCCCATATCCCTTTGCAAGTGTTATGGTGAAGGGCTGTGAGCAGCACAAGAGTGGATTGGTCTGGCATACGATCCCATTCTCCGTAGGAAGCATTGAAGCAGTTCATTAGTCGAAGTTGTCTGTGTCATCTCGGTTCTTGTAATGGATAATAATTTCTTCTGATGAGAACTCGAACTCATCCGAGAGCGATAAGGCATAAGCATCATCGTTGGATTGAAATTGAAAGTACATTACCGCTCCTAGAATGCAAACTAATAGAGACACAATACCGCTACGAGAAGCATTCCGCTCCATCAAGATTGCCTGAGCGAAGGTAAAAGGCAGTTGACAGAGCACATCTATAATGATACAAGCGGTTGCTGAAGCCGCCTTCAGACATTCGTATCTGTAGAAGCAGTCTGCCGCATTGAAAAGGCACGAGGCTGTCAATATTATCGCCACTTTTGGAAGATGAGAGAGCAGCACATTGGCTGCAATTATTTCTCCGTTAAAGACTACAAATGCTGGAGCACATCCCTGCAAAGAAGTATCCACCTTTGCCAATCAACAAATGCATCACCATCATTCTGCAAACTAACGCAACTGATCAGTGTCGAATGGCTTCAGCGCTTCTGAAATGCCGGTGCATCGAGTACGACTCTTGGTATTAAAGCTTCAAGAATCATCGTCGCTTCTATCTATAATTTGAACACCCGGATCTGGCTACAGAGGATTACTTGAGGAACAGGGAATTGGGACAACAGATCTTGATGAAAGGGATATAGGATTTTACCAGAGAGAGAAGGTTGCGATAAAGAACAATATTCCAGGTCTTCAGGTCCAATGTCATAATCAAATGCTTCATATACATCATCTGCACGCAGGGATAAATTATAGGTCCGCAACAGTGTAAAAGGAGTGGAAGTCCAGAGAAACTGATGAAGGCAAACTCAAAGAAGACGTTGAGAATAAGATAAACCTCCACGGCTTTGGAAAGCAAAAAAGTTAGAGCCCAGGAACAACTGTTAAGGAGGAAACGCGCGTCGTTCAGAACGTAAGAAACGGCACCCCCAATAAGGATGAGCAATGAAGCAAACGCTTCTTTGGAAGGCCTCGGTCCTTTCGTACATACCGCCTCTCCTATTGCCACCACCATAGTCGTACAGGAGTGGAGAACAAACATGGTCTGTGAAAACGGTTTCCAAGCTCACTATGATGAGTGCGACTGCAAAAGGACGCCCCTGAAATTGTAAGAAAAATTATGTGTGATAACCCGTTCATGATGCCAACCTCTGAATTTGCGTTCTTTTGCAGCTCCTTGTTGGCGAAGACGGAAAGGCTTCCCAAAGCCACAGCAGGAAGGAGCTTCTTCGCAGCCTTGAAATTTGCAGGATCGCGACGACTGATCTTCAATCGGCCTAATTTGAATGCAAGCAGAGAAGAGGAGATACATTGCAGACCAGTGACGATGCCAAGGAAAGGGAAAACGGCTAGTGCGAGATTGTTCACGACGGCTAGGACGGCAGCGCTGACTGCGAATCCTACGATGGACATTACTGTTGCCTTGTCGAACTGAATTGCAGAATGCATGCCTGATTGCTACCGTATGATCAAATTTCCGGTCCAGCAAGCAACCAAGATTGTAGCAACTTCGGGAGGACCGTTGTCGATCTCAGTGTCTATTTTGACGCAGCTTCACCTCCGGCAAGCTTGTACGTGAATTTTGTTTCCGAGAAGGGAATGGTAACAATTGCAGCCTGCATCGAGTTTCCTTCCGATCAGGAAATGCTAAGGGAAAGAAAGACGCATAATTGGAGCCAGCCAGAAATCGTAACAAATGCAGGCAGCATCCAATCAGGAGATGCTAAGGGAGACGAATCACAAATTAAGGGGGAGCATAAGGCATGCATAAATCGGAGCAATATATGAACTGTGTGTATACTGCGTCAGGCGGGGAGCTTGCCTGCAGAAAGCATCATGTGCGCTGGTTCGTCCCAATGAGGACATAAATTGCGACTGGAATGATCGAAGGGAAGCAGGAAACGATGCGAAATCGCTCCGGAAGTGAGGCATGAGAGGCTGAAGGAGGTCGATGGGAGAGAAGATGATGAAGAAGAAGCTGTGTGAAAAGAAGCAAAGCAAGGATGAGGAAGAAGAAGAAGAAGAAGAAGAAGAAGAAGAGAAGGGAGGGGGAAAGCCGTCTAGCAGGTTAATCAATCGTCAACCTTTGATTCATTAACTTTAATCACCCTTAATTATCCTTGTTCCCAATACATAATCACTATTATACTCCCCCCTCCCCCCCCCCCCCCCCTCCCCTCGACACCTTCTCCTACAAATGAGGCTTTCACCCCCCAAGTTCCAACACACCTCCAACTCACTCCCTCGCCTTTCTGTCTCTCCACCACAACTCCATATGCATCCAGCTCAGTATCGAATTTCATCTCACACCTCATCTTCTCCCCTCACCCCTTATCCCATTTTACACTTTTTCACATTAACTTAGGCAACTATGCTATGAGAAACTATACTCACATTGCCAGATCCTTTGACCTCCCAATCATCGGAGCATGGTTCAAGCATGACCTTGTGATGACATGTGCACCTTATTCGCATCATATGAGTGAAGCAACATCAATAGCCTCATCCCTCTCCCTTGTATTGGGGTGCCCATTTCAAAAGTATACCCTTTTAGTATAGTGTACATTATACAAACATTTGCTTGAAAATAAAGCATGGCCCCCTTGAATACCGTACATCCTTATTAAAATGACCCCCTTTCCTTACATGTAGGTGGTATCTTTGCATAATCCAAGCACATCCATAAGGGTAAAAAATAAGTACATTAGATTATTAAACCCTCTTGAAAGGGCCTGCTATCTAGTCTATCCATAGGCAAGGGAAATGGCCAAACGTTAAGTTTTTGAGGGTCCTAATCTTGCTCCCTAGCATTGAGGGTCAAGCACTCAAGGGAGGGGCAAAGGGGGAAGGTTAGGATAGGTGTGGGGTTTGGCTCAAATTTTCATGCCAAGCGCCCTTGCAATTCCAGCATCAAGCCACTTATACTAGTCACTTACGACTCTGCCAAAAAGGGAATATTGGTGTCATGCTCACAAGTCAAATTGCTTTGTCTTCACTCAAACAATGTGCATGCATGGGAAGAGGTAAGCCATTGGTGTAAAGAGAAAAATGTCCATGGTTGACCATAGGACAAGCAAACTCTATAAAAGCAAATTTGAAAGACAAACTCAACCCATTGGGCTTTACATTATGTCCTCTTCAAAAAAAGACCTCAAGAGTAAGGTTACACAACATAAGCTCTAGGATACCATCACTACGACAAATGAAGGGACCCTACAAAGATCAACACATGATCCATTAAAGACATGAGAAAATGTAGTAAGGATGATGTAAGCAATATTGCTTCTTTTTTGCACGATAGACACTATGTCCAACATTTTGGGCCTTCCTATTGAGAAACCTTTGTGTTTAATGCCAAAAATAATTAGTGGACTAACTTAATTCTATAAACTATGTACTTCATATTATCTTTACTTTTTTATGAATATAGTTTGGAGAGGAGTGCACAACAAGAACTAGCAACAAGAAATCACTCTATAAGATGTTTCCATGTATTCAACACTATGTTTAATTAGATTAGTGCAAATATAATTTGAGGAAGGGTGAGCAACAACAAAACTATCCATGTTTCATTCATTTTATTTCAACTTTAGGGAGAAGTCAATCACGATGGCATGATGCAAAGCTGATGACAAGGTTAAAGAAAATAAGCATTAACTAAGATTTCAAAGCAATAAGAATTTGCCAACCTTGTCCATCATCTCAAATGAAATAAGCAATTGGATGGAACTTCCAACCCAAATGACTAAAATTTTCAGCTGGCTTAGGTCCCACATATGGTTTAAGACAAAAACCATCCATAGGCTTATTAAATACATTGTCATGCAAAGCAAAAACTATGAATGTTCCTCCCCCCCAAAGCATCAGTGATTTGAAATGGAACGTCATACCTCAGTTTCATTTTACCTAGACGGAGACCCAACTTTGAATTGTACATCATTACAAAATCACCTTTTTTGAATAACTTCAACATGGTGTTTTTGTTTACCCATGCCTGTTCGCACCTCTAGATTATATCGAAAATCAAAGAAATATGGACTCTATCCTTCTCAAGTTGTAGAATTTTCTCCTATCTATCATTCAAGGACTTTATAGGGGTTAATTTGTATTGCATAGCCATAGGAAGTCTTAGTCTTACTATCTCCATAGGTACTAGAGCTTCAAGCCCATATACTCACATGAATGGCGGCATGTCACCTTGAATGCTATTTCAAATGCCCTAATGTGCAAATATAATTTGAGGAAGGGTGAGCAACAAGAAAACCATCCATGTTTCATTCATTTTATTTCAACTTTAGGGGGAAGTTAATCACAATGGCCTGATGCAGAGCTGACAAGGTCAAAGAAAATGAGCGTTAACCAAGATTCCAAAGTAACAAGACTTTGTCAACCTTGGCCATTATCTCAAAAGAAATAAGAAATTGGATGGAACTTCCCAACCCAAATTACTAAAATTGTCAGTTGGCTTAGGTCTCACATATGATTTAAGACGAAAACCATCCATAGGCTTATCGAATACATTGTCATGCAAAGCAAAAACTATGAATGCTCCTCCCCCCCAAAGCATTAATGATTTGAAATGGAAATCATACCTATGTTTCATTTTACCTAGACGGAGACCCAACTTTAAATTGTACATCATTACAAAATCACCTTTTTTGAATAACTTCAACATGGTGCTTGTTTCTACCCATGCCTATCGGCATCTATCAAAAATCAAATAAATATGGACTCTATCCTACTCAGTTGTAGAATTTTCCCCAATCTATCATTCAAGGACTTTATAGGGGATAATTTATATTGTGTAGAAACAAGGAGTCTTAGTCTTGCTATTTGGCCATAGGTACTAGAGCTTCAAGCCCATATACCAACATGAATGGTGGCATGCCTTGTTGAGAGTTCATGCTCAACATCATGTGATCATGTGTGCATAGCACCATAATGTGATCATATGTGCATATAGCACTAGTTAACCCAATAGAGTGCTATAAAGGAAAGGGTTAGATGCCCTAGCCCTAACCCTAACCCTAAATGGGTTTGTATATATTCTACATTTTCAACTAAATCTAGTGTACAGTTAGTCATTTGTGGTGTGCTCTCTAGCTGTGCCCTCTCTCCTCATCTCCACTCTTCTCTCCCCCCTTCATATTTTGTCATGGTACCAGAGCTCCCTTGCCTTTCGTTGAGGCATTGTGATCCATATGCGAGAGTGTGAGAGAGTGATTGAGAGTTCTTGAGTGTTCTCTTCTGTTGACAGAACTTTTGTTTTCTTTGAAAGAAATTTCTATTCATGAGAGATTTTCGTTCATCTCTTCTTCTTAGGGAGAGAAAGAGAGAGATTTTTTTCAGCTTATTCCACGAGAGAGAGCGAGAGTTCTTTATTTCCGTGGAAGAACCGATTCAGTTCATTGAGAGACTCTATATGAGTATTTTTTAGAAAAGAAAGAGTGAGAGTTCTTGAGATAGAGAGTGAAGGAGCCTCTCATTCTAAAGTTGTCGAAGAAAGGCATAGCAAGCTTCATCAACAAAAGCTTTTGGCTCCTCCATGCCTGCAACTAAACAATCTCAACTCAATGACCAAGGCTGCAGTAGCCTATCTAAACAGCTCCAATAGTAGCAACCTATCTCCTAAGGCGCAACTATCCTCTACAATGGCAAACTTTCAACAACAACAGACTGCTCTATCCTCTACAACGACTTTCAACAACGGTGGACTGCTACTCTGCCACTCTGCAATGACCACGGACGTCACTGTAACAAAGGCTTCAACTGTAGCGCCTATAGCCACAAGTTTCAAGCCACGCTCCAAGTCTCACTACGTCTCCAAATGCAATGCCTCCACGAGCAACCTCGACTGTAGCTGTGTTATCCATAGAGGAGACACTCCCGATGACCCTTTCCTGAGCCATTCTATCCACAAGTCGCTCCTCCAAGACGGCTTCTGGCTCACAACATCTGCCTCTTACAACTACAACCCAATAGTCACCCCTCCATAAAACACTCTCAACAAGCTAATGGGCTGAGGTGTGGCTCCATACGAGCAAACTCCAGCATCGCAAAGCAAGCGTCGGCTTGTAGCAGAGCTCTCCATTGACCTGCCTAGCATAAACGATGCCCACACTCTGCATAGTCTCGACCGGCCAGCATCAACAGCCGCCTTAGAGCACCAGAGGCTGCTCAATGCTAGTGCTCTAAATGACCCACGCACCCGTCAGTGCATGCAGCATTAGTTTTCTCCACTTTTGCTCTAGAGAGCCATAGCCAGCTCCAGGCAACAGCGGTTCCCATGGACTCCCACGGCACCAGCTCGTCTGTAATGACGCACCTACAATGTACATGATGAGCCATCCATAGCACCGCCTATGGAGCTCACAAGGACTCCATCTCTGATGGCTCGCAACCTCTCTATCAACAATGACGTCTCAGTGCCAATGGAATCTATAAAGATTTTGGCGAATCTTTAAAAAGATTTCGGTAGCCCAAGACCTGACATGTGGCGCATTGTTCACCACTCTAGGTCACGTCACCACAACCTGGTCAGGGTTTGGCCATGTGGTACCTTATTTGCCACGTAGGCTCTAGCTGCCACATCAACAGGATCGCACACAATGCCACATCATTGCTCAGGTGGCATACCTTAGCCATAAGCCATGTCACCATCAACTACTATGCACTTGCCATGTCAGCAAACGGCCACATCATCATCCAGTTGGTCAAGTGCCACATCATCTCACCTACCACCTCAGCTAACATGTGGCACCCTTATCTTCACTGTCATGTCACCTCTGACACCTCAATAGTCAAAGTCAAAGTGCCATGTCACCTTTGACTAGTCAACAGCCACATGGCGCACACAGTGCCAGCCAAGCACACTTACCTCTCCATAGGCAATTCATGTGACACATAGCTACCACCTCATCACTGCTCCATAGGCACAGTCACTGCACGTGACCCCCTGAGTGCCACATAATCATTGAGCACTTTGCACCCTTTTTTGCCCCTCCACCTAGATCAAGTCGGATCTCTTGATTTAAGAAGAATTTGAGGGCGCTCCAAAAAGAAAAAACGATCAATTTTTCATGCTCTACATGCTCATCACATCATGCACACATTTTGGTGCAAGTATTACTTAGTTTTGAGCCTCACCAACACAAAACCACTTCCTACATGCACATCAGCCTCTACATCGATGCATCTGACCCAGCAATTAAAAAGAACAAAAGAAAAGAAATTATTTGAATTTTCTTTCCTCGATTGACGGTTGGTATAGATCTAGATTAAAGTAGACTAGATCGCCATAGAGGGGACGCTTTGAATCTCCCCAAGTTACCAATCTAAGCCATGTCCAAAATTCCCAACTAGTACCTACAGTCCATATGGTCACAGACAGTTTCACATCATCACATTACCTGAAACCTAGTGTTCATTAGTTCAGTGAGCAGACTTCGGAGTGTTCAGTGGCATTACTAATTGTTCAGTGGGCAGATGGCACATGATTTAATTTCACACACACATGCCATCATTGTAAAGCCTATTCGGCTATTTCACGGCATCATGCACATCATTTCAGCCATGTAAAGCCTCTTGGCTATTCCTAACATCATTTGCCACAAGCCTTGTAATAGATCGGATTTTATATATTATAGTTCTATCTAACCGATAGTTCATATTTCACTTGGCATAGTCAATGTTTTTTGCAGTTGATTCATACAGAGATTTTCACGACACTTTGAGTACATTTCTTGCACCATGTCTACGACTAGCAACCTCAATCTAGAGGCATTTGCTAAGCTAGACAACTCCAATTACGGCACATGGAAATATCGAATGGAGACCATTCTAGTACTTCGGGAATGGTTTACAGAGATGAAACCATTAGAAGGTTAGAAAACTGTCATCTACACAGCAGACAATACACCGAATCCAGTTCAAGGGACATATGTTATCCCTATGAACAATTTCACTGGTACGAAAGGATTGGTGAAAGATGTGATCTATGTTCCGAAACTCAGCAAGAACCTTTTGTCATCAATAGGTCCAATGACGGAACACAACTACCGAGTCATCTTCGATGGAGATGAATGCACTATCAGAGATAAATCTAGAAGATGTCAGCTAGTAGCAAAAGGTGTCAAGGAGGGACACTTGTACAGAATGCTAGCTACAGTACCAAAAAAGCATGCCTTGTGAGCTCAACTGCAACAGATGCCACTATCTGCAAAATGGCACAAGAGATATGGTCATGTCAATTTCAAGTACTTGTTAGATCTCAGGAATCAAAATATGGCAATCAAGATTCCAAAGCTACAGTTTCTTGGAAAATTTTGTGAAGCATGCTGCTTCGACAAACAAAAGCAAACCAATTTCGATAGAAGTACGTCTCATGCACGACGTATTCTTGATTTGATACATACAAATGTATAGGGTTATGCCCAGACCCACAACATCAATGCTTCACTTTACTACTTGACTTTCATCGACGACTACAGCACGACTACAGCAGATATTGTTGGGCCTACTTTTTGAAAGAGAAATTTGAAGTGTTTTCCAAATTTCAAGAATTCAAAGCCATGGTAGAAAACTAGACAGGCAGAAAGATCAAAGTCATGAGATCAGATAGAGGAGGTGAATACATGTCTTCAGCATTCATGAACTTTTGCAACAATCACAGCATTCGAAGATAGTTCACATGTGCAGATACTCCTTAGCAGAATGCAAGAGCTAAAAGGAAGAATGGGACTTTAGCAAGACAATGCTAAAGCAAGGTATGACACCTTATGAAGAATTCACTGGACATAAACCACACATTCGGCATCTCTGCATATTTGGTTGCATAGCATATGCCCACATACATGATGATCATCGCAAGAAATTAGATGTGAAGTCGTGCAAATGAATCGAAGAAAGAAAAGCATACAAGTTGTATGATCCCATCAACCACAAGGCTCCCGCAAGGTCATTATCTCCAGAGATGTAATCTTTGATGAGGAATTAGAATGGAAAACCTCAAATACACAGGAGATAGAAGCACCGACTTCATAGTCATCTATAGAACAGGTTGATGAAGAAGAGCAAGAATTGCCAGAAACACTACAAGCAGAGCCACAGTAGCTTAGACGGTCTACTAGGGAAAGCAGACCACCAACCAAATTGACATATGCGCAGAAAGGCAAAGCAATTTAGGTTGAAACCACCAACTATGCTCTTATAACTACCATCATGGCTACAGAAGAGCCAGTGTACTTTGAAGATGCAATAGAAAAGCCAGAATGGCAAACTGCTACTATGAATGAAGAAATGGATGCTTTGTATAAGAATAATACTTGGGAATCATGCAACCTTCCACTAGGAAAGAAGGCCATAGCAAACAAATGGGTATTCAAAGTGAAGTACAATCCAGATGGAAGTATTCAAAGATACAAAGCAAACTAGTTGCAAAGGGATTTGCATAGCAATATGGTCAAGATTATGATGAGACTTATGCTCCAGTAGCAAAGATGGATTCCATACAAATCTTGATATCACTAGCGACACTCAGTAGATGGAATGTGTATCATCTCGATGTCAAGAATGCATTTCTCAATGGTTACCTAGACGAGAAAGTCTACATGTAACAACCAGTAGGTTATGTTGAACGAGGAAAGGAGAATAAGGTTTGTCATCTCAAAAAAGTCTCTATGGCTTAAAGCAAGCACCTAGAAGTTGGTACAGCAGAATCAACAAGTATTTTGCTGATCTGGGATATATGAAGTCCAATGCAGATCATACTCTCTACTACAAAGTTCAAGGGGAAGACATTACTATTGCACTTTTGTACGTAGATGATCTGATTGTGACCAGAAGCAAGGATAGCTTCATCAGAAAGCTAAAACAAGACTTATCTACAGAGTTCGACATGAAAGATCTTGGACTTATGCACTATTGTCTTGGAATTGAGATCTGGAGAGATTCAGATAACACATTCATGAGTCAACTCAAGTATGTTAATAGTCTCCTGAAGAAGTTTCATAACGCAGATTGCAAGATTGCAGCCACTCCCATGGAACGGAGTTTGAAACTTACTAAAGATTTAAAAAAGCCTACAGTCAATGACAGGTACTACAAGCAGCTCATTGGATCTCTTATATATCTAACTATCACACGGCCAGATATTTGTTACACAGTAAGCTCACTAGCACAGTTTATGGCAAATCCAAAACAGTCTCACTGGAATGTAGTCAAAAGAGTCTTGAGATACATCAGAGGTACACGAAAGTTTTGAATAGAATACAGGCGAAGTCATCCACGGTTGCATGGATACTATGATAGTGACTATGCTGGAGATCATGAGACTAGGAGATCGACACGGGGATATGCATTTTTCCTTGGTCAAGGTGCTATATCATGGTTGTCAAAACAAACATCCAACTTTCTCTTTGTCTTCGACTAAAGCAAAATATAGGGCACTCACTATAGGTGCATGTGAGGCTATATGGCTCAAAAGACTATTGTCAAAAACAGATTACTTTGATGAGTCAAAGCCAACAACAATATACTATGATAACCAATCGGCTCAAAAAGAATCCAGTATATCACTCTAGGACAAAGCACATTGATGTCAGAGAGCACTTCATCAGAGAAAGAGTGTTACGTGGTGACATCACACTATAGCATTGTGATAGCAAAGAGAATGTTGCAGACATCTTTACCAAACCACTCGGTAAAGAGCTTTTCGAGAAACATCGACTAGCTCTTGGTTTGATAAGAGGAAGGACATTCCCATTAAAGGGGTGTGATGGAATGTAATGCTCAGTCCTTCTTCGATTCCCTAGAATCACCATCTTGAGGGAACGCCTACTTCATGATGTTGATCTTGAGAGAAGGTGTTGAGATTTCACGCTCAACATCGTGTGATCATGTGTGCATAGCACCATCATTGGATCATATGTGCATAGCACTAACCCAATAGACTGCTATGAAGGAAAGGGTTAGATGCCCTAACCCTAATCCTAAATGGGTTTGTATATGTTCTACATTTTCAACTAAATCTAGTGTACAGTTAGTCATTTGTGGTGTGCTCTCTAGCTATGCCCTCGCTCCTCATCTCCACTCTTCTCCTCTCCCCTCTTCATATTTTGTCATGCCTAAGGTCACCTTGAATGCTATTTCAAATGCCCTAATGCTGAACAAAACTCTTGATCCCAATTTGTTTTATTCTCTAAAATTGTCTTCTTCAAAGTTTAGAGTAAAATTTTGCTATAACTTTATACTTGTCCATTAGTTGGTAGATAATAAGTCCTTAAATTCTTGTGAACAATCATATGCAATGTTGTCAATTTGGTAATCACCTTATTCAAAAAATTAACACCTTGACTAAAATCCAATTCAATCAGACAACCAAACCCGGTCATATGTAGGAAATCCTAGCCAGAGGATGCAAGGTTGTCCACATTGATGAATTAAGGGATAATGTGTTAACTCTTAAAGACAAAAATAGCTTCTACATAATTGAAGCCATGGAGAATTTAGTCCTTGTCAATGAAACTTCACACGAAGTTATATAAGGATGTACGCTCTAAAGACTAATGCAAGCTTCCTTCACAAGGAGTTAAACATGCTATGCATGTTTAAGTAAACACAACCACTTCAAAATCAAATGTTGACTAAGAGGCCCTAGCAACCGATACTTGTCAACAATGTGGTAGGAATTATTACAATACTAATCCTACTTCAAAGGTCATATTAAAGCACATTGTCACACAAAAGTGCATCCATATGCCTGACATCTACACTGATAAAGGTAGCAAAAATTATTGTTGGACAAAACCCTTCATGGAAGGCTCTTCTTTTGATTAATCTTCATGAGTAGTGCTTGAATCCTATACTTTTATTAGCTATGAAGAACTTGACAGTGATTGGTGGCTCATATGAAGGCATTTTGATTGGAGGATCTATACGGCTGACTAAACATGACTACCAAACATCATTTGCATGGCAAGAGCACATGGGAATTTTCAAAGGCTCTTGGAGACATGGTGGAACACCAATGTGGTATCACTAGATGCATTGAGTAGACAAGAAATGTAAGGATAACGAAGCTGACAAGTTTTGGTGACAAGATGAGAAAGTGATAGGCATGTTGAGATGCATGCTTGGACGACACTATTTCCATCACCTCCACATTTCAAAGTCAATGGTAAATAACTGGGTAATGCTTGAAGCTGTATTTGGTGTTAGAATGAAACATTCAAATGCTACCTAAAATAAGAACTTTTCAGTCTACAAATGAAAGAAAATGAGAGTCTAGGTACTTTCTTGAATTCAATAAAAGCAATACTGAAAAAATTAAGTGTAATAGGTACAAGAATAGATCTAGATTATTCTAGAGCAATACTTCTTGCAAGTTTGCCTTCTTGATATTTTAAGACTATTAGAATTTTAAGGATGGATGATGACTTGGATTTTTGGGATGATGTGTCATTGTTACGGAGTGAAAAAAGCGGAGAAGAATCCTTAGAGACAAATGGTGAGCCAGCTTATGCAATAGAAGAGTAGAAAATCTCAAAGAAGGATAAGCAAGCTTGTGAGTATCAGGCCATGTAGAGAAACACTATTGGAAAAGACAAAGAGATGAGAAATAAAAAAGGCTTGCATTGTGGAAGATTCAACCTGTGAAGGAACATAGTGAGTTTGCAACTATATTGGCTTATGGTTTTCATTTTTTAAGATTTGGCTCTATAGAGTATTCTCTTTACTAGCACCTGTGAAGAGTGGGCTTATGGTTTCCATTTTTAAAGATCTGGCTCCATAGGGTATTCTCCTTCCTAGCACTTGTTTTGTGTTCTGGTGGTTCAACAATTTTCATTTTAGTAGGCAAAGTTTTCGTGTTGAACTTTACACTTCATTTTTTCTCCCCCATTCAACTTCTAGGGGGAATGGGGGGGGCTTCCCTTCATTAAGGTTTGTGAGTGGTGCTTGAATCCTATATTCTAATTCAATTTGTCTAGTTGACATGAAGAACCTAGTAGTAATTAATAGTTCACAAAAAGACATTTTGATTGGAGAATCTATACGGCTGCCTAAGCATATGGCTGCCGAATGCCATCATCATGGCAAGTGCATGTGGGAGTTCTAAAAGGCTCATGGAGCCACAATGGAAACATTGACATGGTATCACTATATGCATTGGTTGCATTGCATGTGCACGATGATGCTTCTCAAAGGTTTGTTTATTTCAAGAGCCAAGCTAGTTTTTGATCAGCTTATAGAGTGAGAGCAGCTACACAACCTTCGATCGCACATTCGAGTCCACTATGGCTCTTCCTTGTGAGCTAGGCTTGCTCAATTGGTCTACTAGTAGTTTGATGTAGGAGGTCATGTCATACTAGCTTAGCTGAGTAGTTCATAGAATTAGAGTTTTTTTGTAATTGGCAACAAACAATCCAAGTAGTAGTGTGGCATGTCCATGATATTACAGTCAACTTTGTCTCTCTATTTTTCTTTAATACAATAGCATTTTTGGTCTACCGTATTGATTCCTCCTTGAACTTTGTGTGTGAAATAAGTTCATGTAAGCTGCATGTGATAATAGAAGGGAGAGAAGATTTTAGTCCAGCACAATCTTAGGTCCTATTTTTCGACACTTTCAACTATTTTTCACAAACAAAGTAGACAAATGATATTTAACTTGTTTTAGATTTTACTATGCAATTAATTCCTCAACATGAGGCATTCCAAGCAAATAATCTACAAGGATTCAACAATTTTAAAAAAGTTACAACATGCATAGTGCATCCAATGCACTGAACATCTATGATGTAATACATCAATCTTTGACATCAATTATAGTTAGCATCAATCAAAGATTCTTCATCTCATGATAGAACCATGTAGTGTTCACACTTGTGCATATAGCTCCAACAATTTCTCCAGCATAAAAACATATGGATATGCTACATGAATCCTAACATAGGTCCTAGTACCTTCATACTACTCCAACACATAGGGCATAGAACCTTGCTTTAACAAATTATCATGATCTAATATTCATCAGCAAGATTTAAAATCAATTACTCTCATATATGAAATTCTTGTGACAGGATTTGTTGAGTAGTTGGATATGAAATTGAAACATGGCATAGATGTTAATTATATCTTCCAATCAATTCTAATTTGGACTTTAACAATTCTTTACTGTGTAGTTTAGCCCAAAAACCATAAATTTTAGATAATCCTATGTGTTCCATGGCATTACACCCATAGTGACTCTCACTATTGTGGCAAAATCTACATTGATCCCTTCCTTGGTAGAGTCCATAAAGACCTATGTGTCTGCAATTAGGCATTTTTCTAAGAACATAATAGTGGACTATCAAAATGAGATTTGGTCAATGTTTTTCACTATATCTCATAGCAACTTAGACAACAAAGGCAAAGCATTGAGGATTGAAGTTGGACACATTAATGACATCATGTCTCATGTGTTATTATACAAAAATTCTATCAAAAACTTTCAACTTGATGATTTCATTAGTAAACTTGAGCTAGTCATGCTCAATGCAACAAATGTTTCTTAGATGCTCGAGTCTCCACCATCAACAATCGTTCAAAGCCATAGTGCTAAAAGTGCTCCACTGATAGCACTTTTTCATTTCTCCTTAATAGTAAATTGGCTATTTTTTAAAGACATGTGTCTTATAGAAGCAAATTTTCCATTTTCTTATTTGACCAAATTTTTATGTTGTATACAAAGAATCAAAACAAAAATTATGTAAGTTCAGTTTCAAATTAGAAAGGTTTTGTTGAGACTATGTGAATTGCACTATGTGCATAGAGTATTCAAAAAGTGTTACAAAGTCCTCCCCCCCACTCTACTCTCTTCATCTCCCTATCCCTCATTCTACCATCTTCAACAATTATGGTCCCGGTTCCACCTCAAAAATTTGTGTCATCCATTTGATTTGCATTAGTGTTAACACATATGGAATGCATTAATTGTTATTGGTGAGCATAAGGCACTTGCAAAAAGAATAGAGAATAGAGAGTGGAGTGAACTAGAGTGAACCAAAATGTCAAATTCACATTGCAAAAAGTGTAAGTACACACACTTGGTTATGTTCCCTCACACATAATAAAGTGTGAGCATGTATAAGCTGATAGATCAGTCACCAAGTGGAAGTAAGCCTAAACAAATTTTATCTAGGTAAAGCCTTCATGAAAAGATCCACAAATTCTAATGTCTAGGATAGTAGATCAATTTGATCTCTCCTTCATGCAATCTCTCTTTGACATAGTGATAATGTATCTCAATGTGTTTCATGTAGGCATGAAATACAAGGCTCTATGCTACTACAATAGCACTAGACTAGTGCGTGTTGGAAATAAATCCACACATCTAGACTGAATGAGTTAATTTGTTTGAATCCTCGCCTTGGTAAGAGATGTTTTCATAAAGTAGATAGACTAAAGGACATCCATCACCTTAAGGATTTGGTGTTTGGATGGCTAGACCAGATCGTGGAAATCAATGGTTAAGTTCGCTCAACCTCATGGGAAGGGGTGGTGTTGGTCGAACACTATAGTTACACATCAATGAATCGGTTAAATACAAGCATGAGGGCAATGGGCTAGGCAAGTTTTAGATGAGGTTGCTTTACATTGGATATGGTTGCTTCACCCTCAAGGAACTCATCAAACTATATTCGCCACGAGATGAAGTTAACCTTGCAAGTATCATTCCTCTATGCATAGCATGTCCAATGAAGTCTTTACACCCTTGGTATATATTTGCATGCACCACTGTGACTACTGCTAGGCACTCTTATGTGATTTAACTTGATCGAAGTTCCTATTGATTCCAAAGAAATGGTACAAGAAGATATTAAAGTTTTATTGGCTCATCATGGTCCAAACACAATAAATGTTATTTTCTATTTCTATTCAAGAAATGACGAATCTAAAATGACATGTACTTGTATAACTCATCCCTATGTTCTAGGTTAGCTAACCATGCATACATCAAGGTGAGTTTATGATATTTTCCATGGTCTGAGAGTGCTCTCAACGGAAGCAAGAACGAAAGAAGGAGAGAGAGAGAGACAGAGAGCCACACAAGTTTTGGTGGGTGCAAAACCACCCTAATCTTCTTTTTCATTCATTTATATATGTGTTTGAGTATTGTACATAATTGGGGTAAAGGCACAGTGACCTTTAACTGCCACAACCTCCCACTTAAAGGTCCCACTTAAAGGATAATGTGCCTTTAAGGGAGAACAACCAGTGAGCATACTATCCAATGCCCATCAATACACGGCAGTACTCAAACCGCTGACTAGGTAGACTCTTCGTCAGCATATCTGTAGGGTTATCATCTATATGAACCTTGACAAGCTCTATGCGCTTGTCCTCAAGTACCTCCCTGATGAAATGGTACCTGACCTCAATGTGTTTGGTCTTTGCATGAAAGACCGGATTCCGTGCTAGCTGAATAGCACTCATGGAATCACTATGCAATGTCGGTACACCTGTATGAATCCCCAAATCTCCCATTAGCCGATCAAGCCATATAGCCTCATTGCAACCCTCTGTGGCTGCAACATACTCAGCCTCTGTGGTAGACAATGCAATGCAATTCTGTGCGTGAGACATCCACGACACTGCACCACCTGCAAAGGTGAACACATAACTAGAAGTGATCTCCTACTATCCACATGCCCTGCATAGTCTGAATCTGTGTACCCAAATACACGCATGTCTCCTTTACCAAAGCAGATGCACATCTCCTTGGTACCCTTCATATACCTCATGATGCACTTAACTGCCTCCCAATGCCTCTTTCCTGGATTAGCCATATACCGGCTAACAACTCCCATTGCAAATGCAATGTCTGGTCTAGTAGCTATCATAGCATACATAAGACTCCCAACTGCTGATGCATAAGGAACCTTGGCCATCATGGCCCTTTCCTCATCTGATTTGGGACTATCTATATGACTCAGTTTTACATATGGAGGCAATGGAGTACTCACTGCCTTCCCCCCCTCCATATTGAAATGCTGTAATACTTTTGTAACATACTCTTTTTGTGAAAGCCAAAGGAGTTTCCTACTTCGATCATGCGTGATGCGCATACCAAGAATATGACCTGCAAGTCCCAAATCCTTCATATCAAAGGCCTCATGCAACTTGGCCTTTAATGCATCTAGCTCATAAGTATTCTTGCTAGCCAATAGCATATCATCTACATATAGTGCCAAGATTATCAGGCTATTATCCTTAGCCCTTTTAGTGTAGAGGCAATGATCAATTTCACTCCTTCTAAAACCCTAGGACCGAATGAAAGCATCAAACTTCTGATACCATTCTCTAGGCACTTGCTTAAGACCATAGCGACTCTTCTTCAGCTTGCAAACTAAATGCTCTTTGCCCTTTTCTTCAAAGCCTTCCGGCTGCACCATGTAAATTTCCTCATGCAAATCCCCATGCAAGAAAGCTGTCTTGATATCCATCTGCATAAGCTCCATATCCTCTACTGCCACTAGTCCAAGCATGCATCTAAGTGTGGTCATCTTCACAACCGGAGAGAATATCTCATCAAAGTCCACACCCTTCTCTTGCTTGAACCCTTTAGCAACCAAACGGGCCTTATACCTAGGCACATCATCACCTGTGACCTTCATTTTGAAGACCCATTTACATGGCAATGCTTTCTTTCCATGTGGCAAAGAAACCAAGTCCCAAGTCTTATTCTTCATAAGTGAACTCATCTTTGATTGCATAGCATACTCCCACTTGCGTTGATCCTTGTGCATCATAGCCTCTCTGTAGCAAGAAGGCTCCCCGCAATCAGTAAGCATCACATAGTCTACCCCTGGAACAAACCTATCAGGCGGTCTAGACACTCTAGATGATCTTCTCAAAGGCATTTCAGCTTGCTGTCCCACTTGCATATCAACCACATTTGGCTCATCATTTCCACCAATAGATGATCCATCATCTACCCTTGATTGTATACCTGTGGGAGTACTTGGTGGTACCATTTCTTGCACATTTGGTGCATGGACAGCTTGCTGTCTATCAACATATGCAGGTGGATTCACATCCTGGAAAGTGATTCTCCTCATTTCCACATCCCTCATGGGTGCCTTATGCATCTTCTTCTCATTAAAGACTACATCATGGCTGCGTATGATCTTCTTTGCTTCTAGATCCCAGAGACGATAGCCCATCTCTCCACTTTCACCATAACCCAGAAAGATGCATTTCCTAGACTTAGGATCTAGCTTCTTTCGGAGCTCTTTTGGCACATATGCATATGCCTCACACCTAAATATACGCAAATGAGAGTAAGAGGGCTTCTTGCCACTCCATGCCTCTTCAGGAATACCACCATCCAAACTCTTACTAGGTGATCTATTGATCACATGCACTGCAGGTTATTATCCTTAGCCCTTTTAGTGTAGAGGCAGTGATCAATTTCACTCCTTCTAAAACCCTGGGAGCGAATGAAAGCATCAAACCTCTGATAGCAGTTGAGAGTGCTCTCAACAGAAGCAAGAACGGAAGAAGGAGAGAGAGAGAGACACAGAGCCACACAAGTTTTGGTGGGTGCAGAACCACCCTAATCTTCTTTTTCATTCATTTATATGTGTGTTTGAGTATTGTACATAACTGGGGTAAAGGCACAGTGACCTTTAACCCCCACATGGTCTTGACCTTAGTTCATTAACAAAAGGTGCTTTCCAAAGCATTTCAATTCTACAACTCCAGGTTACATCATTCTTCCATAGGTAATAGCTTTATTATTTTCGTGTTGTACTGATTAGCCAGGCATAATCTTTATGTTCCCTTGTTTGGCCTTATTTAGGAGCCTCATGGGATCTATTATCTCAATACTTAATGAAAGGTATTCGAGGCTAAAGATAGAGTATAATGCTACTTTGTGGACATTGAAAGGCCTTCAAGACCTTACGATAGTGCACACCAAACAAGGAGCGTTGGAGTGAATGGTTCTATCCCACCTCTAAGCCCCCAAGGAGAGCACTGTGAAATGATACCTACATAGGATAGGGAGACAAGGAAGCTGTCATATGGGCGGCACGAGAAGAAAATGCCACATGGGCAGCTCTTGATGGAGAGGATTATTGAAGACTCCATTGACAGCATATGGGTTTACACACTGGCAATACCAAGGGGTGTCAACATGGCTGTTTTCGAGGCATCATACTACTAGGATTCCCAAACAAGACCCCAATCGGTTCTACAAAAAGCTCAAATTATGCATAGAACACAAATAACTATCAACAATTGCTGTGTAGTCTTGTATTCTAGTTTCAATCCCCCCCCCCCCTAGCTTATTCTAGTTTCAGTCAACAAAGATTCTAGTTTAAGCTTTTAGTGTCGACGTGACTCTAAAGGGTGTACCAAAGAACTACCTGAGACATTTTCCACATTATATATTTTGATTCTAGATAAAGCTTTTAGTGTGGATGTGACTACCAAACAACTACATCAAACATTTTCCACATGATATAGTTTGATTTGTGTCTCAGAGGCCTCCTTGGCCTTGCATGGATGTTAATAAATCTCTCTCTCTCTCTCTCTCTCTCTCTCTCTCTCTCTCTCTCTCTCTCTCTCTCTCTCTCTCTCTCTCTCTCTCTTTCTATCTCTATCTTTCTTTCTTTCTTTCTTTCTTTCTTTCTTTCTATCTATCTATCTATCTATCTACTCCTTCTTGATGTCCCAAGACACAAAGATCAACTCATACGATCACAGACAGAGCACATGAGGGACCGACCAAGTGGTTTTATTCTCTGGTGACCCAAGAGAAAATCTATTACTTTGTAGCAAGAAATCAAAGACCTTACAAGGAAAGTGCAAGACATGGAGAGTAATTGAAAATAAGAAATTATTGCAAAGGTCATACACAAATGTAATGAATCTCCACTAGCACCGGTACTTGTTTCCATGTTTAAGGACATGATCACAATCAAATGAGCTCAATGAAGCAACAAAAGGTTGCCAGCAACAACGCAATGGAGCGGACCCCTATGCGGAAGTCAGAGAGCAAGAATTTGAGGCATGCAATAAGAAAATCTTATGCATCAGGGGAGGGATGCCTTCCTCATGATGATGAGGAGAAAGACATAGATGACATAATCATATGTCTTAGAAAGGAAGTATCACACAGTTGCCGCCTGTCTCCTAGTGGGAGAAATATGGCAACCGTACTCGTACTTTGTTAAGAGACAAGTTACGTCACTAGTTAGTAGTTAAGCAATTTGAAGCTTTATATACTACAAATAAGTTTAACATTATAATAAGTTACTAAGACCTATCTCTACTTAAATGGCTTATGGCAGAAATGCCTTGCTATACGTGTTCTCTCACAGGACTGCAATTCGGGTCCTTGTGAGAAGAACTAGAGCACTTGGGCCCTCTTTCACACAAAGAAGAGGAACAGATTAAGCACGGCTCAATTGGAGCAGTTGGTGTTTTGTCATTACAACCTCCATCTCCTTGAGTTTGCCACCGGCTGCCCCAAACCTCACCAAGTGAATGTAGACAAGGTGGACGTGGAGAAGATGAAGGCCATACCAAACATCCCACAGGAGGAGCTGGACATATACTCCATGTTATATAAGGAGCTGTCAGTACCAACACAGCGCACATGATCGTAGGCTCAGCCATCTGGAGATGGTGCTAGTACTTCAATTGCACCGGATCTTGACGCTAATGATTCTTCTTCAGTAGACAGTGACACCAATGCCTCAAGCTCATCTGAGGAGGTAGAGGATGACGATGATAAGTCCATGGATGATGCAGATGATCAGTAGTATTGTACCTTGGTCCTTGACTACAACTGTATAGTGCTAGCCTACTCCTAGTCATGACACTTCAAATGCATCATGCATGATGCATCCTACACTATGTTGTTTCTTTTTTAATGATACATACTGAGTATACTTTGGACCAACCGACGGTGGCAATTGGCTGCTTTTTTTATATCATCCATGGGTACTTTCATTTTGGCATGACTCATGAGTCATGATCATGGAATTTGTGGATCATGATCATCTATGGATGCTTTATTCAAGTTTCAACTTGTATACTTCAAACTTCTAAAATTCAGACTGTTGTAACTTCAGACTTGTTAGAAGTTTGAACTTGGAACTTAATTCAGAAACATGTTGATTGTTAAAGCATCATTCTTGGACAATAGATGATACTAGATAAATCAGTCATCATAGGAATTTAGAATCATAGAAGCATGCATGATGCTTCAAGTATAGATAATTGTATTATATATAATTTGCACTCTAGTGATGATTGTATTATATATATATATATATAAATTATACATAAATTGTACCATATTGCCGTTTCTTCCATTTCTGTTTTGGCGCCTTTTCACCAGGTTTTCCCATTTCCGTTTCTTCCGTTTCCATTTCGGCTCACAACTATGCATATATATATCAATACATGAATTACAATCATGTCAAGTAACGATAAACCAGGTAGCTTCCTATTTGTTTCTCTATATCAGTGCCAATTTAGTCCATAAGGAAATTATTAGAAATGGGCTTCAATAGATGGAAAAGATTTACGAGCAAGGCTTTGAAGGTCTTAAATGCTCTTCTGTTGTAAAAATATGAGAGTTTTAGATAATTTTACATACAAGCTTACATATATGAAAGATCTTCGTAAGCTTCACATGTCAATGCGGATGCAACTTCAAAAAGTGGTAAAGCCTAACTACTATCTCGCTCCAACTGAAAATGTAAACGTAGAGGAATCATATCATACACCTAATTTGGCAAAAAACCAATCAAAACTAAATTTCCAAACACTTCATGGAGCAGTTATGGTAAGTTATCGTTGAGCCCCAACATTGTCCTCCTGAGGAAGGGTGTTGAGGATGCCATCTCAATATCATCTTGTGGTGGTTCTCTTTTTTTTTATTTTTTTTGGGGAGGGGGGGGGGGATTATCTAACCTTTGACATGCAAGGACTCGTCTCCTACATGATCATGTCCTAGGGGTAACTCTGATGCCTACAAAGAAGAATTTTTTTTCTTAAAGCCCATAAAAAATCAACTGATCTATGGAGCAAAATCAGACGCAGTCCTAGCACCAGCGTTTAAAATACATCTCTCTCCTTTCCTATATATGTGTCCACATGGGACAAAATAGATCATACTAAATGTCACAATCGTAGCATGCTCTCATTTTCTTTAATGAAATATCATTTTAAGAACTGAGATATGGTACTGTTCAAGTGTGAATAATATCAAATACAATCAATCAATTCAGCAGTATTCTATGTAGTCATACAATCATGGGGAGATATCAAACTCCTCACTTGATTTACAACAAGAATGCTGAAGTGGCAGAGACATGTAGTACATCAATCATTGGCCTCGTTATCCTCAATTTCTTCAACTGCCTGCAATGGTCCATTCTCGGAAAGACAAGGAGTTTGACTGTCAATAAGGGCGATCTGTGGTTCCATTGAATTTATTTCATTCCATTCATCATCTGAAATTGACCAATCCAAGATATCAAAATTAGATCTAATGCGGTCTGGATGGAGGCTTCTAGGCAGTACACTGGTGCCTCGCTGTATTGCCCACCTCAAGATAACCTGGAGGAAAAAAACTCTCTTTTAATCAGCCACTAAAGCTAATTTTTGGATTTTCCAGTGTTCCCCCACCCACATGCACGCACACACATACCCACACCCCCTTTCACAAAAACACAACCTGTGAAGAAAAGGAACAAGAGTCAGTAAACCACACCAGTTACTCTATTTAGGCTCTACTTAAAATCTGACAACTTCAGAGCAATAAATAATCCTTTCAATCATGAAATTGCATACCTGTGCCAAGTGAGTGTGAGAAAGAAAAAAATTTTAGAAAGGGCAATATTATATTGAAGCAATTGAGGGCTTAATGTTGGAAAAGTCACCTCCCCATATGTGAGCCCCTATACGTGGAGAGCATGGGGGAGGGTTTATGTGGCTGCCACACGGACAGCACATAGGCTGCCGTGTGGGCAGCATACAAACTCAGAGAAGCATGATAGGCTTCAACATAGGCAGCACAATCAACAGAGGTACCTGGATTTTGAGAAGAGTCGGGGCAGCCAGAGTATGGGACCCTGCCAAATGACACGTGGCACAATCTGGAGCATATTCAGCATGTACACAGCCTGGTTCGAGGTTAGGATCAGACCCTAGAGGTTCCTGACAGCTGCACAGGTATTTGGAGCAGGTGGAGCAAGAGAAAACCATGTGGGGCAACCTGTACAGAATTGCACGGGTGGCTGCAGGTGTCAGAACAGGGCTTGAACTGATGGTAAAAGGTAAAAGGCTGGAACAGGTCCAGAAGGTTGGCAGAGAAACAGAAGCAGGACTGCACCTGTTTTCGAGCAGGTTTAGGTCATGGAAAAGGCCTGGAGAAGCCCGGGGACAGGGCAGATCCACCTGGGCCAGTGGCTGCCTGCACGTGGCCAGGTAGAGCTGCAAAGGGGGCAGATTTCACAGACCTCCGGTCAGTTTTACAGACTGGTAGTGTGGTTGTCTGGGTCAGTTCAAATAGAACGCCAGTTGGCCATTTTGGGGGGCTATTAGCCCCTAAGGTGCAGCAAGGGAAGTGGCTACTGCAGGGATCAAAGAGCACAGAGGACTACATTCTTTGCTGTCATCCAGGACAGCAAAGAGAGTGGCAGTCAGAAGAACCTTGGGCCTCACCATTGGCTGCACATCAGGGCAGCAAGAAGGTCAATAGTTCACAGCATTCACTGCC
Organism: Dipteris shenzhenensis; assembly: GCF_047967505.1. Taxonomy (NCBI): domain Eukaryota; kingdom Viridiplantae; phylum Streptophyta; class Polypodiopsida; order Gleicheniales; family Dipteridaceae; genus Dipteris; species Dipteris shenzhenensis. Next base: position 4,552,236 of record NC_141599.1, read on the forward strand.
TTGTGTTGTGTCTGTCCAGCAGGGATAGCTTCGAGCTGTGTTTGTAGGGCAGAGCAACGAGGCTCATAGGGAGCACATAGGCCGAGTGCTTTGAGAGCACCACGGAGGTAGAACAGCCGTTGGTTGTGCACAGCGGGTCATAGGTAGCACTCTGCTACTAGGTGGTGAGACATTGAGCGTACACTTTTTATTGTGTCCGCTGTGGACAGAAATATTGGTTCTACATCTCTCTTGTGCATTGCTCATTGTACTTACTGCACATGTATGTTAAGTACACAAATAAGTAACAAGTAAACTAGCACCCCTGTATGAATTCCCGGGATGCTCCTCCCCCACTTGGTGCCGACCACTCCTACTTGGCATTCAGCACCTCAATTACCACATTAGTTGCAAGACAGACCCTCTGGCCCCCAGCCGTGTCCAGATACACTTTGATCATGCCCTTGATGCCGTATATCTAAGTCACTTGTCTCATGAGCTACTGACCTCTCTTGGAGATAAGGCAGATCTCAACCATGCCTCAGACGTGCTTGTTTCAATGGGAGGTCGCAGCCATGTCATTCCCTATAACCTGACCTGCATCACACCCCCCAGTGCAGAAGATGCTACAGAACCCATGGTATGATGATGAGGTGTTCTGCAGGGAGAGGGATTTGACACTCAACTTGGGCAAGACTGAGGTCATGATTTCAACATCTCACAGGCAGTGCTTCATCAACACAGTTTCACTCACCAAGAGGAGCTGGTGGAGATCGTGCAGTCCTACACTTATTTAGGGGCAATCTTCACGGGACTGGTTTTCACGAGATGATTCATGCAACCAAGGCTCGACTTAACAACCTCTAGCTCAGCTACAGCGACAGTTCTTTCAGGCATACTTTCAGGACTCTCCGATGAAAGGATGGCTATTTGACACACTAGTGAGGCCGACAACCATGTGTATGCAGCACCCTTTTGCACTTCAGCAACTGACTAGAGGAGATTTAAGAGACTACAGGTGATTATGGGTTCCTAGATGATTCAGAGTAAGCCCTCAGTCTCCCATTAGATAGTACAGGCAGAGTTCGCCATGACACCACTTCAGATTGATGTTAGAGCAACAGTTCTTTCAGGCATACTCCGAGAAAGGACGGCTATTTTACACACTAGTGAGGCTGGTAACCATGTGTATGCAGCACCCTTTTGGGAGAGTGACCTCTCAACGATTGACTAGAGGAGATTTGAGAGATTACACGTGATTATGGGTTCCTAGATGATTCGGAGTAAGCCCTTGCCATGACACCACTTCAAATTTATTGCAATCTTCCAAAGAGTAACATTCCTTCATAGGGTCTAGATTTTGTCTAGCTGGAGATTACCAAGGTTGGCACTAGAGTAATCCAAGAGACTAGCAGATAGGAGGGTTAGCAAGGCATGGTATGCATAGGTATCAATATGTTCGCCAATCAAGGTATTCAGATGGAACAACTCCCGCCCTTTCAGTAAAGCTTGGACGCATCGGACCCCCTAATCCCACAAGACAAGACCAACTGTATCATACGATTCGATCATTTTAGCTCTATACACTGCGGACAAACTGCGGACAAGCCGGGGGGGGGACTAGGAGTTTACCACCAAAATCCAGTCCTACGCATTTGAGACATGTCACTGACTTCTTCACATTTGAGTTTGCACCAGGACAAAGCGGGGTGGAGGAGGAGCTAGCCAACATGAGGACATAGTGAATCGGCGGGAAGAGGCAACACGGAGCTACAGAGCCAACAACACTAAGCATCTCTCTATTGGCATGAGCCCATTTGAGGCAATCAAAGTGAAAATGCCTTCCTTAATTGCAGACGTAGCTGTGAAAAATCAGCAAGCATGAAATGACTTCCACATGATGGAAGCTCTTCTACAGTTCGCTTAAAAAAATATGCAAGATGCCCAAGCAAAGCAGAAGAAACATGCGGATGAACATAGGAGATACTTGGTTTTCAAGGAAGGGGATTATGTGCGTTCACGTCTCCACAAAATCATATTCTTCATTGAAAGGTAGTACCAACACAAAGCTTGCTATCGGTACTATGCCCTTATAGAATCATCCGCAAGATTGGAGAAGTAGCGAATCAATTGGAGCTACCAAGCACCTCTAAAATCCACAATGTATTTCATGTGTCTTTGCTAAAAACCACATGTCTAGTTTGACCTAGCTCTTCACCCTTTTGGTTCAGTAAGACCCTTTTGGATGGGGGAAGTGGAAGAGGATAGTGAAGGAAGAGGAGGGTGGAAGAGGATATCAAAAGACGCATAGAAGTCACTGTCATGGGAAAGCAATTGCTCACCTTATGTGGGTGCTTCGAACTTCAGATATGCAAATGGCTTCCACTTTTTCAAGGATACGGGAGGCTGCACATGTACAAAACCCCACAAGAGTCAAGCATCAGTTGACTACATGACTATAACTCCACCCACAAGGCACATCGTGAAATACCTCAGGATTGATTATGAGACATTGGAGTCTGACCACAATGCCATGGCTTCAAGGAACTCAATTAGCTGTAGAAAACAGAAATCTACAACATCCCCCCATTTGAGGATGGAGAGCCTAGTGTGATTCAGTAAGGTCAGCACTAATTGTCATACTTGAACCAGAGAAATGTTGACTATATCGGGGAAAGGGAAAAAGAGCAAAGGAAGAAGCAAAGGGATGCCTTGCACAAGAGAGACATAGTTGAAAAAAATCTCTCGACTCAAAGCCACAAATGGTATCATCACAGAAAAAGACGTGGAGGAGTTTGAAGAAATAGTCTCAAGGCTTAATAGCAAAGATGCTAATAGGGGGAGGAGATGAAACCAAAGAGATGCTAACATGATAACAAATAAAGCTTTGGAAGCACGGAGAGGCAGCTCAATAGAATTGTACTGTTGCACAAAAGAGGAGACAATAGGCAGCAAGCACTTACAGGACAATCATGGTAAGTAGTTTAATGGCATATGGCAAAACTATATGGTACTATACTTGAATAAAAAATGAGCAAATGAGCAGAAAAAAAGAAAAAGAGCACCTTCTCAAGTGGGTTTCAGGCCCAAACATTCAACAATAGACCATCAAAGTCGTAATACGAGCTGCCAGCATTTTATGAAGAACAAGAAAAAAGTAAATTTACTGTTGTTTGCTTGTCATGTGCACGGATTGGTATCTGACGTGTACTGGGTACACAAGACTAGCTCAGGTAGCCTAGGGAGGCTTAGGGCTAGGCAAGCTTGATTCTCGGGTTGAGTGGCAAGGGTACGAAAAATGAAGCACTTTCTATCCGGATTCAAGACTACACAGCTGCTCCTACGTGCTATGTCATGCACTTGGAACATGTGGACTTGTAAATCGGAATACAGTGGTTTAAAACCCACGATATTTCGGATTGGATGGAAAGAGCATACACTCTCTTTTTTGGATAAGGACACCCAATTTTGTATTCATTGTGATAATATTCCCTCTTCTCAGGGACCTATTGTATCTGGGATGCAGCTTCGGAATATAATAAACACTTCTCATTATAATGTGTATCAATGTGTTTTGATTCCGCTTTCTTCATTTGTTGTCTCTGTTAATAACAAAAATGATTTAAGCGTGTTTGAACACCGTGAATTGAGAACGTTGTTAAATGATTTCATGGATGTATTCCCTGCTCAACTGCCGGAAGGTTTACCTCCAAAACAGGCAGTAGACCATCGCATAGATTTAGTACCTAGGGCTCAACCTATTAGTGTTCCACTTTATAGGATGAGCCAGCTTGAGGAGGATGAGTTAGCTTCACAGCTACAAGATTACCTGAATATGGGCTATATTCGCCCAAGTAAATCACTTTGGGAAGCACCTGTCCTCTTAAGAAAGAAGAAAGATAGTTCGTGGAGAATGTGTATAGATTATAAACGATTGAATAAAGTGACAATTAAGAATCGATACCCCCTTCCTCGTTCCGATGATTTGATAGACCGTTTGGCCGGAGCGAAGTATTTCACTAAGATTGATTTGCGTACGGGTTATCACCAAATCCGTATCTATGCTAAACACATAGATAGAACCGCATTCCAAACTAGGTATGGCCATTATGAGTTTCTCGTATTACCTTTTGATTTAACCAATGCTCCTGCTACCTTCCAGCAAATAATGAACGATTTATTCTGAGATTTTTTGGATAAATTTGTTGTCGTGTTCTTAGATGACATTTTGGTATACAGCCGAACGCTAGAGTATCACATTGGACACTTCCGGATTGTCTTAGTTATTCTAAGACATGCCAAGAAGGAGATCATTTACTTAGGACACAAGATTTCTTCTGAAGGTATTAGCATTGATCTAAATCGTATCTACAAGGTTTTGGAATGGCCTATCCCTCAAACTGTGAAACAACTTCGTTCTTTCCTAGGATTCACGGTTTTTCTACGGAAGTCTATGCATGATTATTCTAATATCATGGCACCTTTGACCAACATATTGAAAGGTCGTGGACGCATGGTCTACTCAGTCGATCTCTTGGAATGATGCATTGAACAAGGCTTTAAAAACCTTGAAGTTAACTATCAAGGAAGCACCCGTTCTTGCATTACCCGATCCTACCCGGCCTTATGTTTGAGGCCGATGCGAGTGATTTTGCGATTGGGGCAGCTTTATTCCAAGAGGGCAGACCTGTAGCTTTTCAGAGTAAGAAGCTAGATGACATGCAATATCGTTGGCCCAACCTAGAGAAAGAACTCTATGCAGTTGTGTATGCTCTAAAGGTTTGGAGACACTACTTGTATGGTTCGAAGTTTCTTGTATTGACCGATCATCAGTCAATCAAGTATGTGTGTCACGGCTCTGAATTGAGAGGAAGAAAGGCTAGATGGGTAGAGTTAATGCAAGATTTTGATTTTGAAATACGTCGTCAAAAGGGTTCGAGACCCACCCGAAGGTATTTTATTACTTCATCGTAGAGCTATGTTACAAAGAATCAAAAACATGAATGAATTTACAAAGCGCATTCATTTGGCAAGTTGCCACTTGTCTAATTTCTAGCCTAGTTCTAATCCCATGTCCATGGGTAAGGTCTTCTTTTTGGGGTCTTCTTTGCACTTAGTCACGCAAATAGCTCCTAATCGCTTGTGAGGCTCCGCAATGTCCAAGTCTCGAACCTTCCTTATACCTGCAACAATTAAATAAAGCGCATAACCATGGCACCCATTAATTGTTAGCGCTTCGCATGCAAATAATAAACTCTGGACTAATCCTAGTCAGTGTGGGCATCCCCACCAAGCAAACATGTGAACAAAACATAGAACACAATTCTTAGTCGACCGAAGTCAACCCTCTTGGTCGTAATTAAGGGGCTTGACCATCAGTCGGAGCGCCTTAATTATGGCCAAGTCTCTCCAACCGAAGTTGGCGCACCTTGGTTAACGAGGTTAACCCTCTTGGCGTGAGCCAAGTCTCGTTGACCGAAGTCAACACTCTCTGACCGAAGTCAGCACTTTGATTGCTTGGTTAACCATGGTTAACCATCTTGGCCGAAGCCAAATCTTCCTAACCGAGGTTAGGCTTACTTAACCGGGTTAGTAATCTTTGACCGGAGTCAAGAGTTTGACCAAATAAAGGTAACTCTTTGAACATAATTAAATAAAAGAAGAACTCATTAATTATGATCAATAAATGGTCAACTTATGCTTTGACTTTAAAATATTTACAGCCTGGTGACATGAACATCTTCAAGTGCTAAAAAGTCCAACTTCTTGAGCCATTTCTTTAAATTGGCTGGTGTAAGGTCATTTGACAGTCCTTGTTCATTAACACTTAAAAAGGAGAAATTATCCTTGCTGTTAATCTACATCTTCACTGAGTGCTTTTGTTTCTCTTTTTCTTCAATTGCACAGTTTATGGAGGCAAGATGACAAAACCCCTTGACAACCTTCTTTTCTCCCTAGCTTCCAAATTGGAATCTCTTAGACTCTGCCTAGAGCTTGCCTCCTTGCTCTGCTAACCTTTTTTCTCCATCTTGATTTCTTGCTCTTGACGACCATGAAGTAGGGGGCCCTCGTTTCCTACATTGGTTCGGTCAGCTTGACAGAGCTGTTCCTCAAAGATTTGGGTATTTGGTACTAACTTCCTCAACCTCATCCTCCAAACTAGAATCATCTAGAGCCTCCTCCCTAAGGAATTCAAAGGAGTTAAAATTACAGCAGGTTTGGCATACATGCCTTAGATAATCACAGATGCAACAACGCAGTTCCCTTTTTCCAGCTTTAGCACAGCATACCTGAGCAGAAGTCTTGTGAAGGCGTTCCGCAATGGCTTTAATTACAGATGTCTTGAGCATAGGTGAATGTCCAGAACGTGACCGTATAAACGCGATGGGGATACTTTCATGCTCCCCGCTCAAGTCATCATCATGCATACTTCTGAGGCTGCTCCCGGGCACTCCAAGGGGAGTGTGAGCTGAGACATGGATACCTTTATCATGGCAGAACTTTAACAAGTCGTCCTGTCGCCAAAAAGGATGCAATTCCACCTGCAGAATAAGATCCAAAGAGACGTTATATGTCGAACCCCCCGACTGAAAGAAGCGTGCAAAAGTATCTAAAATGGCTGTAGAAGGTTCGTTTCTTTGCGGGTGGGGGAAAATATCTGAAATAGCTTCATTTTGGACAGCGTCATTTTCTTTTCTCAAGAGCAAGCCATCTGTAGGAGGCATAGGCTTCCCAGCAGAGGTACCAAGGTATCAAGAGCTAACCAAACTCGAGTGCAAGATTTGTTTCAAATAAACCTACTGCTATGGTTTAGAAAGCGTGTCCATGCGTTTAAGGTCTAGACAAGGGGAACAGGGCATGTAAGATCACGCAAAAGGTGCCAGGTAAAGATCATTTCATTTGATGGTTGAAGGATTTCCGCACCTGATTAACAGCGGGTATAATTTTAGCAAAGCCAAGCAGCTCTTTGATCTGCGCCACGCTGAAATTGCTGACGCCTATAGCCCGCACCAAACCTTTCTCGACCAATTGCTCCATAGCTCGCCAAGTCTCCTTCATGCGAGGGGATGGTTTCCCTTGCTTGTGCGGCGGGTCAGTGGCGTCACCCACAGAGGACGTGACGGGCCAGTGTATCAGATACAGATCCAGATACGAGAGTGCAAGATTTTTCAAAGAAAATTCGACCGCAGCCTCCACACGCTTCGGCGCATTCGTTGTGCACAGAACCTTAGAAGTCACAAACAAGTCCTCCCGTCGCAAACCTGGCAAGCCTCCACCTAGTGCCTCTGCCAGGGCTTGGCCAACCTCCACCTCGTTGCCATAGAGATGCGCGCAATCCAAGTGACGATAGCCAACCTCTAATGCGGCTCGCACTGCGGCTCTACAGGTATCCCCATCCGTCTGCCATGTTCCCAAGCCTACCGCAGGAATTTTTGCTCCTGTGTTCAGGATGAAATGCGTAAGAGGATGCGCTTTCCTGTCCTTCATTCTAGATATGAGTGGAAATTTGCTTCAGGCGTCCACGGCATGGGTTTTATCACTAGCCGGGGAAAGACGGTGCTGAATAAAGCTTCCAAACACCTTCTTGTCTGTAACTTGCGCCGCCTGCTACGGCCAAGAAATTCTTCAACCTTAAGACAATTCCCCCGTCTCTCTTGCCTCTGGTTAAGAAGACAGGGCTAACTTATCTCCCCGAACGTCCCCTCGAGAAACAGCTTTCACGGTAGCGAATATGACTGCAAGGATTACCTCCGCTGACATGTATCTCCAAGCAGCAAAACTAAAACGGGATGTAGAAAAAACACGGAGCACATGCGATGAGCTAACTGGCCTCAAAGAACGGAAAATTTGCAAACAAAACAAGAAATTTCTGTCTGGCGGATTCCTTTGAGTACAAAAGCAGGAACTTGAGCAATCGCAAGCAGGTAACAAGGAGCCGGGAAAAACATGCCGGGGAAAAAACCTACAGACAGAAAATTGTCGGAGTCGGAGAGGCAATTCCAATCTTTTGGACTCGTGAATCTCCAGAGCAAACTGATGGAAGATTGCAAAGTCGTTCGATCTCTGCTCCCGAGAAAGCGAACCTCGGATCACGAATATTCTCTTTCTGTTTCTGTTGATACTAATATTCATCAGCCAGCCAATCCTGCACTCCCTAAACCCTAATTATGAAGCGCCTCAATGATTGGGTGCCCTGATCGGATCGGAGTCCACGTGCTAATTCTTCATTGCGCCACGACACTGCTTGCGTGTCTTCCACGTGGCTCCACGCTTACCCTAGTAAAAGATTCGGACTCTACTACGGTCATCTCGGAGCTTTGTAAGAAGTGCGCTAGACCATAGGAATGCCAGCCCTTGGAATTCGGGCTTGCTACCATGAAAGCTACCAGAACTAGCACTCTGGAAGCCTTAATTGGAGTTATAAGAGCATGTAAGGTGGTAGCATCGCATGCATGTTCATCCCCCTAGCATGTGCTTTTGCTACATCACCACTTTCTCTCAAATTTGCAATTAGTGATATGCTCTTTGGGTAGTGTGCTTATGCAGCCATGCACCTTGTTTTGCACATCAATGTCACCATTGTGGCGTATGGCACAACCACCACAATGTTGTTTCCACTAGTGCTATTGTTTCCACTACCACTATTGTTTATTAACTTGTTTTAGAAACTAATATGGATTCTTTTAATATAAAAAACAAGGTGAATTTCTTCAATGGGCCTGCCCTTTTGAAGATATGTAAGGATCTCTCTCGAATTAAATTGATGTGCGTGGACTCTAACTCGGTCTTGATGAATATGGACTGTTAGTTAACTGCCCCACGCAGTAGAAACTGCAATTCACAACAGCACTTCACATGCACACTTGGCCCAAATCTCCACGAATAACCAATGGCCCAATAGCACGCAATAAAATGGTAATTAAATAAAACAACTATGCAATTTCAATTCGTAGGAGTGGATTCGTTACTATGACCTTCCCGTACGAGGCCACACGCCAACAAGTATAGCATGGTCTAGCTATGCATCACAAAATGTAGTTAGTGATGGGACTCTTATTATGACCTCAAAGCTCTTTTGAAAGCAATAAGATTCTTGATTGAAAGAGTCAAAACACGTTGTGTTGTTGTTAACAGTCCACAAAGGTAAGATGTGGAAATGAGGAACTTAAAATTTTATTGCATAATTGATGTGGAAGTTCAAAACAAATCACCATTTACTAAATCTATAAATGGTCAGGATGATGAAGTTCCCTTCAACATTTTTCAATAATGTTCAATTGCTCTTGCTGTTGGTATTTGGAAAGATGCCTCAAGCAATTGCATGTGCATTGGCCTCTCACAATGGTACTACTATTCTTAGAAAATCAATGTTGATTGAGTGCTTCCTTTGCCTCACATGCAAAGAAGCCACTTAAAGTGTCACCAAGCATGTGCAAAGATGCTTCCAACAATTACATGTGCATTGACCTCTCACAATAGTACTTCTATTCCATGATGATTGTTGGTAAAAGCCATCAAAAATTGCTGATGCTACCATTTGGCAGCCAAGGAATGCACTCAAGGCGAGGGGTCCCAATCCCCCGCCTCCTAGCCATGTAGGAGACTCTCCATTGTCCAAAAGAATAGCATGACATTTGGAGAGGGTTTCACTACTGCTATATATTCAAGGATCCATATTTTCCACCTTTATCTATGGGATTTCTATTCCCCTCATTTAAGGTGTCATCAACGCGCCAAGGTCATTTTTGCCTCTTCAATTCCACACTATTCCAAGGTACCATGAGGGGGGTTAGGGCCACACCAAGGCCCCATAGGCCCATATTTCCAACAATGATGGAGTGCTTCCAATGCCTTACATGCAAAGAAGCCACCTAAACCATCACCAAGTGGTAAAGAGTGTGCAAAAATGGTATGAAACACATGATCTCATTTGGGACACAAAGTTGAATTGATTTTGAAGGTAGGGGGATTTACAAGAAGAAAGAACATAACTAGTCCTTGGCTATGAACAATCAAGAAACAAATCAAGAATAAAGCAGATTGTACAATTCATGATGAGAGAGAGAGAGATAGAGAGTCTTGGGACCTAGTAGCGCACGCGCAAAAGGGAGGTGATGGGCTGTTGTACATGTGAAGAATGAGTAAAGAATGTGCAAACATGGTACTAAAAATGGGATTTTTAGACTGTGCGAAGAATAAATGTGCAAACATGGGATCTTAGAGCCTTCTTGAATCTTATAAGAACAATAAAAAATTAAAGAGAGAACACCACAAATTGTGGGATTCACAAAGAGAGAGAGAGAGAGAGAGAGAGAGAGAGAGAGATTGCATAGTCAATAACACAAATTTCTATATTCATCATTAAAACAAGGTGAATTACATTCATAAGGCCTACCCTGGATGGATGCCATATTGTGGTGTAAGTAAGGGAGTGGTCAGACCAATAAATGTAGTTTGTTCCGGAAATTGTGTTTTCATTTGTTGTGTTTGTCCATATGTGATCAATTATGGACCCTTCTGTAGTTGTTGGTTGATTGATTAGTTGGTGGAATTTTTTCGTGTCATGAACGTACAACGTTGTGTTGTAGTGGTGTTTGAGTTATTGTATTGAATATTGAAGTCCCCGATGATAGTTGTTGGTATTTCTTGTTCTATTTTGTTGAGTAGTATATCCAATAGAGAGATAAGTGTTGATTGTGGTGAGGAGGGCAACTTGTACACATTAATGATTGAAAATTGTGAAAGCACATTGGTTGTGAATATTGTGAGCAAGCACTCACACTTTGTCCTACTAACGTATTGTCGTTTTGCAATGCAATTCTTGGAGGCATATTATTGGGGCATGAAGAAGACTTTTGTCATTAAGTATGCCTTCATAATGTGAACCAAGTGTTCTTGTGTTAAGAGATTGTAATGTTGGTTATTTTTTTGGAGAGAAAAGTTCATTTGGTCTACAATCCAATGTCATTGACTTCTCACACGTTGAATTTCTTCTAGAACATTGGTGTCGACTTTGATGTGTTTTGGTTGGATGGGGTTGAGAAATTACAGTCTCTCAGGGTTGTGTACATGTGAAAGAGCTGTGTATGTAAGACCATGTGCTTTGATGAAGGAGGGGTCAAATGCGAGTGAATCCATGGATAGGCCTTGCAAACGATGGATTGTTCTAGCCACTACTGGCTATATAGGGAATTGTTGTCCACAGACTGTGTTCAAGAAGTTCTTTCCAATTTGGAATTCTCTTGTGATTCGGAATATGGGTATCCAATTGGGTTTTGTAGAGGTTTGAGTTATTGTAGCATGCTCTTTTCCCAATGCCTTCATTGTTAAACAAAACCCAAACAACGTGTGGCTCGAAGGTTGTGTTAGAATCCTTAAAAATACCGCTGGCACCATTTACCAAACTGTCTGGAATGTTGAAATTGCATGAACATATTTCAACTATCATTCTAGGCTTCAAATATAGTTTTGGTGCAAGCCGGAGGTGTTTTTGGGATTTGTTGGCATTGTTATGGTTTTGCTGCATGTTTTGTGTCTTTTGTCAACTGGTTTTAAGATGTGTGCATCTTGTTGAAGCAAATTGAAAACTTCTTCATTGTGAGATTCTTTTGATGGGTTTGTGTAGAATAAGTGAGGAACATTTTCTTTTGTTGTTAGTTGTCGAAGATAATTGCTATTAAGGTAAGCGATGTCTTCTTGAGTGTGTTCCCTAGTTCTTATTCAGTTTAGTAGGTCTATCTATATACTGTTTGTTTGACGCGTTGGTGTTGTTAGTTCAAATAAGAGAACATTGTCTTTCCAAAATGATGAGATTGTTGTTGAGTTAGATGAATGTTCCATGAATATCCATGAATCTTTCATAGGGCTAGCTTGACATAGATCGCCACACAATATGACATCAAGTCCACCGAATGGTTTCAGATGGTTTTGCTTGATTTCACATGACCGCATGTCGGCTGTGATGAGTGTACTATGTCCAATGAGAGAGATCTTGTCAAATACATCAAGTTCAAGATCTTTGTACAATTGTGAAAGCTCTTGTAGTTTCTCTGCAGAAAGACTTGTGTAATGAGACGCCATTAGTGGAAAATATAGAGCAGAATGTATCATTGTGCCGTCAATGTTATATGCTACTTGAGCAGTACTCTTAGCAACTCCACACTCTCAGTTTGTTTGTGTGAATTATGTCGCAAAAGTGCTTGCACCATGAGTAGTAGTATGAATGTTTTCCCTATACCTGCATTTCTTGTCAAGAACAAGTAAATTGAGATTGTTGGTTGGGTTCTTTTTTTGAGCATGATGTCTTCTAGGATGAAACGTTGCTCATTGTTTAGCTTTCTTGAAGTCATGTAGTAGTCATTGTTAGGTATCATTTTGTATAACAACAATGACTTGTTTGGATTTTGAGATGTTTTTAGTTGATTTCGCATGTCAATCCCAATGTCGTAGTTATCCATGTTTTTAAATGTGGAACCATTAGATGAAGACGACGTTACAAAGGAATTACTTGATGTTGTAGGGAATTTTGGAATGAGCTTGTTAAATTTGCTTTTGTTCGGTTCTATGATATTTTGGTTGTTGTTGTGCATATCATGCCACGTGAAAGTGCTTTGTTCAAGTGCAAGCTCAACAATGTGATATGGGAAAAATAGAATGCATAGTTCTCTGTAGTAGTTCTTAGGATCATTTGCCTCGCTATAGTTATTGAACCAGATTATTTTGGCTCTTTTCCTTTTTGTGGTGGTTAATGGGGATGTTGTGTACTCACTTGCGAATATGGCTAAGAAAATTTTGTTGAGATGGTTTGGACACTTTAAGTGCTTAACCCTAATGTTGTCAAAGAAGATGTTCGTACTTTCAGGGTGCAAGGATAAATCCAAGTATACTGCTTGTTGGGAGCTAATATGTTGTGTGTTTAGAATAGCATTGCCGACCCTGCGAATGTGTTCATTTGGTGTTGTGTTTGAAGCAATGCTTTGTGTGAGGGCAACCTTTACAGCCTCTATGGTTTCTTTGTCAATTTTCATTATGTATGATGTGCAATATGCTGCAGCTCCATGGGGATTTAGGTTGAATTGTACATCTGTATTTGCACCCCATAACTTGGACATAGTTGGATTAAAATTGTTAGTGTAAATGTCTTTTGGGTGCCTCCTCAAAAGTAATGTGGGTTGTGAAATAGAGGATCGTACAGCAAGAATGTATTCTTCTTTTGATGTGCTCAATGCATTTAGAAATGGCATGTAGTCTAGTGAGAGCATTTCCTCCTCCAAAAGGAGCGAGTTAATTTCTTTCATTTTTTTCTTGGGTATGTTGTTCTCGAAATCATTTGGCAATGGCAACAAAATTCGTGTGGCTATCATAGGAAGACGTGGGAAACCAAATCAAGTTTTTTTTTCTTTGAAGCATGTTTTTCGACGTTTGTGTGTTTGTACTTCTTGTCCTTCAAGAGGGAATTCGCAAATGTCTGTGGAGATGTATGCATCAATAAAATCTTATATCTCATTGTTTGATGACATTCCAAAAGTAGGAGCATTTTGAACCCATAGCAACCCGTGGTCATGTTGGCTTCCTCGATTTTAAAATTCGGTGACAAAGAAAAAATCGTGCACTTTTCCAAGAATGGTGTGATCCTTCTTTAGCAAAGTCTTTAATGCTTGGAATTTATTCACATAACATTGTGCCGTGGGCACTGGGTCTAACCAAATCAAATTCCGTGCTTCGAGATTTGGGTTCAAAATATTAGAGGATTGAGTTGGGTTTAGTTTTGTGAGGCAATCCATGAGTGGTTGCCAAAGTTTCTCTGCTGCAGATAATGTTATGAAGAAGCATGGGGACCCTAGTTGTCGCAACATTGCAAATAGGTTCTTATTTAGATGGTACTTATAGTCAATGGAAGTTCTTAGGTGGGTGAAGTATCGAAATCCTATGTTTGGTTGCAGAAGTTTTTCTATGTTGGTATCTAAGAGAGCATCCTTTACTTGCAAAGTTTTGAACTTTGTTTGTGCTTTCCGCATGCGGACCCAAGAGGATGAAAGGACTTGTCGCACGATTTTCATTGTTTTGAAGAAAAGGTTATCTATTGATAGCACAAAACAACAATTGACATTTGTGAGCTCCCAAGTTGCAATGTCTACGTTCAGGAATGTCGTAGTTGCATTACTACCCAAATAATAGTTTGGGGTATGCTAATTCTTCACAAATCTTGTCTTTGAAAATGCTTAATGGAGAAAATTCTTCTGAGGGAGCAACAACAATTGTTTGATCCTCAAAGTCTACAACTTTTTGGCTTGCATATATTCCATGCACCAAAGTATCAATCACAAAATCTTCTTCTTGTGTTTCATTGTAGTTGAACACATTGTTTTGTTGTGCTTCCTCTTCTTGTTAGATGTTCCTTATATGATTTTCCCAAAGTGGATTTATCTTGAAGCTGTTTTTTTGGTATATAGGAGTTCCTAGCAACTCTTTTAGAGCAAGCATAGTCAAAGTTGGCCGTACAACACCACTCATGTAGCTATGTTTTATATGATAGCTTGCATTTAATTGTAATGGCAACCGTGTCATTTTGTCCCATGAACCTTGGCAACACACTTTGAGCTCTGTCAACATCCACGAAGACATTCACAACACTCCCATTGTAGCCCAAATTGACCTTCGTAAGTTTGCAAATTTGTGCAAATGGTATTGTGATAGAGACCAATCATGCCTTGGTATCATTGAGTTTGCTTGTGTACATCTTCTTTTTGGCCATTTTTAGGTTCTTCTTAAATAGCAAAGGTACTTTGCCTTTTTTTATGTCTTTGTAGCAAAGAGAACATAAGAAATTGTTTGCCATATGCTCTCTTAACTTCTTCAACTTCGAGAAGAACTTTAGTGAACCACAACAAATGCATGGGAAAGCAGGAGTGTCCAAAATCTTTTTAATATATTGGTGTTGTTAAAAATTATCATATCTTTTTCTCTTGTGCGCACAATAAGTTGTAAGAGTTGTTTTTTTTTTTTACTGCGTTTGCCATGTCTAATATACAAACAGGTGCAAGACTAACTCTTCTCATTTTTTATATTTTGTTGAGAGTGGCTTGCATTGTATAATTATTGTCGAAAGAATGCTTGAGAAACAAAGTAGCTATCTCTTTTGCTGGCAAACTTGGGTTTTGCAATACTAGTTGTTATAGTTGAGTTTCGCGATCTTTACTCCATAATTTGTAGGCATGCTTGCCATGCAATTGAACCAATGGAGTGATTGTAGAAATAGGATTTGATTGGTCCAACACTAGAGCATTTATAGTCCTTTGTTTACTTGAGCCTATTATTGCCTTCTTTTGAAGTTTAACTCCATCATAGCTTTAAAAAATGAATGGTGTCCCAAAGATCAAATTAAATCTCTCAAGAATGTCGACAATCAATGTTGGCGATGTTGAAGAATTTTCAAGTAAGTTTTGTACAGTATTAGTTGTTAACATTGATTCATTAGATATTGTTGTGAAGATGTGCCATAGAGTGTGATAACTCTTGCAAGCAGAAACAATGTTCTGACATAACGTACTTAATAATTGCTCATAAGTTAGTGATTAAAAGAATTGTAGAAGGCACAAGAAACCACTTGTGTTAATAGGATTACAATCAATGAAAGTTGAGTTTCTCACCAACTACTTTTTCTGCAGAAGTTATTCTATGTCCATAGTTGTTATCAACAAAGTTAACAACAACAAATATATGATTTCACAAGTACATTCAAAAGCAATTGCATAGTGGAGATGTGTAGTAGCAACAACAAACTGTCTTTCGAAAGTAAAGAAATATTCACACATTTGGTTCAAATGCAATGATAAACCCGAAGCTATTAATGGTGAAGCTTCCACTTTAAGGCTTGCAATCTTTAAGCTTACGATGAGCCATCATGAGGTCATCTTCATACATTTGAAGGAAAGCCACACCTAAAGATAGTACTATGTCCACATATGGATCCCTGATATGCATTGGAACTTGCTCGCGCCATTGCATTGAACTATGTCTCCTGTCAAACTCGTGACCTGAACAACATTTGAAAGAGTCTCGAAAGAGTAGAAAAATTGTCAAAGCAGGTCTCTACTCACACGAAAGCCTCCGCAGGTCTTGCAAGTGTGCTCAATGAGGTTAGTGTTCACATTGGTGAAGTACAAAATTCCGAATACCTGCAATTTCATAGAGGTTTTATGTGAGCATATGCCTTTTCTAGAGAGCATGAACAATTACAAATAAAGTAGGTACCTTTTTCCCATAGCTTAGTCATGAAACTTGGCTCGAGCAATATAATTTCTAGTCATCTCGAATCGGACCATCGGGAACCTCCATCAAATTGGTAAAGTCTAACATACAAATTGTATTCTTTGTCTTTAAGAATGAGATGTACATAACCACATCTTCTTTGTTAAATTCTGAGACAAACAACCAATGTCGGTTTCCTTTCATTGACAAATGAAAGCTACACAACAAACGCAATGTGAGAATAAGCAAAATAACTACTGTTTCTTTAGGCAAATTAAAGGACGTAAGCATGACTTAATCTTACTGTAGCTCTATCTTCATCTCTAGTCCTCATCTGGAATAATAATTTGGTCCATGATTCCCTCCTCATTCTCTCAGTGGCCTAATGCACATATGTGCAAAGAGAATGCTCGGGCAATAAATGAAGATTTCCTTTAAAAAGTTCTCCTCTAACGATACATGTACTTCCATCAACGAGTAGAGAAAATATTAAAGTTCCACCTTCGGTTGCCCTACTCACCACAACACTAGCTTTTTCTATTCTATAGAACTTCCCAATTTGCAAGAAACTAACAAATTGGTGAATGTAAGTGAAATGAATGAGCAATGTGATTGTGTGAGAGCAAAACTTATCAATGCAATCTTCTTCAAGAATGTAGGATACTTTGGATTTTTCTACTTTGTAAGTACCATACTTGCAAAGTAATTTTTCCTAAAAAATAAATCTTTGAGGGGTACAATCTGAAAGTTGAGTTATGGGAATCGATACTAAAGAATTTCTTCCCCACAATATTTTCCTACGAATGTTCCATCCATAGCAAAAGCAATCATTTCGTCGAAGGAAAACTTGTGGGGGGAGAAAATTCTTTGATATTCATTCCCATAACTCCACTTTCAAATTGTACCCCTCAAAGATTTGTTTGTGGGGGAAAATTACTTTGCAAGCATGGTACTTACAAAGTAGTAAATCCAAAGTATCCTACATTCTTGAAAGGATACCTCACTAATAGGTTTTGCTCTCACACAGTGACATTGCTCATTTCTTCCACTTACATTCACCAATTTGTTAGTTTCTTGCAAATTGGGGAGTTCTATAGAATAGAAGGAGCTAGTGTTGTAGTGAGAGGGGCAACCAAAGGTGGAACTTTAAGATTTCTCTACTGGTTGATGCGAGTGCATGTATCATTAGAGGAGAACCTTTTAAAGAAAATCTTCATTTATTGCCCGAGCATTCTCTTTGCACATATGTGCATTAGGCCGCTGAGATCATAAACTTTGAAAAGTTGAGCATATCAAATGTCATGGGAAGGGTTGTAATTGCTATGGATGGAACGTTATTTTCATTCATCTTTTTCTTCCTTGCAAATTAGTTGTTTGCTTGCTGCAAATGAAAACGTCATACCAAAACAATGAAATTAATTATTTAGGTAAAGTTTGTTCAAACTATCATGACATTACAACACATTGTTTTCTTGCAATATATTCTAATTGTAAAGTTTCATTACTTATTTTTCACAAAGAATATCCACTTTGCTCCAAACAACTAAACAAAATTTAAAAATAAAATTTATCTGAAGTAAAACTTCTATTCGGCTCCGAACAACTAAACAAAATTTAAAAATAAAATCTATCTGAAGTAAAACTAACCAAGGAAGGAAAATGAAATACATGCAAAGTTTCAATAATAGTATGTCCATTCAGCACCAGTCATCACGAATGAGGCATGCACATTGTACGTTGCAATTTGATAGTTGAAACGTGGAGAAAAAGAAGCCTGAATTATTAGCCTTGGGCAGCAAATGCTGCTTTTTCCTACTTTCATTACTTTCAGCTGTTGTGAGTGGGGGAAGCGGAACAGTGCACGTCTTGCATGTAGTGGGCGTTTCTAATGAAAATCGACCAGATACGTTTTAGTGTCTTCAACGACAGTCATATCTAATGAAATGCACGGAAAAGACAACGGAAAGGAAGCCTAAGAGGTACTACGCGTGGAAGAAAGGAGTCGAGAAGGTAAGCAGCTCCGAGTGCTGCGCAAAAATGAACTTAGACGAAAGCAAGGCAGGGGCAGAGCAGGAACAGAAGGAAGCATCAGGGTAGTACGTGTGCAATACTGGACTCGAGAAGGTAAGCAGCTCGAACTGTTGCTGTCAAAAAGACCTTAGACAGGCAGGGGCGCAGCAGGAAGAAAATACCGGATGAATCTTCAGCTCTTAGTAAGCACCCCCAACCAAAATAGCCAAATTCATTGCTTTACGAAAAACGGGACAACAGACTATTTAAAAGCATTGCATGCATATACCTTTGGCTGCAGCGCTCGCAGTGATAGCGTTCTCCATGCAATCTTCAACAGCACGTTTCGCGGCAAGAGAGTCGATTGCCTCAGGGAAAACCTTGGCAAGTCCTACAATCACAGGACAACCCACATTGACCTAAACAAACAGTGAACTAATGAAGGAGTAGAAGTAATGAAAGACGATTTCGTAGGAAAACATAGAGAAATCAGAAGAACTGCAAGCCTTTGACAAAAGCACCGCTGTCTGTGCCCATGTATTAAGTGGAACCTTCCGTTGCATGAAATGAGAACACAAAAGAGCAGAGCACAACAATACAACCGATTGTATCCGCCCTAGAAATTTATAACAAACTTAGAAGATGTGAGGCATCTGTGATGAGACGCCGAGGAAACAATTTGAATGTTTCACTCTGGCAGCAGGAAGCGGCGCCGAACAAAATGCTGCAGTGGAAGAAGATAAAACCGCGCCGCAGATGATGCTTGCATTCAACACACGAGAAAATCCATACAATAGAGGTCTCCCCAGCGCACAATACAGCAATGCAACGATCCAAAAGAAGAAGAAGATAATTCCACCGCTGAACTCCATGCAAATGAGCTATCCAAGGATAAGACGATACCACATGGTCCAATCACAAAAATCCCAAGGAAACATCGAATAATTGCCATTTCCCCACATCAAAACGATGTTTAGGCTACCCACACAGGGCATACAAAAAATGATGCAAATAGCTTGTCGATCAACATACATGATTGAACACTATACATGGGTATGTTGTATTGTGGTAGTGTCAGAAAAATAAGAAATTAAGAACATAAATCATCACTCTGTGAATGCGATTGTTGGTTTCACGGAGCACCTCAAAGGAGGACTCCAACACAAAGCCTAGTCGCATCAAACAATCGTGCATAAGGGAGCGAGAGTTAGCCGTATTTTAAGCATTGAACACTATTGTGGTAGTGATTGAACTCTAAACATGGGTATGTTCTATTGTGGTATTGTGGTAGTGTCAAACATTAAGGACATAATCAAGGATACTCATGTTGCTACAATACCTTACCACCATCCCTTAATATTTACTAAACAAGTCCTAGAAAAAGTGGTAGGACCGCACATAGTGTGAGTCTCATGTCCCCACATTCTGAAACACACGCACATGCATGCACACAGTGAGCCTCATTATCCACATTCTGAAGTATGCATAGCCAAAGAGCAATTATGTAGGGGAAGAAGAGGGTGGCGAAGGTGAGAGTATTATACAATAGAAAATGGAAGTAGCATCGTGGCATGGGGAAAGTGAGAGTATTATACAAAGAAGAGGGAAGTAGCATGGTGGCATGGGGGAGGTGAAGGAAAGAGAAAGAGTGGAGAGCTCATGGTGGAGAGAAAGGGGCATCTATTTTCGAGGCACATGGGCCCAAGAAGGTTGTAAAACTAGCAGTATAAGTGTAGAAGTATAGGAAGAGAGCATATTGTTGGCCCTTGCTTTAAAAGGTCACTTGTATAAAAGGCCAAAACAGTTGACTTTGGTACTGTTGTATGCTCATATTGGAATACAAGCTCTCTTTCTCCTCTTGAAGTATTCTCTTGTTTCCTCTTCATGCAAAAATTGGAATCAGAATGATATCAAAGAAGAATTTAAGAATTGTTTAAATCAATAACTATTTCTAAATATTGCAACTCACCTCCACATCTTGATGTATTTTGGGCCACCCTCCTCTTGTTGCATCTATAATGTTTTGCCTATCTTTTTCTTGCTCTTCAAGTATTCATTTTTGCTCTTCTTCAATCTTCTTTTACTCTACATACTATGATCATTCCTATGCGAAGTAGATAATGGACTTCCCATGTCCCTTTTGAATGACGTGCATACATATCTTTCACCTCTTCTATACAATAACCTATTTTCATGTCCAGCTGCCATGGTCATTTTTTTCACCCCCATTCTAAATTTTTTAAATTTTCCAGCATCCTTAAAAGATGGCAACTCATACATACAGAATTGGATAGGTGTAGGCACGGTCCATGCCTTGCATATTGGAGGCATATTCATGGACCTCTTAGAAGAGAGCAAAAGAAAGTATCTGCATCACAGAATCTTGACATTAGTACTCACAAATAAGCAAGGTTAAAAGCATGGTCCATGCCTTGCATATTGGAGATGTGCACAAATCCCTTAACAAAGAAAGTATCTAAATCATAACATTATGGTAGTGTAACATAGAACAATGCATCCAAGATGTAAGGTATAAAACCTAAATACAAGCCACCTTGTGGCATTCTTCATGTCTATCTATTTTAAAGGACTAGCATCCACAATCATATCTTTCTAAATAGATTCAAACAAATTAACCTTGTGTAGAGATTGTATCCGTGAAGTACTCTCTAAGAGTTGGATATTTAGGAGTGTCTGATTTTGTCCTAGCTACTGCAAGGGGTCACACACTTGCTGCAAAAGCTTCTCACCCTCCACTAGCAATTGATCCATCTAAACTTCTTTACCAAGCCAAGATATGAATGGTTTATCTACTTTGGCAACCCAAATGAAGACCTTAAATTAAATTCTACTCCTAACAATGATAAAATAGAAGCTTGTCTCTTTGCTGAACAGATACCTCTTATAGCTTCTCCATAGAAACAATTGTATTCTAACTCTCATAAGGAAGGCTCCATAATATATCGAACCAATCCTTTCCTAGCTGAGGATTTATAATGGAAAGAACCATGACAATATAAGAAAACATAAAAGTAATTCTATTCTATAAAAATAATCAAGAAATACCAGCAAAAGAAGCTAGATAAAGGTCAAATTAATGTAAGTTTGTAACATCCATACCTTCAACATTTTGCTAGCAAGGCTTTTATTGACCGTTTTTGGAATTAGATGGGTCTTTACCTTTAGCTCCTCCTTTGACAAACTAGGTGAGAGTTCCTCTATTTTTTCCTCAAATGCCAATTTATAATGACCCTATTATATGATGAATTGTATATCCTTCATGGTTACAGTGAACCTGATCTTGTGGATGGCAACCAATTGGACATCATCCATGAGGTCTATCAATTAGGCCTCTACTGCGTGGTGCGAGGCAAAAAGGGCATCTGATGAAATATGCCAAGGGGCTCCCCTGCCCCTATTGAGCACCTTCTATGATGCCATGTGAAGAGAGTGGGAGAGAAGGAAGGAGTCTCACTTGCAGCTTTCTCACATACACAATGGGGGAATATACACAAAAGTGGAGGCTGAAAACAGTTTTCCTCTTCTTAGTTGTTAAAGCCAAAAGAACTCTAAGTACAAAAGAATAGGTGAACCCTATATGTGGGTCTCAAACCAAACTCAGCTAACTAAGGTGGCATACTAACTGAGCCACTAATTAGAGTACATAAAGATAGCTGTCATCCAACTATTATTCATGGGTGGTGTACCAACTGCATCTGTAGCTAACAAGTCGGTGACATAAATGCACAACGGTCACCCTGGCATATCACAAGTGGAGCTTGATATCTCAACACTCCCCCTCGAGCTCAATCCCAATTCGTACACACCAAGCAGGTCTCTAAACTTGCACAGTTTCTCTGCACCCAATGCCTTCATGAATATGTCAACTACCTGATCCTCTGTGCTGACATTAACTAGATCAATAAAACCTACTAGAACCGTCTCTCGCACATAGTGATAATGCACCTCAATGTGCTTTGTTCTAGCATGATAGACTGGGTTATTTGCCAAGTGTATACTACTCATGTTGTCACAATAAATGACAACTGGCCCATCTATAGACTGATGCATATCATTAAGTAGCTTATGCAACCAAGCTACCTCACATGCAACCATTGTTGCACCCCTATACTCAGCCTCTGTGGTCGACAAGGCAACTGTAGGCTATTTCTTACTACTCCAAGTGACTGCAGCACTCCCAAAAGAGAACATATATCCACTTGTAGATCATCTATCAGAAATACAACCAACCCAATCAGCATCAATGTATCCATGCAACTATATCTGAATCCCAGTCTCATAAAATAGTCCATACTGAAATGTGGACTTCACATACCTTAGTATGCATCTAGCCGCATCCAAATGCGGTTTCCTTGGAGCCTGCATAAACTGACTTACCAACCCAATAGCATACAGCCTGGAAATAGTCATATAAATCAAACTTCCTACTATGCATCTGTACATAGTAGGGTCTTCCGGAAGCTCACCTGCATCTGTGCTCAACTTCACATTCTGCTCCAAAGGAATTGAAATAGGCTTATAGCCAGTCATCCCATATTTGGATAGCATGTTCAATCCATACAGCCTCTGCAAGGGCCATATCCCACTTGTGGATCTAATCATCTCAATGCCCAAGAAGTAACGCAGCTCTCCCAAATCCTTCATCTCAAACTTCTATAGCATTTTCACATGAAGGATATCTTCATCACTATCACATGTGATGATCAAATCATCAACATAAATGACAAGCAGCATAATGCCTTTCTCTATCAGACCATGCTCTAGGTGCTTACTTCAAGCCATACCAGGCTTATGAACAGCATGAACATAACCTGGTGGCTGCTCCATATAGACCTCTTCTTGCAAATCACCATGCAAGAAATCATTCTTTACATCCATCTGATGTAAAGACCGTCCCTTTGATGCAGCCATAGCAATGACTGCTCTTACAGTTGCCATCCTTGCAACCGGATTGAATGTTTCTTCATAATCACAAAATATTTTCCCCGTGTACAGTAAGTCATTTGTGGTGTGCTCTCTAGCTGTGCCTTCTCTCCACTCTTCTCCTCTCCCCTTTCATATTTTGTCATGGTAGCAAAGCTCCCTTGCTTTTTGCTAAGACATTGCAATCCTTGAGAGTGTGAGAGAGATTGAGAGATTGAGAGTTCTCTTGAGTGATCGTGAGTTTCTTCCGTTTACTTCCGTTGAGAGAATTTTTGTCGATTCATTTGAAAGTTTCCATCCACTGCCAAGCTCCCTCGACTACAAGCAGTAGCTCCAGGTGCAAGCATACCGGCTACAATAGCTCTACGCCACGCTACAACTGCAGCAAGCTCTTTCGGTGACTCCATTTGTACAACTCTAAGGCTCTTAGTCCCATCGACGGACCTCAAGGCTGCAATGCACCTCCAGGCTTCCAAGCTTGAGGCAATGCATCTCCATGGATATACTAAGGCTCCAACATAGACGCTACAACTGAGAGCAGCCTGTGCATGCACAAAGGCTCCATCTATGTCAAGGGCTAAAGCTACAGTCGACGCTCAACGCCCTACGGAAGCCTCCTCTCTAGAGCACCTAAGCTCCTTAATGCCTGCACGCGATGCCACACAGCCTTATTGAGGCTCCGCCTCTACAGTAGCTTTGCTCTTCCTTGCAAAGCAACGAGCTCCATAGCTCTAACACCTGCACGACACCTCTCCATTGCCAAAGGCCTTCCATGCCTGCGATCGAACGGGCTGCTCCACGGCTTCTATGCCCACGGGCTGCTCCGCACAGTGCTCCTCAGACCTCTCTCTCTGAGAGAGAAACCTCCACGTGGCAGATAAAGCCACGTGGCCATCCACAAACGACATCAGGACAGGTTGGGTCACAGTCACAACATGTGGCAGATAGGCTTGAACCATGGTCAAGCCAGGCCTTGGGTTTGGTCCACCTTGTGGTAAGGTTGCACGCTTTAACCAAGGTTGGGTGCACTTCACCCTTGGTTATAGCTCTAGTCACTTTTAGCCTAAGTGCCACATCATCACCTACCACGTAGGTAGGTCCAGTCAGTAACTTGTGCCATGTCATCTACCACTATGGTAGTCCACATCAACAGGCCACATCATCAGTCCACCTCAATTACCATGTCATCAACTGACATCATCACTACCACATCACTAATCTACCACATCACTAATCTACCACCTCATTAATCCAGTCAACTACTGCCACATCATCACTGACACATGGCTATCCCTGCCAAGCACACTGACCTCCTGCTTGGCACACTTGGCATTTTACATGTGCACCCAAGTGCCACCTCAGCACACTGCTCCACAGGCACGCCTCTTGCTAGGCATAGTGCCACATCATCACTACATGACACATCATCATTGAGCACCATTGCACTCCTTTTGCCCCTCCACATAGATCAAGTCATATCTCTTGATCCAGGAAGAATTTGAGGGTGCTCTAAAAAGGAAAGTCGCTTGATTTTTTGTGCTCTACATGCTCATCACATCATGCACACATTACGACACAAGTATTACTCACTTTTGAGCTTCATCGACAAATCCACTTCCTACATGCACATCCATCTCTACATCGATGCATCCGACCCAGCACTTAAAAAAAACAAAAGAAAATGAATTATTTGCTGATCTTTCATCAATTGATGGTTGGTGTAGATCTAGATCAGAGTAGAATTGCCATAGAGGGGACGCTTTGAATCTCCCCAAGTTGCCAATCTAAGCCATGCCCGAAATTCTCAACTAGTACCTACTCAGAGTGAGTCCATACACTCACATACGGTTTCACATCATCACATTACCTGAAACTTGACATTCATCAGTTCAATGAGCCGACTTTAGAGTGTTCAGAGGCATTACTGATTGTGCAGTGGGCAGATAGCACATGATTTGATTTCACACACACATGCCACCATTGTAAAGCCTATTTGGCTATTTCACGGCATTATGCACATCATTTCAGCCTTGTAAAGCCTCTTGGCTATTCTCGTCATCATTTGCCACAAGCCTTGTAACACGGATCGGATTTTATATATTGTAGTTCTATCTTCACCCGACAGTTCAGATTTCACTTGGCACAAGCAATGTTTTGTAGTTGATTCATACATTGATTTTCATGACCTTGAGTACATTTCGTGCACCATGTCTACAACTAGCAACCTCAATCTGGAGGCATCTGCTAAGTTAGACAACTCCAATTACAGCACATAGAAATATCGAATCGAGACCATTCTAGTACTTCAGGAAAAATGGGAGTATGTCGATGGATCTACACCTAGACCATTGGACGATCCAGCCACCAGTAGCTCTACTCCACCTATTGTCACAACACTAACAGTGGGATCTACAACAAGATCTATAGCTACACAAATAGTTTTTGCACTTGTAGTAGATCCTGCGATTGCTCGCTTAGGCAGAATGGGATAAGAAAGATAAGTACGCCTATCATATGATCAAGCAGAATGTGCAAGATGTCATGCTAGGATAGCTCAACATAGTCAAGGCATCGAAAGAAGCATGGGATATGCTCGCATCTCTCTACGAGTCCAAGAACACATCTAGGATTCTCATACTGAGAAACCAGATCAATCAGAGTTTTCGCAACAGTCGTGAAACCGGTCATGCTTATGTACTCCGGATAAAAGTCTACAACAATCAACTTGCAGCAGCAGGAGAGACCATGAACCCCGCAAAAATGGTTCAAGTAATCTTGAATGGACTAGGAGAGGGATACGAGAATCTAGTCCAAAGTATTGCCATCCTATGGCAAATTCTGACACTAGAAGAACTCCGATCTCCTACTTGGTGAAGAACTTAGGACTCATACTATTCATGTTCGAAAAGGTCATTCTAATGATTAGGCATTCACAGCTTTAGACAGAAGCAGAGGCAGAGGCAGAGGCAGAGGTAGATCATACCAGAAAAGTGGTCATCATCAACAACAAAATTAGCAAAGTCAGCAACATTATCAGCAAAGAGGAAATCATTCCAATCGAGGAAGATTCCAAGGATGAGGGAATGCATCCACCAATGTGTCAAACATCCAGTGCAACTATTGTCATAAGTTTGAACACTATGAAAGAGATTGCCACAAGAAGTAGTACGACCAAGGCAATCAATCCAGCAGTAATCGAGGGAATTTCCGTGGAAGAGGAAATCATTGTGGTGGACATTCTAGTCACAATCACTTTGTAAATGGACATGGGAATAGTTTCTTGCAAACGAGAAAATTAACAGACCGATACAGTGTACCTAGACAGTGTACCTAGACACTGATTACAATCTCAAAGAGGATTTTAGCTATCAAGTCGACCAAGTGGAACAAGATCCTTCGTATATCGATAGCGGTGCATCATCTCACATGACAAATCATCAGGAATGGTTCATAGAGATGAAACCATTAGAAGGTCAGAAAAATGTCATCTACACAGCAGACAATACACTGAATCTAGTACAAGGGACAGGTGTTATCCCTATAAACAATTTCATTGGTACAAAAGGATTGGTGAAAGATGTGCTCTATGTTCCAAAACTCAGCAAGAACCTTTTGTCAGTACGTCAAATGACGAAACACAACTACCGAGTCATCTTCCATGGAGATGAATGCACTATCAGATATAAATCCAGAACATGTCAACTAGTAGCAAAAGGTGTCAAGGAAGGACGCTTATACAAAATTCTAGCTACAGTACCAGATAAGTATGCCATGTCAGTTCGGAAAGCAATGGCACGGTATCGAAATGGCAATGAAAGACACTTTTGCAATGTTTGCAAAGGGAGAAACAATGAGAAGAAAGAAGAATCCTTGCAGAGTAGTAGCAGGAAGCAGCTGCACATGCACACATTCAACCATTACCATCAAAGCGAAGAACACAGAGCAAAAGCAATACATGATCATCCCGATCCGAGAAGTCTGTGGGCTTCAATAGAACACAAGAAAAGGAGGGACAGCTTAAGTGCAAAAGTCATTACTAGAGTGACAATGTTTTGGCATAAAAATATGAGAGTTTCTCCAAATAGAAAGGACATCTGTAAAAAGTAGATGGGATGCAAGGTGTTTGAAAAGCACATCATACACATGCTTGATACAATGCAAGTCAGTGGTTTAACCTTTCTACTTAATTTGGGTATTTATGATCACAATCACCACAAAATGCATCCTCATTGTTTTAATTATGTTCTTTTGTAGTACAAAAAGTATAGTGCATTGTGGTCACATTGACAGCATTTTCGTGTGGAATGCATCGATTCAAGGAGACTCACATATGACTGTGGAGTCATGGCTAACTTTGTACAAGATAGCCGAGCAAGTGCTTTTAATACCCATCTTCTCTCCTTGCAACTAGTCATTGTGGGACCATGAAGTTGATTTTAGACGATTTAGTATTTTCATTCTTGATGTCAAATGGTTTAGAACCAAGTACTACGTTCACGTTTTCATGTTTGCCTTAATGGGTTACTAGCATTCATTAATTACTCTTCCAAGTAGCGTGAAAACAATGTGATCACATAGTTTACTAGAAAACCGGATAAAAGTACCACCGGTACACAAGACACTACCGATGGTAGTACTCACATTACCAATGGTAATATTCATTATCTCGACGATGTAAATACCGACGGTAATATACACCGTCGATATAATTAATATTACCACCGGTAATGTGAGTGCTACCGCCAGTTGTGTCTTGTGTGCCGGCGGTGCTGTGGGCCCAAGGCTATATATTGGTGGAAATGGCGATAGAGGCTCATCATTCGATCCGGTTGTGGTTCGTATCCTAATAGACCCTTTGGTAAGTCAGGAAAGAAAGTGAACCACGATTTGGATATAAATATTTGTAACGCTAAGTAGGGGAGAGTGAGTCAACATTCATTATACCTATGGGTGTGGTTTTCTCCTCCGATTCCTTGCATCTTGGGGAAATTATAGACCACGAACACGAGGACTAGTGGATGCGGGTGTTTGTTGTGTTTACTTGAGGGTGGTCTATACTCCGACTACTTGCATTTTGGGGAACTTGCGGACCACGATCATGAGTGCCGATGAATGCGATTGTTAGTGAGCAATCTTGACTCTTAAGCTAAGGGCCTTAGATATGGAGAGAAGGGGAAGACGAGGTGCAATGACTTGAGCAGAAATAGGGCACGTGTTGCGACTATGAATGCACAATAAAAAATGCCTGAAATTAGAAATGCTCATCCACAATGTTCAAGATGACTTGTGATGACTAGGTAAACTGTGGATGCATTGAGTCATGCCCACGCAAGTATTCATATGCCTAAAAATGTTCCCGAGGTTGAAAGAGTTGCAAAAGAGGATCTCATTGCCGAAATAGGCACTACCCCAATGCTTGATCCACTCTGTGAGGTTGTTAACCAAGATACGGGGAGAGGATTTATGTGGGTGTCACAATCCTCTCAAAGAGTTGTTCCACGTGCACAGGGGGGAAAACATAAGTCACATGGTCCAAAGCTAGACTTTGTTATTAATGTTCATGACTACATTGAGTGGAAATGCAAGTATTGTGGAATACAAAAATCTAGGGGAGCACCTCACATAAGGGGCCGCTTGCTTGGTGACTCAAGAAAGAGCATTCAATGTTGTGCAGCCCCAGGAGCTGCTTTGCAGCAGCAACTTGCACCTTGATAGAGAAGTTGCAAGCTTTTGGAAAAATATGAAGAAGATCAATTTGGGAAAGTCAAGGTATAAGTGGAGTAGAGTCTGTAAGCATACACGATGATAGAAGTACAAGTGTTGGCAGAACTCCTTGCGTGGACACTAGCATGCAAGCGCCACCGATGGCTCATAAAGCTAGATTGGCAACTGCTACTCCTAACTTAAGGCAACCCATGATAGTTGAGAGCATCTAGATTCCAAATTTAGAGAATGCACCGTATGTACTTGGTAGATCAATCTTGCGATCAACATATCCACCCACTGAGTATGGTTGATAACGATGATATGAGAGCTGCATGGAATTACATTGCTAACTACGGGTTAGGCTTCAAGCCACCTTCTTACCACACAATGCCTATGTCATTGTTAGATAAGGCATATGCAAAAGACAAAGAGCACATAAATCGTAGCATTTTCAAGCAACTGCATAACACTGGATGCACAATTATCTCAGATGGGTGGACAAGCATAAAACTCCATGCTTTATTGAATGTGGTGGTTATATCGCCATGTGGGGAGGCCTTCCACACATCAATTGATGCCTCACATGTAAAGAATTCGGGGACATATATGGCTAGTATATTATCAAAGGTGTGGGGGTTAAAGGTCACTGTGCCTTAACCCCGGTTATGTACAATACTCAAACACATATATAAATGAATGAAAAAAAGAAGATTAGGGTGGTTCTGCACCCACCAAAACTTGTGTGGCTCTCTATCTCTCTCTCTCTCCTTCTTTTGTTCTTGCTTCCGTTGAGAGCACTCTCAACTGGTATCACAGCCCGGGTGATCTAGCTGAGCGTGCGTGAATGCTTGGAAGCTCAGCAGCTCTGTGGGAGGAAGGAGAAGCTCTGTGGGAAGCTTTGTGGGTGACTTTACTTGCATCCGAGTATGCAGAGACCTTGGAGGAACCTTTGAAAAGTCACTTTGGCTTTGCAAAGTGGTTTTGAGAGCCTGTTAAGAGCTTTCAAAGAAAAAGTCGTTTTTTGAGCTTTTCCCTGTTCCGTTCGATGACAGAGACTCCGTATTGACTTGTAGAAGCAACTATTGCTTGCTTTTGGTGTCCACATTACTTCAGGAGCCTGGAAACACCTTCATTCCTGAATCTGGGATCATTTCATTGGATTTCTGAGTCACTGTGTCAGTTTCTGCGTTTTTTGCCCGGGTGTTGGAACTCAAGTTTGGAGCAACCATTTGCAGATCTGTCAGTTCCGGTGGACTCAGGAGGTCCTAAAACTTCTATGTTGCTCATCATTCGCACTCCGGTGGAGTTTACAAACAGCTCTGTTTCAAAAAACGTTTTTCAGCCCGTGTGTTGGACCCAGTGATTGAGACCACGGTTTCCAAAACTGTCTGTCCCATTGCGTTTCGGACGCCCAAAAACCCCTACCTATCAGTTCTTGCATGATTCGGTGGAGGATTTTCAGAGTTATAGATCTCTGTGTATTCGATTTCGTCTCTCTGTTAGCATTTTTCATTCTAAGGTTTTGAAACCTTAGATTTATGCCACATGGCAGTGGATAAGTGTTGACTCCCATTCCTCACTCATCGGTTGGGATTTTGGAGTTCTTGCAGAAGAGAGATATTTGCAGATTTTCTTGCTGATTCCGATTATGCAATGGCGCCCATGTTTTGAGGCATCTCAGGTTCTAATTTCAGTAGCGCTCATTACCGTGGGACTATGATTTCTTGAGCATACCTTATGTAAATCACTCTGGTTGCAGTTGTGCGCTCATTCGTGGTGTGCATTGGGTTGCAGTGGATGATTTATAGGCCATTTGGATGCATTGCGGTCCTTATTGGATGCGCTGATAGGCCCAAATTGCCTTGTGGGATGCTATTTTTTATGGACGCTTTGCACATGGATGCTATTTTAAGCTGAGGGACAGCTTTGACACATTGCAGGTGATGCACTGATAGTGCTATGCTCTCTTGGATGAGACATTATTGATGCATATGCCAGTGGACGGTGTTTATGCTTGAGTCATTTGGCACTTATTGGCATTTTCTTTGGGCCAGATTTGCTCATATGGATGCATAGTATATGCACATGAGTCAGATGCATCTTTTGATGCTTTGAGCTTTGAGCTTTTGGTGATATTTCAGTCTATTGTGGCATACACATTTGGGTGCACCTGGTATTTGGTGTGATTCTCTCTTGCAGGGACTAGCATTTGGGATTTTGCTTTATTCGCATCATGGCATCCTCTTCCATGTCTGAAAAGGAGTTTTTCAGCATTAAAAAGTTTGATGGGACAAACTTTTCTTTGTGGAAAGAACAAATAAGGGATGTGCTTATTCAAAAGAAGCAGATTAAACCCTTGGCAGGTATTGAAGCTAAGCCTGCAAATATGTCTGAGGATGATTGGAATGAGTTGGATGCATTAGCAAAGTCTACTATTAGACTTCATCTTGCAGAGTCAGTTTATTTCACAGTAGTAAATGAGCAGACTACGGAAGATTTGTGGAAGAAACTATGTGCCACTTATGAGAAGGAAACTGCCTCTAATAAAGTTTACCTCATGAAGAGGTTGTTTGAGCTGCAGATGAAGGAAGGGGTCTCCATTGCTTCTCACTTGAATGAATTCAATATTATTTTCAGCCAGCTTCAGGCTCAGAAAATGAATTTTGATGCGGAGACTAAGGCAATATTTCTCTTATGTTCATTGCCATCCTCATGGGATACCTTCCGTACAACTGTCAGTAACTCTACACCTGGTGGAGTACTGAAATTTGATGATGTTGTGGGTAGCTTGTTGGCCGAGGAGATTAGACGGAAGTCTATGGATGGCAACAAGCAGGATGCAGCCTTAAATGTGCAAAGGGGCAGATCACAGTTCAGGGGGAAGTCCCAAGAAAGAGGGAAGTCTCGCAGCAAATCTAGGGCACGAAACATTGAGTGTTACCATTGTGGCAAGAAGGGCCATATGAAAAAGGATTGCTACAAGCTGAAAAGAGAGCAAAAGGATAAGAAAAAGAATGCAAATTGGGGTGCAAATCAAAAGGAAGAGAGTCCAAGGGAGGACAAAGGAAAAGTGAAGATCGAGGAGATCAATGCAGTCACACATGATAGTGACAATGATGTTCTCTTCATGTCTAGTTTATCTGCAGAGTTGCTTACCACTTCAGATGATGCATATTCCCAGGATTGGATTTTGGATTCTGGTGCTTCATTCCATGTTACTCCCCATAGGGAATGGTTCTCCACTTATGATAGTGGAAAGACAGGTTGTGTGCATCTTGGAAATAACTATGCATGTGGTATAGTGGGAGGAGGTGACATATAGTTTTCTTTTGCAAATGGGCCTGCATTTGTTTTAAAACATGTGAGACATGTGCCTAAGTTGACCAAGAGTCTTATTTCAGTGGGTCAGCTAGATGATGCTGGTTTTCACACCACTTTTGGCTTTCAAAGTTGGAAAATTCAGAAGTGCTCTATGCTTTTGGCTAGGGGTGCCAAGTGTGGAACTTTGTATCCCTTACATGTATCAGGGGTATTTGATCATGTTGTTGCAATAACTGAGCAGCCGAGCACTTCTTTGTGGCATTGCAGGTTGGGGCACATGAGCCAGAATGGAATGAAACTCTTATGTCGTTTGGGTTATGTACCGCATTTGAGTTTCTCTGATTTTGAATTTTGTGAGCATTGTCTCTATGGGAAGCAGACTAAATCAGCCCATAAAAGAAAAGGAAAGAAAGAGTTTGAAATGTTTGATTTGGTGCATTCAGACGTATGTGGTCCCATGCCTACACGGTCATTAGGCGGGGCTGAATACTATGTGACATTCATTGATGATGCAACTAGGAAAGTGTGGGCTTATGCTATAGCTCGGAAGAGTGATGTGTTCCAGGTGTTTCAGAAATGGCTGGCCTTGGTTGAGAATCAGTCAGGTAGAACGCTTAAATGCCTACGGATTGACAATGGTGGAGAATATTTCTCTCATGACTTTCAGCATTTCTGTGATACACGTGGGATTAAGAGGGAGCTCACATCCCCTCATACTCCAGAGCAAAATCCAGTTGCAGAAAAGATGAACCGTACCATTCAAGAAAGGTTGCAATGCATGCTTTCCAACGCAAGTCTTTCTGGTGGTTTTTGGGCTGAGGCAATGAAGACTGCAGTGCATGTGATCAATAGATCACCTAGTAAGAGTTTGGATGGTGGTATTCCTGAAGAGGCACGGAGTGGCAAGAAGCCCTCTTACTCTCATTTGCGTATATTTGGGTGTGAGGCATATGCACATGTGCCAAAAGAGCTTCGAAAGAAGCTAGATCCTAAGTCTAGGAAATGCATCTTTCTGGGTTATGGTGAAAGTGGAGAGATGGGCTATCGTCTCTGGGATCCAAAAGCAAAGAAGATCATACGCAGCCATGATGTGATCTTCAATGAGAAGAAGATGCATAAGGCACCCATGAGGGATGTGGAAATGAGGAGAATCACTTTCCAGGATGTGAATCCACCTGCATATGTTGATAGACAGCAAGCTGTCCATGCACCAAATGTGCAAGAAATGGTACCACCAAGTACTCCCACAAATATACAATCAAGGGTAGATGATGGATCATCTATTGGTGGAAATGATGAGCCAAATGTGGCTGATATGCAAGTGGGACAGCAAGCTGAAATGCCCTTGAGAAGATCATCTAGAGTGTCTAGACCGCCTGATAGGTTTGTTCCAGGGGTAGACTATGTGATGCTTAGTGATTGCGGGGAGCCTTCTTGCTACAAAGAGGCTATGATGCATGAGGATCAATGCAAGTGGGAGTATGCTATGCAATCAGAGATGAGTTCACTTATGAAGAATAAGACTTGGGACTTGGTTTCTTTGCCACATGGAAAGAAAGCATTGCCATGTAAATGGGTCTACAAAATGAAGGTCACAGGTGATGATGTGCCTAGGTACAAGGCCCGTTTGGTTGCTAAAGGGTTCAAGCAAGAGAAGGGTGTGGACTTTGATGAGATATTCTCTCCGGTTGTGAAGATGACCACACTTAGATGCATGCTTGGACTAGTGGCATCAGAGGATATGGAGCTTATGCAGATGGATGTCAAGACAGCTTTCTTGCATGGGGATTTGCATGAGGAAATTTACATGGTGCAGCCGGAAGGCTTTGAAGAAAAGGGCAAAGAGCATTTAGTTTGCAAGCTGAAGAAGAGTCTCTATGGTCTTAAGCAAGCACCTAGAGAATGGTATCAAAAGTTTGATGCTTTCATTCGGTCGCAGGGTTTTAGAAGGAGTGAAATTGATCACTGCCTCTACACTAAAAGGGCTAAGGATAATAGCCTGATAATCCTGGCACTATATGTGGATGATATGCTATTGGCTAGCAAGAATACTTATGAGCTAGATGCCTTAAAGGCCAAGTTGCATGAGGCCTTTGATATGAAGGATTTGGGATTTGCAGGTCATATTCTTGGTATGCGCATCACGCGTGATCGGAGTAGGAAACTCCTTTGGCTTTCACAAAAAGAGTATGTTACAAAAGTATTGCAGCGTTTCAATATGGAGGGGGGGAAGGCAGTGAGTACTCCATTGCATCCATATGTGAAACTGAGTCATACAGATAGTCCCAAATCAGAAGTGGAGAGGGCCATGATGGCCAAGGTTCCTTATGCATCAGCAGTTGGGAGTCTTATGTATGCTATGATAGCTACTAGACCAGACATTGCATTTGCAGTGGGAGTTGTTAGCCGGTATATGGCTAATCCAGGAAAGAGGCATTGGGAGGCAGTTAAGTGCATCATGAGGTACATGAAGGGTACCAAGGAGATGTGCATCTGCTTTGGTAAAGGAGACATGCGTGTACTTGGGTACACAGACTCAGACTATGCAGGGCATGTGGATAGTAGGAGATCCACTTCTGGTTATGTGTTCACCTTTCCAGGTGGTGCAGTGTCGTGGATGTCTCGCGTACAGAAGTGCGTTGCTTTGTCTACCACAGAGGCTGAGTATGTTGCAGCCACAGAGGGTTGCAAGGAGGCTATATGGCTTGATCGGCTAGTGGGAGATTTGGGGATTCATACAGGTGTACCGACATTGCATAGTGATTCCATGAGTGCTATTCAGCTAGCACGGAATCCGGTCTTTCATGCAAAGACCAAACACATTGAGGTCAGGTACCATTTCATCAGGGAGGTACTTGAGGACAAGCGCATAGAGCTTGTCAAGGTTCATACAGATGATAACCCTGCAGATATGCTGACGAAGAGTCTACCTAGTCAGCGGTTTGAGTATTGTCGTGTATTGATGGGCATTGGATAGTATGCTCACTAGTTATTCTCCCTTAAAGGCACATTGTCCTTTAAGTGGGAGGTTGTGGGGGTTAAAGGTCACTGTGCCTTAACCCCGGTTATGTACAATACTCAAACACATATATAAATGAATGAAAAAAAGAAGATTAGGGTGGTTCTGCACCCACCAAAACTTGTGTGGCTCTCTATCTCTCTCTCTCTCCTTCTTCTGTTCTTGCTTCCGTTGAGAGCACTCTCAAAAGGTTATAAGAGAGTTAGGCCCTGAAAAGGTTGTTCAGGTTGTCATGGATAATGCAAAGAGCTGTAAAAAGGCAGGTAGAATATTGCAAAGGGAGTATACCAATTTATATGCATCTGCATGTTGTACGCATACTTTAAATCTTGCATTGAAAGATTTGTATAAACAAGTGCCATGGTTCAAACAATTTTTTTCTGAGGCTCGAGACATCATCAAGTCAATATGATTGAAGCAATGTCTCGAAGCAATCTTTATGTGTCATGATGGTTCTACCATGTTGCAATTGCCAACAACCACAAGATTTGCTACGTACTTCTACACTTTGCAATCTCTAGTGAAAAATAGGAGTTCTTATAGAGACATTTCATCGTGATGCATTTGAACGATGGATGTTAGAGTTGACCGATAGGGCAACAAAGGAGAAAATGCATGACCTCAAAGAAACATTGGGAAACGGTTTGAGGATGTTGATAATGCTATGAAACCTATTTTATATGCGCTTAGGGCTTTGGACTCAAAGTTTCCAACAATCAGAAAAGCATGGATGCACTTTTGGAGTATTGAGCAAGCTCTTATTGAGGAATCCCCCTGCTCGCCCAGGCCAAGAGAATGAGAGAAGACCATTTAATGCTACAAAATGCAAGGAATTGCGGCAATTGTTTAGGCCGTGATGGGAGCAAGCTCATAATCCATTGCATAGTGTTGGGTACCTTTTAGACCCCAAGTGGTGGAATATGAGGCCCGAAGAGATCCCAATTGTTATGCATGACTTTCATAAGGTGGTGCGACAGTATTATCCCCACAACCATGAGTTTTCAAAGTGTTGTAACGAGTTAGCCAAGTATCGATGCAAGGAGGGGTTGTTTTCATTGAGCGATGTTCAAGCATTGGCGAAAACTACATATGCTTGGAAATGGTGGATGATGAATGGTGGCACGTGTGAGCTTCTACGCCCAATTGCAATGAGGGTTCTTTTTGAGACACGCTCAAACTCAGGCTCAGAAAGAAACTAGAGTCATTGGAAGTACATTCATAGTACTTTACGAAATAGACTTCTAGAGGATAAGCTAAGAAGTCAGTGTACATCTATGCCAATCATCAAAATCTTGGAAACATTAGGAGATGTGGGATATGAGGAGAAAGTTCCAAAATGGACCTACGATATCCTGCCTGATGCTATACAACCTGAAGCAGCAGTCCCATCGTTCCAGATTCCAAAACCCCAAGAAGAGATGAAACTGGAACTGATGGTGCAACATCTGAGGAGGATAGCGATGAGGAGGATGAATCTGATGAAGATGAAGGAAATAATATTCGCCTGCCACATGGGTCTGTAGATAAGGATATTGATGACAAACATGATGAGGATAGTGACTCGTGAGTTGTGGCAATGATGGCAAGAGGGTTTTGAATGTCTCATTGTATTCTAAATGTGTTCTTATTTTTTTATTGCAGTTTAGGGTTGGATAAGA
Source organism: Dipteris shenzhenensis (assembly GCF_047967505.1). Classification (NCBI taxonomy): domain Eukaryota; kingdom Viridiplantae; phylum Streptophyta; class Polypodiopsida; order Gleicheniales; family Dipteridaceae; genus Dipteris; species Dipteris shenzhenensis. The sequence goes on from NC_141599.1 coordinate 4,589,124, forward strand.
ATTGTCTTGTTGTGCATTGTAAATATCTTGTGTTTAGGGTTTGGGTTTTGTTTCTTTCGTGTCGCCATCGCAGAGGCTTTTAGGTGGTAATGCCAATTGTTGTGCTCTTGACCAAGTTCAATTAATCAAGAGCATAGCAACTAGCATACCACTCTGTCTCATATGCAATAGAATCCTATGCGACGACGTGCAGAAGAAGCATGTGCAAAGTTTAAGTTCTTGTCTTTGGTAACATTTTTCTTTAATGACTTTAGAGATAAGTTTTAATGTGTGTGTGTGTGTGTGTGTGTGTGTGTGTGTGTTTGTGTGTGTGTGTGTGTGTGTGTGTGTGTGTGTGTGTGTGTGTGTGTGTGTGTGTGTGTGTGTGTGAGAGAGAGAGAGAGAGAGAGCTTGTGATGAAAGTGCATATAATAATATTTCAATGGCAAATAGAAAATGTTTTTAAAGTTTTCTTTATATCGTTTATCATGATTAAAGTTTACTTTATATAGTTTGTCTTTGGTAACATTCTTTTTTAATGACTTTAGAATTTAATGTGATGGATTTAGGGATTGCATAGTGTTTTAAATTCCAAATTCCAATTGATACATGGGTTAAGGTTTTAAGTAATAGGAAGGATCATGGATGCATGGGTTTAGGTTTTAAGTATTAGGATGGATGCAATTATGTTAAGTGTCAATTGACCATAGCCTTCCTTAAATTATTTATTATGAAATAATCTATTAATTGATGACTTCAAGATTGCATGTGATGGAGGCATGTGACTTTAGGATTGCATGTGATGGATTTAGGGATTGCATAGTGAAAATTGACTATGAACATTGGATGCATATAAATTAATCCCTAAGCATTTAAATAAATGAACTCCACTAGATCATATAGTACACCATCATAGAACTTCAATGAACTTAAAACAAATGCATATATTTCCATCATAAAGAGAATGTTTACATATATTTCCATCATAAAGAGAATGTATAACTTCATTCAATGTCATGGTCCTCGATACAATTGTCCTAATCCCAACACCATGTACAATGCCATTGATAGTTGGGCATTACAAAGTGGACAAATTGATCTAGTTGGCAAGTAATCTACTAGACAATAAAGATGAAATTTATGGCCGCAAGGCAAAGAGTAATAGCCAGTACAATTATCAACAAGCACTGGCATATTGGGCACAAGCAATTGTCTGGGCTATCGGAGGGAAGGGGTTCCATGGCATATGGTTGTGAGGATGGATGGCGACAAATAGCTAGCCGCACCTCCACGCTTGCATCTTTGATTAGTGTTGCACGTGCTTCATGGGCCTCTTGCTGCAACCGCATGTTGAGGTCCTCCAAACTCTTCAATTGGGCACATAGAGCAATAATCTTGTTCTACAACTCTGGCTTGGTTCACAGTCTTTTAGTTTCTAGGCATTGGTCTTGCTCAAACCAAGCCACGTTCTCTTTGCGAAGTTGTGCCACTTGTTGCTCCAATGGGCCACATGCAACCTCCAATGCCCTGGACAATTGTGATTGGGTGATCGTCACTTCTGTATGACCATGCATACTCTTGTCCTTGTAAGAGGAGAAGTCCACCTATATACCCTTAATGAAGTGCGCATACAAGAATTTAGTGAAGTACATCACCACTTCATGATGGTGTGGGGGCTTTCCATATACCTCGATGTAGATTTGCCTAGCATTTTGCCGAATCCGTTCGTCTTAGCAATTGGCTATCTTCCACATCTTGTGCTAGTCTAAAGCTTGGGTTGGGGTGCTTCCATCTCCCTCTGTTCTTCTGTGTCTCCTCGCGTGACTGCCTGAGGCTACCTCTTCATCTGCCTCTAAGGGCCAAATTGCTTGGAGCTCTTGTTTGGAGACCAGCTTGTTTACTTCTTTCCATTGCATGCCTGCAAAATCAATGGCCATGGTGTTGATTGCTAGTTAGATACTTATTGACAATATCGTCAAACAAAATTTGAATTATTAAACATACAGACCTCTAGGTTGAGCGTACACGGACGTACGTGCAATAGTCTTTGGCACATGCTCAGGCGTTGCGCTGGCAACCCTGCATAGCCACTCAAACAACCATTGATGCTTGGCACGTTAAGCCTCCGCTTGCATCAATGGATGCTTGCTTGCTTGTGCGGAGGAGGAGTATCCTCTCCTTGTGACATTTTCAGATAGTGTAGTGAGGATAGTGTAGTTCGGATAGCACAATATAGATAAATGCTCAGAGTGCAGTATGCAAAGTCTACATGCATCAAATTCAACATTTGTGAGTTCATCTTGTGCGAGATAGGACACAAGGTGCAAATGTCACGTGCAATATGCTCGATGAAAGATGAAGATGTTACATATGCTATGCAAAATGTACATGTTGCAATCTTGGAGAAATGCTTTCAAATGTTGCAATCTTTACATAATATAAATGGCCGTACATCCACAATGTAAATGGCATCTTTTCAAATTATAAATGCTTTCAAGCCCAATAATTCTGTTTTTGAAAAAGAAGTTTATTACGATAAGTTTGACAGACACATGGTGTCCCAAAAATAGTACAAGGCAAAAAATGTGGCTTATGTTGCAAGCCTAAGGGCAAGAGTCATCTCTTCCACAAGCCTCATAGCCAATTCTCCCTCACATTCTACTCTCTCCAAGATATCACTGGTCTCTACGGGTGGCTTTCTCTGATCGGCAATGCGATGCATCATTTGTTCATGCACATGATGCTTAATGGCATTAATAACATGAGAGGGAGGCATTTTTCGATCATTCTCAAGATAACCCCAGGCATCTTCAAAAAATTGAATCATCTCAACAACGATCCATCTCAGTGCATAGGTATCTACATGGCATGTCCTCTTTCCTGCAAACTCTCCCAGCAAAGTCAGCATCTGTCTCCAAATACTGCTTCTTCAGATGCTTGAATGCCTTTTGACTCTCTGAGAAGTCTATGGCCATCCCCCAATCTATGATGCCTACTCGACATCTAGACATTCCAACAAAATCCAATAAGATGTTGTCTGGGTGCAGGTCTGTGTGGATCCACCTTCCTACGTGTAGCCTTCCCAAACCATCCACAAGTGCATGGATGATATGGAGGAGATTCTCACAAAAGACATTGATTCGAGCAATATCTTCCTTCTCCAATGTAGCTTGGACTTCCCCGCTTTTTGTGACCATCAGATCTGCTCCTCCTCTTAGAACTAGTGGAAGTCGCGTGTGAACCTGCCCTAGTTCATTGGCAGAATTTGAAGGAACTGCAACAAGCTACCACCATTAAAGTATGGTGTGATGGTCCACAATGGCTCTTCTCGGGTTGCTGCGATCACACGTACAAGGACTGGGTGTAAAATGTGCATGAGTTGTTCTCTCCTTTCTTCTCATGTACGCGTTCCAATATTGCCCTTATACTTCTTTCTGGCATATTCCACGTGATATGGCAACCCTACAGCTCCTACCAACCGCACTTTAAAAACAATTCCATAGGATCCTAAGCTGATTTTCTCGCCAACTTGGATCTCCCTCTTTGTGACATAGGCCAAGATTGACACTCTATCTATGTTACTATAGCCACGTGTTGTGCCCTTTGAACCTCATCACCTCTCAATGGTTGAGAGGGTATAGAGGCTGGCTGCTCTTCACCTGCATCCAAGGACATAGCTTGCCCATAAGTTGTTGCAGCCTTCTTTTCCCAACTCTTAGTCACTATGAATGACGATCTGATGCAATGACCTTACTCTTGCACAAGAGTTTGATGTCTTCAAATTAACACAATCGACAAGTGTATGGGCCAAGCACAAGCACAAGAATAGGGTCTACATTGCATGCTTTGTTGAAGTAGGTCTCTACATTCCCAATAAAACTATCAACCCAAAGCATGGCATCTCTCCCATTGCAAACTGGTCTTAGCATCATCAAGAATCCTCCTCTTCATAGTGCTAACTCTCTCTAAACTAAATAGGGTTGATTCCATTTCACTCTCCTCCATGTTGCACACCCTAATAAAAAGGCATCCCGAATGCACTCTCTTGCGCTCGCCCTTACTTAGCTCTTCCCCTACTTTTTGCTTAGTGTCGACGGTTGAGGCCATGCTTGCGATTAGATCTTTTCATGTGTGTGCGGAAAGCTTTCTCGCTTGACACTAGCAAACAGCTGTAGTTGCCACACAATAGTGAGTAGGCACGCATCTAACAATAACTCCCCCCCTATGCATTCTTATTTTTTTTAATTACATGAAATGCAAATGATTCTTCCACAGCACGCATGCAACAAATGATTCTTTCACAGCACGCATGCAACAAATGATTCTGTCACTGCACACACGCAACAAATGATTCTTTCAATGCACACATGCAACAAATGATTCTTTCAATGCATTGCAATATAATTTCTTAAAATTTTTGATTAAAAGCCCCCTCCCCCTTTATGTGGAGGGCCAAGGAAACCTAGCTCCAGCTCGTGGTTCCAACTAGCCCCCCCATCCTATTCAAGTCGCGGGACCAGGAACCGCTTCCTGGAGCAGGCCCCTCGGCCAAGGCTTGGAGAGAGGAGGATTTTTACCTCTTCTCAATCCTCTGTTAGTGGAAAATGAAACTGACAGTTGGCATATATTTTGGGGCGGTAGTACTACCACCGATAGTTTAAGGGTTACCACCGATAGTTTAAGGGTTACCACCAATAGCAGTCGTACCACCGGTGGTAAGAAGCACAATACAGTCGATTGTGTTAATACTATCGGTGGTTATACTTAAACTACCGGCGGTAGTAAAATTTCCTGCAGTATGGTTACTACTACTGCCGGTAATAATGTGTCACACTACCGACGGTCGTATACGAACTACTGCCGGTACCAAGATACTGCCGGTAGTGTTCCTGTTACCGCCGGTATGTATCCAGTTTCTAGGTCAAGGCCACTTGATAGCATAAAGCCGTGATTGTAATTGTGAATGCGTGAAATACGTCATCACAACACGTAATCACAAGAAAATTCACGTGATTACGTGAATATGCAATCCTTGTTTAGAACTATCTACAATGGTCCCAATGCTACAATTAGGAGAGATAGCTGTGGTTTCTTTTCCATTGACTCCACCAAACCCTAAACCAATGAAAGTGATACTTTTATTCTTCCATAGCATTGTGAACAGGTACACACTAATGAATTGATTAAAAGCTAATATCTTTGTTTTCAAACAAATGTTGGTAGATGTTCATATGTATATATTTTTATACTTGAGCATAAATGAATATAATTATTAGCACCTAATTTGTATCTTCAACGTAGGTGGTCTTTCCTCGAGGGTCTTTTATCCAAATCGTTTGGATCCAAGATGGTGGTACGTGGTCCAAGTTGCTCCTCGAAGCAAACATATTTTTGAAAATAGGAATGTGGATACGGAGATGCCGGCAAAAGATCCAAATAATGATGCCGATAGATTTAGGAAAGAGGATGATGATGACGATATGGGCCACGAAGAGGATGAAGATGACGATATGGGCCATGAAGAAGGTGACTGTAACGGAGGAAGGTGGAGATCACGACTTTGGAAAAGAAGAGGGAGAACTAGAGGTCGGTGAACTAGAAGATTAAGTCTTAGGTAGACATACAATAGAAGATGATGATCTCATGATGGTGTAGGTGACCAATTGTATGTAAACCTTGACATAGACATATTTGGCATGCAAGACTTAGCTCAAGATGAAGCCGTCAATGTAAATGCTACTGATTCATAGTTTTGACATCGGCGAGACTTTTTATGTGTAATTCGTCCCCTATATTTTTATAGCGACATTTTGTACATTAATTTGTATGTTAAGTTCAATATCGATACATGAGTGTTTTGATCTCAATTTTAGTGTACATGCTCTTATATTTTTTATCTTTCAAATGATCAAACTTGTGGGCTAAAATTATTTTGGGACCCTTGGAAATGACGTTCTGTAAAAACGTCAGTATGGAAAATTATACCCAGAAGTAGGTGAAAGCATCGAAAAAAGTGTCGGTGCAAGGGTTGGTAGCAATCGATATATATGTCGATATACCCCTATACCGACATATATACCAACTACCATACCGACTACTATTTTGACGTCTACACCGAAACCTCTCTTGCCTACCAATCGTACTTGCACACGCGAAGCATGAGTAGACAACTTCTAAAAGAGGCCCGTGTCTTGTACCGAGAGTCTATGTTCAATCATGCAGAGTCTATGTTCAATCATGCAAAATCAAAGGTCTCTAATCAATCATATAAAGAGTGCTCTCTCAATGTTCAACCACATTGAACCTGGTTGCTAGTACGGTAACAATGAAAGGCGTGTAATCCCGTTTCTGGTACTAGGAGCATGGATACTCGCATAAGTAGGAGCTCCATAATTCATGGCAACGACTACGTCAAATCCTGTCTCCCACCAGTTTTGAGGAGAGAGAATTCCAATTTCCACAAGCTTTTTCGAGCGGGTGCTCCCTAGTATCACGCCGATTTACATAGTCCTCCCTACAAGAACCATGCAAGTCAGAAACGCAGAAGCAGACAGATTACTCAGAAGAGCGACCCAATTGGGTCTGCTCAGGATAGAGCTCAAACAAAGGAACCAAGCACCGATGAATGGTGCTGATGAATACTGTAGAGCTCAAACAAAGGAACCAAGCTCCGATGAATGGTGCTGATGAACGGTATTCAGTCCGATAAAAAGAGGACTGATTCTTTTTCCAAAGGAACCCACAGAACTATGGGCTCTCAAAGGTGATGACGCTGGAACTCTCCGCTAAAGCTTCAAGAGCAATTATATGCATGCAAGCAGGTTGAGTTTTTTTTATTATATGCAAACTAGTAGTTTGATTTTTGCATTTTAACGCATTAGTTTTTTCAAATTATATGAATGTTAGTAGATTAGTAATTGCATCTTCGTAGGTTAATTTTTTACACTATATGCATGTTAATTCTTTATAGGTCAATTTTTTTGCTTTTAGTCTTATGCCATAAGTAGGTTTATAGGTCCATCTTTACAAAAGGGATGCTTCACAAGAAGGAGAGGTGCTTCCAAGGTTAGTCTTGGAATTACTTGGCTATCCTCCACCAAGGCATGCTTGTGGCACTCCCTAGAGAGGTGCTACCCAAGGTCAGTTTTAAAGCCAACCTTGGGGCCCTGAAAAAGTGCTATCTATGCAAAGGCAATGTACAGACAGCCTAGGGACTGCAAAGTAGAAGGAAGTGTTTTTTTAAATAAAAAAAGTTAGAAGGAAGTGTTAACATCAGAGACTAGTAGCAGAAGAACTAGGTAAGCCACACACAAATAACAGTAGGAAAACCCGGCTCCAAAGGGACTGTAAAAGAGGTCTCTGTCAGACCGAACTGTAAGAGAGAATTTGTACAAAAAACACACAAATAACAGTGGGCTTTATAGCAGGAAGAAAGGGCATATGAAGAGAGGAAGAAGCTGAGGAAAAGCATTGATTACAGAGATCGAATTCAGAGGTTTTCCCCCACACACACACAGGCCATCAGCTAGGAGGGAAATATGGCGACAGGAAATGAAAAGCAGTGTAGATGAGCTAGCAGCAGCAAACCACGTGACAAGTAGAGAGCCCTTGAAGGGCTGTTTGCAAAAACAAACCACGGAAGGAAGAACCCTCCGATGCGGGATCTGGAGAAGTATCAGAGAGAGGTGCGACAGCAAAATAGGGCCTGGCAGAGGTGGTCGTGGAAGGAAGGTTACTGGATATTCTAGCGAGTCAAATGGCCAATGTCATGCTTGTAGCATTTGCCTGATTTTGTTCCCGTGATGATGTCCAGCTACGACTCTGCTTGGAGAGGCACTAATTTCCAGACAGCCCCAAATCCATTGCTTGCTCCGACATCGCTGTCCCAAATTAAGTTCCCCAAAAAACCAAGATCCTATTGGAAAGGTCACCTCCCCATCTGTAAGCCCCCAAATGAGGAGAGCATGGGGGAGGGAGCATTAGGGCAAGGTATACCCAGAGAAAGGGGACAGCCACTGTACGGATCGGTACGGGCTGCTGCAGGGCAGTGCACGGAAGGTGTGCAGGGTGCGCCAGGGTCCGGACAAGGGCTGTACAGAGGCGGAACAGTAGCAGCATGGAGTCGCACTGTTGCAGCAGGTATTGGGCAGGTCTATGGCCTGCAAGCAGGGCTGGCAGGTGGTGGGGTAGGCAGTCCAAAGGGGCTGGGCCCTGCATGGAACAAAGGGCCAGCAAAGGGCCCTAAATAGGGCTGGATAAGGGGGCCTTGACCCCTATAAAAGGAGAGGCCCTGGGCCTCATTTTACATCCAACTATCCAGCAAGTTCAGGAGCAGACAGGAACAGCCAGAAGCCACTCCCTTGGGCCTCACACTGGGGGTAAGGAGAGTGGAAGGTGAGCTGCAGACTGAGTTCCCTAGAGGCTGGACCTTGGCTGTCTTCTAGGGCAGCAAGGTGTTGTGATCATCATATTCTCTGGAGCAGCCCTTTGACAGCAGACAGGAGCAACAAGAAGGCAAGCCTTGGGCCTATCCACAGGAGGTGAAGGTGACCCTGAAGGAGTTGTAGACTGAGCTTGAGTGGTAGCCCACCTAGGCTGGTTTCCAGACAGCAAGGTGGAGAGGATCTTTCTGGACGGAAAGTCTACAGATGCTCGAGGTGGAGCACGCGGGCTCGAGTCTAGAGATAGCCAGTAGATAGGAGAAGTACCTTGTGGAAGATCAGAGGACCACGCCATTGGTGGAACTCTAGATCTATCTCTTTTGTATTGTGTCCATAGTTTTGGACGGAAATATATTATTTTGGTGGTTTCTCTATCTGGCTGGTTCACTGTCTATTGATGAGTCTGCACATCTATTTTATGCACATAAGTTAAGAAGTTTGTGATTCCACATCCCACACGCACACTGTGTGAGCTCCTGGGCATTAGTCTTCCGCTGTGCGTACCCTTTGTTGGGTAATTTCTAACAAATCCAGTGCTTGCTCTTACATTGTTATCCAAAAGAAATGAATCGATTCTTCACTAGTCAGAGAAGCCATATTTTGCCAGGAATGATTTAAAAACTTGAGCTTAGCAAAAAGCGGTGCGACAGCCACTATTAAATAACATGCAATATGCAAAGCCATATGCCACTCCAAAAGTCTTGAAAAGAGAACACATTAATCTCTAGGAACAGAAACCGTTCAAACACTAAAATGCCAGGGAGAAGCCACTTAGTACAATCTATAACCTGTTCCTTACTAAATCACAGCTGAAATATGGATTGACTCTTGACAGATCAGTATAAAAACAAGACACCAACATAATAAAGCTATTAAGACTTGTTAAGTACATATACAGAACCTCAGTTCCTTTACGATACAACTCAGATAAATACTGTTTCATCAATTCCAACTACAAACTCGGATAAATACTGTTTCATCAACATTACTTTCAGTCCAATTCCCAGCTGCCATGCCAGTTCCACCCGAAGCTCACACTATTGCAACATTCTTCACTATCAACAAGGGATTATGTATGACGTCCAAAATTCTTTGTAAGACCAACTGCGATCCATTGTGACATCAACAGCAATCTGCTTCAGCAGACGGTTCTCCAGACTACTGGTCTTCCACGCCGCCAGTTTATTCGTCTGATCTCAACACTTTCGACATGAAAAATCTCTTTTGAAAAAGGGATTGCCACCGGTTTAATGTTTTGATTCGGAATCTGAATTACCAACATAACTGACCCCTTGAAACTTTGTACTTCTGTCATTCATCAGCTACACTGAACAGTTCGTACTCACCAAAGAAAGGTTATTATCCTCCTTGACAATAAAATCAGCAGATTCTGTTAGCTCAACTCTTCCCCATATACCCACTGCCTGCCAGATGCTTGCAGCCCTTCCTTGAACAAGTCGATTTTTGCACCCTCAAAATCACAGTCACACCCTCCTTCATCAAGCCCAAACTTTACTTCATGATCAAACAGTGATATAACACTAATGCATGCATAACAGCACATCATATAGCTATCCCGATATGCATGCATGCACAAGTTAAATCTTAAATGCAGTGCAATGCTATGCTTCAACGAGGGGATTAAACAGCCTCATTTGAGAAAGCAAGTACAATACCACTTGGTGTTCTGCTGCTTCCATCAGAAGCCTCAAACCCAACCCTTAACCAAGGTCACCGAGCACACTGAGGAAAAATTTTGGAGACTAGACATGTTCTGAGGTTTGTCAATATCCTCTCCTCTGGCATGTGGGACCTCAGATCTCTACAGATACTGTGAGGTAACTTTCCAGAATCAACTGAATCACCAGCATCGCATGCAAGCAACATTCATCTGGAAAAAAACACCGAGCGCAGATCATCTGGAAAAAAACACGGAGTGCAGATCTCTTCTCCAAATGACTTTACTTCGGGACAGATCCTAGAGAGGAGGATCAACACTCTTGATGCAGGGATCTCACCAACACTTTCCATCCTTGTAAATATGTATGCAGCTTGCATCACTGCGAGCCGACATAGGAGCAGAGGCATTGTGACAGTCATTACAAAGCTGCACATAATTTATGACGTGGAAGTGAAACTTCATGTGCATTTATGGTGGCCACCTTCTCCCATTGCCCACACATTGCATCTGTCCTTTCATTACCACATATTTCCTGTAATGAACAAGCACTTTCCACACCCTCTTTGAAAGAAACAAACTCTCCGCTTTGCATTTATATTCTTCACTTTAGGAATGTTTCTTATTCCCCACCAGAACTCTATACATCAATCAGCCAAGTCTACCAACTCTGTCCTTGCTTCTTCCATGCTTGAGCATTCTTTCCCATTACCTGGATTCTATCCCTGTCCTCCCACATATGAGCATCACTATATATGTTTGCCATCAAAACATACGCTGCAGGATGTTTATTGTCTAATTGCAACACATTTTCAAATGCATGCCTTCCAACATCCACATTCTTCCACTTTTGGCAAGCACCCAGCAAGGTCAACCATACAACAACATCAGGTTGGAAAGGCACCTTCTCCACCATTGCCAAGGCCTTGTCCAATTGGCCTGCACGGGCGAGGAGATCAACCATGCAAGTATAGTGCTCAACAGTTGGGACAATGCAATACTGTTTGGTCATACATTCAAAGTAATTCTGGCCCTTGTCCACTAGACCTACATGACTGCATACTGTGAGGACACTCAGAAATGTGACCCCATCAGGCCGTAAACCTTCCCGCCTCATTCTTTGAAACATATGGAACACAAGGTCACTCTCTCCATGGCGGGCATATCCTGCAATCAATGTGCTCCATAACCCAACATCCCTTGTGAGCAATGCATCAAAGAACTGTTGGGCATCAAACATGTTCCCACATTTAGCATACATGTCGATAACACTGTTTGCCACAATTGGAAGGGTCTCAAGTCCAAGCCTGCTAATTCGAGAATGGAATTCCCTTCCAAGCACTAAGGCTGATGTGTTACCACATGCTTTCAATGCACCTACAAATGTTCCAGCAGTTGGTTGGACACCGCCCTCTTGCATCCTTGCATAAAATTTTAAAGCCAGTGCGCCCTCTTCCTGGTTAATATAACCCAGGATCATAGCATTCCAGGAAGTGACGTCATGGTAGGGTAATTTTTCAAAGACCTCTTGAGCATCGTCCATGCTCCCACATTTTGTGTACATATCTACCAAGGTGGTTCCCACGAATGCATCCGACTCAAAACCACTGTTTACCACCTGGATGTGGATCGCTCTACCTACGTCAAGGCATCCTATTATTGCAAACTTCCCTTCATCCTGGTTCCCCTCTTGTATTGCCGCCAGGCTAGTGCAAGCCTTCAATGCACCTATGTATGTTCGAGAACTCAGGTGGACACCTTCCTCTTGCATCTGTGCATACAAATCCAAAGCCAAAGCACCCTCTTCCTGCTTGCTATAAGCCAGAATCATGGCGTTCCAGGAAACCACATCACGATGCGGCAGTTCATGAAAAACACACCACGCATCCTCCATTCTCCCATACTTTGCATACATATCCACCAAGGTGTTTCCCACAAATACATCCAACTCGAAGCCAGCCTTCACTACTTGGTTGTGTATGCCTCTACCTTTTTCTAAGCATCCTAAATTCAGACATTTCCCATTTACATGGTTGCCCTCTTCCAGTGCTGCCAGGCTACTGCAAGCCTTCAATGTGCAAACAAAGGTTCGAGCACTTGGTCGGAAAGATTCCTGGTGCATCCGTATATATAACTCCAAAGCGAGCGCACCCTCTTCCTTCTTGGCATACCCTAGCATTAAAATGTTCCATGAAACGACGTCACGCTTTGGCATGTTATCAAACACATGGCGAGCATCCACCATATTGCCCCGCTTGACATACATATGCATCAAATCGTTTGCCTTTGTCAGTGGAAGCTCGTTTAAATAATCCACCGTAGGAACACGAATTACTTTACCCTCAGGCAACCTCGTGTGGACGGCATATTCAGCTGTGTCTGCCCCTAAGGAATGACTGCCACTGTAAATTCTGTCCACACTAATCATACTGGATGCTTTCTTTTCCAAGAACCGATCTATATAAGTGGTAGTCTTAAGCCCCGAATCGAGATTGCTGTGAAAGCAGAATTATACATATCGTGATAGATACTCCTGCACTCATGATCGTTCAGCACGTAGATGATCCGTAGAAGCCGGCACACTTACAAGTACAAGCATAATTGGGAGGGCACAATTTGATGCTAAGAACGAATGGAGCACGGATCGTTTCCGATGCCGCAATTTTGCGCACACGTGGCTGCCATAGCGGGCGGCTGACATGGCATGTTGGACCTGCAAGCGGAAAGGGTTGTGTGCCGGTTCCGCCAGTCCAGCCGCAGTCGAATGCTTAATTTTGGGGATGAACTATTGGTCATGTTAAGGCATTAACAGTCTACGAGGTTATTGCGGGGTTAGCATATATTCCTAGGGGTGCAAGTTCTCGCAACCCTTCAATCAGTGGTTGCAACCACACGACGTATATCCATGAGACCAAGTGTCTCTTGATCAGTATGTAGATTCACGTATTCAAATGGTACAGTGTCTTTCATTTTTATCTTGCATACTGTGCGTCGGGTGTGCGTGAGTATGCGTGTTGATCATCTTTTTGTAGCACCTACAGCTTACGGCGTTACACATTGGTGACCACAATTAAATAAAAAGTTTCATACTCGAGCTCTATGGTGCACCATTCGTGTCAGCATTGTCGGGAGGGATGGCATGTGATGTGACCACGACCTGAGGGTTCAGTGTGGCTGACTTACAAGTTCGCGTAATCCGGAAGTGACAACAGCTCAGCACTGTGCTCGAGGAACTCTTTGCGGTGAATACACGACCACAACATGCCTGATTTGGTGATCGCCATTTCGCGAGTAAATTAGTTTGTTAGATTTGGTTACTTAATGTCGGAGTTGATAGTCTGACCCATCAAATTGCGGAACTAATAAGCGGCATGAATGTGAACGAGGTCGTAAGTTCTGACAACGAGGCTGCCCCATCAGCCTAGGCAGTCTCTCTTCGTCGATGGAGAATTGGGCATGGAGCGTGATGTTTAACGGACTTCGCAAGATGATGGCATGGGCATTATAAGACATGGTGGGCCTAGTTTGAACTAGAGCACCCCACAGGAGAATGTGCGAGTGCCCTATTTAGTGCTAGCCGACATTTGAGTGCGGATGCTATGGTGCATCCCTTTCCACAGGGTCGACACGTGTTGAGTGAGCCACCTTCAACAACAACGAGACACGTCTCATTGGTGGTACGAGGTATGTTCTTCACTACAATATCTCTGATGCCAGTGCCATAGGTATCGATTATTCAGTTGCTCCGGGCAATCTAGCTGCGATGGCAACGGCAAATGTGAAGTACACCAAGTTTCAGGGGAAGGTTCGAGATGACCCAGATGCACACGTTTGCCAATTTGATAAAATTTATGTACTAAATGTGTCCGGTGTGGTGGATCTGGTACAGAGGGAAGCACTATTCGAGTCCACGTTGGAGGCCAAAGCATCACGATGGTTGGCGGAGTATGCCTTAGACCACTTCCAGAATTACGATGAAAGCAAGGTCGCCTGCATGAGGCGGTTGCATAAGGAAAAGACAATTCCGCAGACGTTGGAAGGATTGCGGATCTTGAAGCCGGGTGATCAAGATGATGTGGAGGACTATGCAGCTCAGTACCAACAACTTTTGCAACGGGTTCTAGTTATTCAGTGATCAACAGTTGAGGTGTTGAATGAGTATTTCATCAATGGATTGGCCAAGGATGTGCGGACTGCGGCAGCAACAGTGGACAAAGTCACTTTACCCCTGAATGACTTGATCCAAACTTTGACTTCCTAACCAGCTCTCTCCCTATTCTCTCTGTTCCAAAACATTTCAAACATTCATTCCCACCACTTTCTAGCAGCTGGTTTCAAAATATCTTCATTCCACTCTTGATTAGTCATTCTCTCTCCTCTTTGCTCACATTTTTCTTCCACATTCGAAAATCTCTCAGAGAAACTTCTGCCCAAGCTCTGTTCATCCCTCTTCTCTTCCATTTATTCTCTACTTATTTCACTCTCTCTTAGAAACCAAAGTTGCAGCCTAAATCTGCTTGGAAGGAGTGAGAAAAACAAGTGTGCTCTCATTTTCAGTTCTTTCTCTACCTTTTTGGAGTATAGAGAGTCAACTCTTGAAGTTGCAATCTAAATTTGCTTGGAAGGAGTGAGAAAAATAGGTGTTCTATCAGTTTCGGCTCTTTCTCTACCTTTTTGGCGTATAAAGAGTCAACTCCAGAAGAAGGAACACATACTTTCTAGGTAATGAAGTGATTTGCCTTGAAAGTTTTGTCTGATTAAGTAGATACGTTTTTGTATTACACTTTGTTTGTGTATTTGCTACAAAAGATAGAGAAGAGGGAGAGATTTAGGTAGATGATATTTAAAACTACAAGATGATTTTCGACATTTTTTTCTTCACTGGTCTAGGAGGGATAGATAGAGGAAGGGAAAGAGAGACAGACAAACAGACAGACAGACATAGATTATTTCGAATTGCTATGTTTTTTTCAATTTGAGGGGATGAGTTGAAACTGCTATGTTTTTTTATTTGTTTGAGGGGATGAGTAAGGAAGAGAGACAGAAAATAGTCGTTTGTTTCTTTGCTAGTATAGGAGGGATAGATAGAGAAAGGGAAAAGAGAGAGAGATTATATTTCAAACTGCTTTGTTTTATTCTATTGAGGGGATGATTGAGGGAGAGAGACAGAGATTGTATTTCAAGCTGCTAGGTTTTAGAAGTATTTGAGAAAGAAGGAAGAAAAAGAGATCCTAATCAAAGAGTTTTGGGAGGGAGAGAGAGAGTGATATGATATTGATAATGTTTTCTTTGTTTGTGGAGAAATAAAGCAGAAAAAAGCATATCTTAAACTAAGTATTTTAAAATAATTTAATGTTTTTTTTGTGTGAGGGATACCTTGGAAGACAGACAGAGAGAGAGAGGAGTATTCTGTGTTTTTCAAAATAATTTTTTGTTTGTTTTGTGAGAGCTTTAATTAAAGGAGAGAGGGAAGGAGGAGGGAGAGAGAGAGAGAGAGAGAGAGAGAGAGAGAGAGGGAGACTTGCAAAGAAAGAGAAAGAGAGAAGAGAAGATAAATTTTGAGGGTCTATGGAAGTAGAAAGAGATAGAAAGAGCTAATTTTAATCATATGGTACAGGGGCAGAAATTGTGGAAGTAGGAAATAATAGATATACAAGTAGTTAACGGTCTGTTGTTATTGGCTCTTTCCCACAGCTTCCGTAGAAGAGCAAGGTATTCTCAGTATACAGGGTTCGAAGGCTTTTTGTCATCTACAGATATATCGGTGTGGTCATTTGTAGTATAAGTGTAGCTTAGGATCTCGGCTCGTATTCCGGTGAGAGACGTAAGCTTAAGTGTGGTAAGCAAACATAGTGCATGCATGTGTGAAAGGGATGAGCATGATTGGGGTAGTGAAGGATTTCAGGGTTTAGAAGGAGGTTCCAAGGTTTAGGAGTTCCAGAGTTTAGAAGAGTTTCAGGGTTCAGAAGGAGGATCCAAGGTTCAAGGTAGAGTACATGGTGGGGAACTCATCTTCCTCATAGATCATGGAGGTCAAGGGTTGAGGGACTAAGGGTTTAGGGGGAGCATAAGAGTGGGAGAGGAAGAAGGTGCAATAGCATGGGGGGAAGGAGAGAGAGAAGAAGGAAGGAGGAGGAAGGAGAAGAAGGGAGGAGGTGGGAGGAGAAGAAGGGAGAAGGGGGGAGATAAGGAGGAGAGGGAGAGGAGGGAGGAGGAGGGAGAAGGAGAGAGAGAGGATGGGTTGCAAGGTTGGAGGAGAAGTTGCAAGATTAGCGCATGCTTTTGGATGTGGAGTGCAAGGAAACATGGATACTTGGAGACAATTGCTTGGAATACCAAAGTAGAACTCAATACAATGCCCCAAAGAGTGTGGGCTTCATTCCATTATGGGGTATTTATACAAGTTGGAGAGCTTCTCTCTCTGCATGTAGGAATTGTAAGACATTCTCTCTCTACATGTAGAACTTGCATATAGAAGTTGCATGTAGTAGTTGCATGTTGCATCATGTAGGAGTTGCATGTTGAACATGCATATAGCAGTTGCAAGTAGAACTTGCATGTTGAGGATTCCTAAGAGAGATTAGTCTTAGTCTTATGCAAGTACAAGAAGTGGAGCTTTGTCGCTACTCTACACACACATTTTGTGCTACCTAAGTCTATGTTGGCACAGAGACAGCATACTCCCGGATCCATTTTATTACCCGTCCTCGGGTTATGGCTTATTATGATCACGGAGTGCGGATGCCATGCGTGTAATCCAGTGGTTGTGGAACTTGCATCGTGCCAGTCGATCATGTTGTAAAGACTTGGCACCATACAAAAATGAAGATGACTCTTTGATAGAGTCGTCTTGTAATCCAAGCATCGATCCGTTTATTGGGATTGAAACTGAGTGGAGGCAAATGGCATCCCTCACTGCCTTCTTTTGAGCTTTGAGAGCTTGGTTCATGCGCACTTCTTTAACCTCTTTCTCATCTATTTGCACCCGAAGTGCCCTGACCTGTATAGCGATCCCTTATAATTGGTCTTTGATTACTGCTGCAATCTGTCTTTCCAATTCTCATGCATGTTCCTCCTTGGCCAAGCTAGTGAATAGTTCTGACATTTGGAGCATTTGGCTAGCTTGATGATGGAGAATGACAAACAGTGATGAGGACTGGTGATATTGCTGATACAATTGACACTCATGTAGCCATCCTGATGATTCTGTAATACTTGTTGGGGGTTGTTCCAATGGTATTTCAATCACTTGGGTACAGTAGTCATATTGTTGATCTGGCACTAGCTCCCCTTGTGACTCATGGACTGGCATGGCATTGATGGGTAATGTTGGTGTCGATGTAGCCTTAGGCTCTCTGGTGCCGATGACTCTAGCTGCTGCTACTGTTGGATATATATTGGTTGTAGTTGTGCACCGAGCTATAGCATCTCGTGGGGCAATTCCTCAATTTTGGCCTCCACTCAAGATTTGATGGTCTTAGGGGGGGTGCTTATATAGAATGAAAGTCGATGTACTTTAGTGCTTCATGTCCCAAGTTCCATGGATGTAAGATAGAGTAGTGCCCTTGTGTGGGTTTTGTCAAGTTAAGTTCCTATCAGGTTGTTTGGTACTAGAAGAATAGAGGTACAAAGAGAGGTTATAGGTATTTCTTTGGAGGTATCCGCATTTTCTAATGTGATACTAGGAGAAGTTGGTGACGGCTCCCATGCTTGGTGAGAAGGGAATGTCCAACTCCACAATAGGTTTCAGTGACTGGGGTAGAGTGATTTCTCATTCTTGTAGCTCTTTATTGATGATTACTGCCAAGAAGTGTGGAATTTTTCATTTTTGGCCTAATGAACCATCTGGTTTTTTTGTGAAGAAGATGGCTGAGTGCTAGATCCAGTCTTGCTTTAGCTTCCTACTCAGCAAAACAAATGTGCGAAGTGGAAGGGTCGATTCTTTCCGCACTTAATCCCCAGGATTATGGATAGGAATTATGATGCTTCCTTGAGCCGAGGGTTAATGATGGTGTGAAGTAATATCCCATCCCTATGGAACTTTGTGCCCTTGGTGAGGAGAGGCTATACTTCTCGGGGTGTTCACCTCCCAAACTTTTAATGTACCACGTGCATTCAAAAAGAGGAGTATTTTAATTCCACTTTTGGGAAATTTTTAACAGATTTATAATAACAAGAGGGGGATTTTAATTCAACTTTAGAAAAAAATCCGTTAGTTCATAAGTAAAGAGGTGTAGTTTTATTGGGAGGGGGAAATTTAGTTGAGGGTTTTTTTAATACCCCTTGAATGCACGTGATACCTAGGATTTCTTACTTCAAGAAATTTAGCATCGGTAGGCTTGTAGGGTATTTTACACCTTGTGTTGGGAGTGAGAAGATCCTTTGAATGACTGTACTGTCGAGGATAATGTTGAGTGGGCTCTGATGTATAGTGATGGTGCCGTATTTGCCAACCTGTGCATCACTGGAGTGGTAAGAATGGAGAAAGTACCTTACGTATGTGGTCATTATAGGACTTTGCTCCAAGGATTTTAGGCTCTCATACAAACATAAGTTGTTGCATTGGAAAGAACATAAGTCAATGTAGATGGCCACACAAGTTCCAAGCATTGGGCCCCATCAATGGTTGTATATGCCAGTGGTGATTGGGGTGGCATTCGTTCTTCTTGGGTTTCCATGTCATGCACAGAATCCTCCTTAGAGCTATCACTCTGAACCACAAATGCTTGTGGTCACTGTGGTTGAGAGGAGGTAGATGGTTGTGAACTCTGGAGAGGGTCTCGTGGCTGAGGCGGTGTGTTCTCTCTTCACATCCTCTTCAGTGGCGGCATTGTTTCTGAACCTGCATCCATGTTCATATGGTGTACCATTGATCATTAGATTAGTTGGTATGCAGGTATGACATTTATGTGTGTATTATGAGAGATCTTATTTTTACACATGCTTTGAGAGTGTGGAATGAAAGTGTGTGGCACAATTATTCATGCAATCAACTATGTGTCTAAGAGAAAGCTATTAGGGGAATTTTGGACTCAAAAAGGGCCTCATAAGGAGTGGATTAGCAAAATGGATTAAGAACTAATAAGGTCTATAAAGGGCCCATATGAGTCCAAAAAGGTACACCTCTCTAGGCTCTGGTGGTCCCAAAAAGTACACCTCCCTCTCCCACTTGGAGGATCCCCACCATGTGTAAGAAGTCCACCCTCTTTATATCCCAAAGTGGGTCCCTGCTCCTAAAAAGTATCTCGCGGGTACTACTCCCCCCAAAAATTTAAAATTTTTCAAAAGTGCCAAAAATGACCCGAAACCCTTCCAAACCTTCCCCCAAACCATGCAAATCCCTTTCCAACCCTTGAATCCTTCTTCCACTCACCACAGTCACTTTCCAATGTCTCAATCCTTCTTCTTCTCACGTAATCACTTTCTAACTCCTGAATCCTTTTTCTTCTTACCATAATTATTTTTTGTCGCTTTTCTAATCCTCTCATGGCTCCATTGTTGCAAGATTCTCCTACAATGTGGTACTTGGTAGTTGATAGTGTAACAGCAAAGCTATTTTGTAATCTAATCTTTTAAATTACTTTCACTCGGTAACTCAAATCTATTTTCTCACATCTCTCATTGTTCCATTTCAATGTTACCAACAAGAAGTAGAAGTTTTCCCTAAGTTACAAGCGCATGTGAAAAAATGTGTTCTTGGCAGGTTGCGATGGAGCAAGCAATCAATCAAAGGGTGCAAGCTACATGGTGCATGAGGGCTACATCTAGGGATTATGAACTACCTTCTCCCTATAGCCTATTGGATAAACATTATTCAAATCTCTTCAAATATGTGAAAGTAATCTCGATTGGATTTCAAGGAACTTAAGCATGGATGGATAAAACATTGAGGCAATCAAAGGTAGAGGGAAGAATCTTCTTCAACGTGATCGAAGTGGTCATTCTTTAGCATTTATCACTATACCCATCACTACAGCCCATTAGCCACACATCTATACAAAAAATCAATTGAGCCAAGAAGAACAAGTATTGTGTAAACAAAAAAAGGCAACCACTTGAACTAGGCTTCAACAAGATTGAGCCCCGAATAGTGGTTCCCAACAAATAAAAGAGAAAAAAGATGATTTTGAAAAATATTAGGCAATCTTGACCACCAAAAAAAAAACTATTAGGCATCCTTGATTTGTTGGGAACTAGTATTTGGGGCATGAAGTGACATCCCCTTCCCAAAATTTTTTTAAAAAAATGGTCAGATGGCCCCAGGTGTGAGCAGGCGCGACTTTGGGCAAGACGGCATCTGGCCCAAACTCGTGGCCATCTGACCTTTTTTTTTTTGGGGAATGTCTCTCCATGCCCCAAATACTAGTCCCCAATAGTATTTGATCCCCGTCTGGCCCAAAGTTGTGCCTGCTCACACCTGGGGCCATCTAGCCATTTTTTTTCAAAAAAAATTTGGGGGAATGTCTCTCCATGGCTCAAAAACTCATCCCCAACAAATAAAAGAGAAAAAATTTTATTTGGAAAAATATTAGGCAATCTTGACTCCCTAGTTCCAGCCAAGTCCGCAACCAAATATTATGCCTACATGTAGGTGCAATTGATTTGATCTAGCAAGTTCTCTTTTTGTTTTTTTTATAACACTGGGAAAAAACAGCCTTGTTTGGAGGTCCATATCTTCTAAATGGTGCAAAATATGAAAATAATTCATAGTATAACTTTTAACAATCTTTTGATTCTCTACAAGTTTTATCATCATCTCTTTCTGCCCAAACTCGCCATCCAAGGCTTCAAATTTGCATTTAGAATTGGGCACGCAAATCTAAGCCAAGAAAACGCTTTAGAGTGCCTTTTTTACATCTTCGGGCCAGTATTTGCCCATCTGAATGTTGAACCATGTAAACCACGAAGTATCAAAGTTGTAGCTTGGTGTAAAATCTACAACTCTCTCTTATAGACTTTTCCCAAAATCAATCATCTTCTCATACATATTTGCCTTTCCAAAGTGCCCACTCAATATGTGATGAAATTATGAAAACAAATCATGGAAGCAAAAATACAGTGCAATGACCTATGGCCTCACAATGGGTACTCACAAAAGGTACACATATTATACTCTACAAGGTTGATCTACAAATTCTATTCATGGTTTATATATGTCCCATGCGCATCCCTTTCACTTTTGCATGCATATGCAGATTATACTCCAAGATTGATCTATTACATAAATTCAATCATATTTATTTCTTATGTATTATGTCCTTCTCTAGTTATTGTTTTAGTGTTTACACTAAAGCTAATAAGAACAAATGTCACTCTTAAACTTTTAGAGACAATTTGTCATTATAGATAATTGTTACCTTATACAAGAATCATCGATATTATACATATTTATGTCCCTAATAATCTCATTATACCTTAATCCAATAGCATGGATATGCATGGACATGTTCTATGTTGATGGTACAATTGATCTTCAGGTGTTGCTTCTTTTAGATGCTCAAATACTTTTACTTTTGGATGCCAAACATTAGGATATGATATGGATATCATTCATCGAGTCTTGATGGATATGTTGACTTTGAGCCGTCAAAAGCTTTCGACTTCTTTTAATAAAGAAAATTGAACATTTTTTTCCCACCCTTGTCATGTCCTGTCTTCTTACTGAATCTTTGCATGCTTGATTTCCACATAATTTAAATTTAAAAATGATGCATTGTGTTTATTACATTCAATTTTTTGGTACATTTGAAGATCTTTAAAAAATGTTATATAATTGATAAATTTTATAAAAGCAAAGTCTTTTAATACATATTCAATTATAATATCCCCTCTAACTTATATTATTCATGAGTCAAAGTTATTAATTGAATTTAAAAATCAATCTAGCTCTAAATATAAGCAATACCTAGGAGTAGAACCTTCCCAAAATGTTACTTGGAGTATTCCATCAAAGCATGTATTACTTGGGGGTTCAAGTTACCAACTCCCATTCTATGTAAATAATAAATACAAGTGATCACATGCAATTATGTCTGAATGTTTTCAAATGTGATGTAATGTCCAAGAAGTAAATATAACTTTCAAATAGCTACATACATATTTCATATACACAACATAATACATATTAATTTGTCTCATCCATGCACGAGGTGGTGTATTTTGGCACCATTAAGATTCATTAAAAGTAAATAAAGACTCATATCTAACTGAACCTACATAATCTTTAAAAGTAGTACATTTTCAAAGACCATATACCCGTTGATTTAAAATCCCAAACACAACACGTACATCTACACCTCATCCACAAGATCCCAAAGACAACCTACTACCTAATAAAGGAATTCATTCTAAAGGAATCCATGCCCCATCAGTTGTTTTCAAGACTTACATCTACACATCATCAACAAGATCCCACAAACAACCTAGCTACTCTCATCCATGCACAACCTATTGTTCTTCATCACTGATTCATGCAGTAATTCAAAGTTGTCCTGGCTAACTAAATACAACAATTAACCTAAAGTAATACATTCTAAAGAATTAATATGATAATTTACAGAACAAAATATAGATATCCAATGTGGTATGAAAAAATTCTTGGTATATTCAATCAAATCATTTTTAGCCAATGTACATGAATGTTTCCATTCAATGAAAGATAGTATTACATCCATTTGCCGTTCCAATAACTTCTTGATCTTTAACTTTTTTATCTATAAAAGAAAATAATAATCATTATAAGGCATGTCCCATTGTGGTTGTGAATTCACTTCTCATAGATATTGTAGTAGTGGTGCTTGGCACGTCCCTAAATTGTAGTAGTGATGCTTGGCACGTCCCTAAATGATCAATTTTGATGCATCTTGACAATTGCAAGAAGTAAATCATTAGTATTTCTTTAAAATCATTAACTTAGTAATAGAAATCTGAATATCTACAAAGTAACTTCAAATCAAACAAAGCCTAGGAATCAAATCAAATCTTTATTATGTCCACTACATCATGATCCATAGGAATCCATTTCCTTCTCTCTCTCTCTCTCTCTCTCTCTCTCTCTCGCTCTCTCTCTCTCTCTCTCTCACTCACTCACTCACGCACACACACACAGCATGGGAATCCATCTCTCCCTCTCTCTCTCTCTCTCTCTCTCTCTCACACACACACACACACACACACATGTTTTTAAGTGAAAACACACACACACACACACACAATGCATGGGAATCCATATCTCTCTCTCTCTCTTCACAGCATAGTCCTCTTACCCTTGCTCCCATAGCAGCCCCTTTTGAGCAATCCCAAAATGAAGTACTCCTTCAAAATGTGTCTTACATCTCATCTAGGGAAAGTGAAGCACTTCATAAATATGGAAAGAATGGGAGAAAGAAAAGAGGAATAGATTGAGAGGATGAGCTAAGAGCAAGAAGAGGTTGTTGAGAGGAGGCTAAGGATACTGAGAGGGGGAGGAGGTTGAGAGGAGGAAGCTGAGAGGAGGAGGAAGAGGTTGAGAGGAGGAGATTAAGGAGAGGTTGAGAGGAGGAGGAGGAGGCTAAGAGGAGGTTGAGAGGAAAAGGAGGAGACTAAGAGGAGAAAGAGACTAGGAGGAAGGTCGGGAGTCAATGGGGATAGTTTGGGGGGCCTCTTGGGAGGTGTTTGGGGGGTTGGGGACACTTTTGGAAATTTTTGATCTTTTTGGAGGGGAAAAAACTCATGATTTTGGGGGCCCACAGAGTGAGGGAGGAGGGTAGGGGGACTATGAAAAAGTCAAGGGGGGGAGTAAATGCCCTAGGAGGTGGTGGGGGAAAGAGGAGGCAAGTGGGAGCCTAGTGGGCAGACCAAGGGACGTCTCTCCACCAATGAGAGGCCAATATGGAATCCTCCATTCTTTTAATGCCCAAGCCTTCCCATTGGTTGGTTTACTAATCACAAATCTTAAGTGACTAATCCAAGAGGCCCTTTTTGAGTCCAAAATTTTCCTAATGGTGTGAGTGCACGTGACCTAGTAACTAGGTAGGGACTAATAATATGATTTTTTTTTTTGTTGCCGAGATTTCATAGGGTAGCTAGGACTCACGCATTACTTCTGAGCCCTAGGTTGAAATCAGTTGATGCTACCTATATGTGGGAAGATGTACATATGCAAGTGAGTCCTCGTGATGATACAATCTAATACTAACTAAGGAAGACTTGGGTTTCCCAAATCTTCATTTTTGGGGGATGGCTTGTGTGTTGAAGTAGTAGCGCTTCAATCGGCTCCCATTTATGGTTGTGTTGAATTGGACTCCATCCAATGTTTCTAGTAGCATATCTCCAATGGTATTCATTTTTCTTACTCGATAGGGTCCTTGACCTAGATACTTGAGTTTTCCCTTGTGTACTTTGGCATTGTATAATAAGACTAGGTCACCTTCCTTGATGTCTTTGGCTTTAAGATTCTTGTCAAACCATGCCTTTCTTTCCCATACTAGGCAGGGTGTAGACCGTCATGCAAAAAGTGGGGAATAATTTAATCAAACCTTTCATCCAAATTTTGTTGGATTTCCCAAGCATGACTAACCATAGATAATAGTGCATGTGAAAGGACATCCCAATGTTGTGGAAAGAATTCCAATGTAAGGCCATCCCAACTAGGAGATTTTGATTTGCCACATGATCTGATGGCATCCTTCAATTCTCTATCAATAAAAGGAACATCAATTTGTATGACCTATTGACATATTTAAGAAGTTCCTCTCTTGAAAACATCATAGAATGTGATGGTGCAACCACGTTCCCAAATTGGTTAGCAAAGTGACTAACACATGACCAAGAAAGATGTGCCTTTGGATAGTCGAGTTACCGTCCACATTTTTAACCTCACAAACATTTTCACTTTGCCTCTTATAATGCAAGCCTTTGAAAAACTCCTTAGAGTAGCCATATTAGTGAAAGCCCTTTGTTTAGCCCTAGTTTCCTACTTCTCAAGCTTCCTATGATCATTACATCGTATGAAATGTGTAGTGTGACCCAACAAGTAGCCTCAACATGAGATAATTCTATCAGTATTGATAGGTATTTTTAGCCTCGATGACATCCTATAGTAGCATTTGCTTATATTGCCCATAATACAATGGAGAAAGCTCTAGTAGGATTTTCTTCCACTGCTCATTTGTCATAATAACTTCGAAGAAGCCCTTGGCTGCATAATGCACTTTTTGCACAAAGCATCCCCCTAAAGCCCTTGTCAAATAATTTCCCACTCACATCATTGGCCTTAGGCCTCTAGTAAACTAGCACACTCATCACTACTTCATGGTGTATACAATGGCCTATATCATCTTCATTTTCCTCATCATCATTGTCAAAACCCCCTTTCTTGTCATCACCATCTTCCCCTCTAGTCGCTTCAGGGAATCTTCTAAGGCTTCATCTCCATCTTGAGGCTATTTCAAGAAGCACATGTGTTAGAGGTTAGAACATCTTCTACTTATTCAATTTGATTGTTTGAAAATAATGATGTGTGGTTTAAAAAGTTCAGATCAATGGTTAGCCACCATGCACTATGCCAGGACACCATGATGGGATGCGATGATCCCATGACCCCCCTACAACTTCTACCAACACACAGCCCACTGTATGGCATATTAAGGTACTTTATAGCTTAGTGGTTGTTGAGATTCGTGGTGCCTACAAGAGCATGTGAACAAAAGTCTAGTGAGATGAGAACAATCTAGAAGATAAGGATTAGTTGTTGATAGGTAAGGATGAGGGGAGATTAGGAAGACAAGTGCCATGATCATATGTAAAGTGGATCTTAAGGCTATCTATATATGAAGCCTCCCATTGTATGACTAACAAAGGACATATAGATTGATTGTTTTCTACCATGTTTCTCTCTCATGTAGTTTCTTATGTGGCTTGATCCCCCTTAGATTCATACATTCTTTTTGTGTGTACTACGCTTAACAGGATCTCACATTCTTGACATGGTATCAAAGTAGGTTTAGCTAATCCTAGATTGGTTTTAGATTGATATTGATAGTTTTTCAGTGATTGTGAGTGATGTCCATTCACATCCATTGAGTTTCTCTTGAGAGCGTGAGAAAGATTCATTGAGTTTATGAGAGAGGGGTTTCACTTTTCCTATATTATAATTCTAAGAGAGACTTTACATTTAGATTGAGAGATATGAGATAGATATCTTTGATAATTTGAGGAGACTAAAGGAAGTCTTGTCCTATTTTAAGAGAGAGGATTTCAAATTTTTTTCACGTTGTAAGATACTCCACAACTCAGAAGCCGTACTAAAAGCGATAGACTACTCTACATGGGCAGACTTGGCAATAAAGATTCACACGCTAGAAAACCCAACTACTGATACACTCGAGCAATCTAACTGCATCACACAAAGGCAACAACACATCATTGGCTGCACAAGATTGGAGCAAGTAAACAACTTAAAGACAACCATGTCAAGTAGCAGCACATCGGCACCACTACAAGCTATGAAGGATTACCAGAATTTGAGTGACTGCATTAGAGCAAGGCGATGGTTCGAGTGAGGAATTTGGTAAAATTTTACATTCTAGTATAATGGTTTATGGTCAAAAGTAGCATGCACTACTTACTTTTATGGTGGTTGTCCTATCCAAAAAATTGTGAGTAATCAGTTGTCTTACATACAAACAACAATTTCAAAAAGTAAGTTTGGCAATGCTTTTTCAAGAGTTAAGGAGGGGTGGAACAAAGGACTCAAGGTATTGCAAGAGAAAATTTTCTTCTTCCATTGCCATTTTCAAGGCAAAAAATATTAGGAGGAAGAGCCCTCGAGGAGGCCACGATATCGTGGCCTCCTGGGAGGTTCCTTCTGCCAATTTTATTTTAATCATAACTTGAGCGATAAGACTTCAAATATGGTCATTGTTGTAGTCAAAATGATTGGAATGATATGAATGGAGCCATTTGTCATGTTACCGTGTCAAAATTATACATATTTTAGAAAGTTGTGTACTTATGTTTGTTTCATTAGAGCTATAGACCTTATCACACTCTATATTTTCTTATGACCATGAATTTTTCTCATATAGAGTTTGTGGGTCCTTGGTTTCCTCCCTCCATCCCAGCATTGTATAGTCATATGAAGGTGATCCATAATTAGTTATCATCATGGTCATAAGGTGATCAATAATTTATTAGCTCTATAGTTTAAACATTTTACTCATGTGATCATTTCATGTACAAAATGGATTCACTCATATGGGTAGCATAAAAATCGATGAGCTACAAATAGTTTTTTGTGATGCATTTTGCTAGGAGGGGCCTATATATCATGGTTAGGACTATTGTTATTTTTATCTAACTCCACAAATTTAAAAAACCCCTTCAACTCATGTGCTACCTTACATAATTTTGAGTGACCTCCCCCAGGTATAGACATTGTAGCAATTCCCCTTTTGTATCCATTGAATGATTGCTAGCTTGCATGGATTAAGAAGTTTTCTCTTTTTCTCTCTTCCTCTTTCTCTCTTTCTCTTGCTCTTCGTCTCTTTTCCTTTCTCTCTCTTCCTCTCTTTTCTCTCTTCCTCTTTCTCTCTCTTCCTCTCTTTTCTCTCTTCCTCTCTTTTCTCTCTTCCTCTCTTTCCTCTTCCTCTCTCTCTCTCTCTCTCTCTCTCTCTCTCTCTCTCTCTCTCCCTCTCTCTTTCCTCTGTTTCTCTCTCTCTCTTCATCTTCCTCTCTTTCCTCTCTTTCTCCCTCCCTCTCTTTCTCTCTCTCTTTTTCTCTCTCTTCCTCTCTTTTCTCTCTACCTCTCTTCCTCTCTTTTCTCTCTTCCTCTCTTTCTCTCTATCTCTCTTCTCTTCATCCCTTTCTCTCTTTTCTCTCTTTCCTCTATTTCTCTCTTCCTCTCTTTCTCTCTATCTCTCTTCACTTCATCTCTTTCTCTCTTTCCTCTATTTCTCTCTTCCTTCTTTCTTCTCTTTCTTCCTTTCTCTCTTCCTCTCTTTTCTTTCTACCTCTCTTCCTCTATTTCCTCTCTCCCTCTGTTTCTCTCTCACTCTTCCTCTCTTTGCTTCTTCCTCTCTCTCTCTTTCTCTCTTCCTCTGTTTTCTGTTTTCCTATCTTTCCTCTTCCTCTCTTTCTCTCTCACTCTTCCTCTCTTCCTCTTTTTCTTTGGCTGTTCCTCTCTTTTCCTCTTCCTCTCTTCCTCTTTCTCCCTTTCTCTCTTTTCTCTCCTTCCTCTCTTTCTGTCTTTTCTCTCTTTCCTCCCTTCCTCTCTTTCACTCTTTTCTCTTTTTCCTCTCTTTCTTTCTTTTCTCTTTCCTCCCTTCCTCTCTTGCTATCTTTCTTTTTTCCTCTCTTTCCTCTCTTCTCTTTCCTCTTCAAGTATTTCTCTCGCTCTTCCTCTCTTTTGTATGTTGCCAAGAAATTTTCCTTTGGTATTCATTGAATGATTGCTCATCTGCATGGATTTATTATTTATCCAATAATAAGTTTTATCTTTGTAAGTTGCCAGGAATCATATGAAAAATAAGTAAAAACAATCTTTAAATAGTGTCATGCAGATTCAGCAATTTTTAATAAAAATTGATTGCTGCTATACTGAGGCAGTGCTCACAAATGCAATCTAAAGTCTAAAAACCGTTGTGTGTCATCAAATGTAATGTCCCTCAAAGATGAGCAAACAAGTGCAAGATGTGTGTTTCTTAGCTTTCCATTCTCTCACATAGTCTTGTTTTATGATTAGTGGAGGCACTAGCCATTTTCTTTCAAATCTCACAAGCTTTCATGTCAAATGCAATTTATGGAGCACAATAGCAAATGTCTACAAGAGCACCAAGAGGATTTCAAATAACCTCCAAAGATTCTAGCTACATTGCTCTTCAAATAGGTATAGTTTGACTTGAATGTAGTAGCATTGGTAGCACACCATCTTGCTAGCGTTGTGAGGATCATGGGTTGACTAATCAACGATCATCTGTAGCTCACTAGATATCCTTCCTTTTCTAAAATTTAGTGGTGAGATCTCAAGAATATTCAATTAAAACTACCTCACATTACTTCATTCACCATCAAACTTCGTGTTCATAGTCTCGAACAGTTGTCTCTACATCTTTCACCTATTTGGGACAAGTCTTGTATTGATAGTGCTGGAAGAGTGGCACATCATGCCATGTGCAACTCAGGAAGTAGTGGTCTACAAGCTTGCTCCCTACAAACTTGCTTTTAACTCCTACATGAGCACTACCATGCATGTGACATTGAACTGTTTTCTTGGTTTGTCTTTGTTATAACTCACCTCCTTTTCTCTCGACTTCGTCTCTTGACCTCTTAACTTGCTCAGTGACTTACGTGCCTCTTGTTCTGCCTTTTGACGATCCTCTTCGCTCCCTTCTAGCTCCCGTGGACCTTATGCTCACCATAAGATGACATCGTAAGAAACTTGGCTTGCTTAAGTAATGACAAAGGGTACAATCATAGTATCCTTGTACATACAATAATGTTAATCAAAGGCCAATGTACCTTGACAATGCCAGCATGACTCATGAGGTAACTCCAATGATAATATTGGATTGCCATGAGCCTATATGTTTTTTATGATAATATATTTTGCCTAAACCCTTGTAGTTCCACCAGAGTGCTGGTATTGTAAATTTGTGGTTTCTTTCGATAAAGGAGAAGACATGTAAACATCCTTAGGTTCAACTAGCACTTGACAATCATGAAGACAATTATAAATCTACAAAATCCATGGTTGTACGAGGTGTAGATAATCATGCTTGGCCATTTTTACTTGTTGTTTTCAAACGTACATAACCATGGACATTGAATAGGCCCGTGTAAAACCAATTCAAGAATGCATATTATCACAATTAAAAGGAGCATGAATTAGCTTAACAAATGGTACTTATGCGACACCCTAATAGTGTGAAATATGCATGGGAATCTGTAAGGTCGGGCAACAACAGTAGCCAACTAACCGACCTAGTCAGACATAAGTCATAAAAGCTATATATACTAAAGATCATTCCTAGGATGACATTGCTTTCCTATGCCAAACTAATTGCTTCTAGTTGGTGGATTCAAGGCTATATATACAGCTCTACCTGTCTTATTATCACATCTTATGACCTTTTGTGATAGCAATAACCAAAATTAGGGACGAGTGTGAATACTTGGTTGGGAATGGAAGGAGGATCATATGGGCAACTGAAAGTCCGTAGTGGTAACTAGGCCTAATACACTATTGACAACTTTCTGTAGTTTGATTTTTTGGTGACATGTCTCACACACATTCAAGAGCTTTAGGGTTGTGAAAAGGCTTGACTCTCGAGTGCTTGGAATGATGACCTCATTTTTTAAGAGGCAAAATTGGGACAGTGTGTGTTGTTTTTCATAAATGATGTATTGTCACATACTTGGCTTATGCTCTAATGTCGCCTGTTGTCGATAACACTGTCATCTACTGCTGATTAGATAAGAGATCTAGTAAGCACCATCTCGGAAGATAAAATGCCATGTCGGCCTTGCGCATCCACTACTATTGTCTCGGTTGAGGCTATCAATTTTTAGCTAAAGGTTTTTTTTCGTACATGTTTTGTTTTGAGACTTATCCTTAGAATATCAGATTTACATTGAATAAATGCCATGTTGGCCATGCATGTCTGTTGCCTCGTCCCATTCAAGCTACTTGTTGGTATTTAGCAAACATAATTTCTTAAGTGTTCATTTGATCTTCATTCTTAGAATAGAGGAAACGCATTGAATATATATACCAATCCATTAAACATGGTTTAGTTTTCTTAGAGTTCTATTAAAAATATTTTACTTTTCTAGAATTGTGGTTGAGAAAAATGGAATGCTCCTTTGATTGGTTTTAAAACATGTGTAAGAGTTTTCTAGAATAATGGTTGTGAGAAATTGAATGCTCTTTTGATTGGTTTTAAAATGTACGTGCGCACGCACATTTGTGTGTGTGTGCACATGCATGCGAGCAGCGGGCAACATGTAGCATGGAAAGGCCTTGGAAGCATGGATATGGGTTGGGAGAAGTCATAAGACATTTTTTGGGGGTGGGGGGTGGGGTGGGGGTGTAGTAGAGAAAGGAGATGATGATGAGGAGAATCTAGGGGCATAAAAGCCAAAAAGGGGTGTGGGGGGTAAGCAATGAATATGATGAGAGGAGAGAGCAACCTTCAATGAATATGATGAGAGGAGATAGCAACCATGTTGTGTGTGTGTATACATAATGGAGGACAATGCCCTAAACCCATCTTCCTCAAGCTATAGCAACCTTCAACCTCATCCTCAAAAACTAGTATGTGTGTGTGTGTGTGTGTGTGGTGTGTGTGTGTGTATGTGATTGTGTCAATGGGCAATGCCCTAAACCCATCTTGTGGTTGAGAAAAACGGAGTGCTCCTTTGATTGGTTTTAAAACATGTGTGAGAGTTTTCTAGAATACTAGTTGTGAGAAATTGAGTGCTCTTTTGATTGGTTTTAAAATGTGTGTGTGTGTGTGTGTGTGTGTATGTGTGTGTGTGTGTGTTTCAAGTCCTAGAACATACACCCTGCACACAAGTAGTGCCATTGCACCTAGTTTCCAAAAGTACAACACAATGGTTATGTGTGTGTGTGTGTGTGTGTGTGTGTGTGTGTGTGTGTGTGTGTGTGTGTGTGTGTGTGTCTGTGTGTGTTTCAAGTCCTAGAACATGTGCCCTGCACGCAGGTAGTGACATTGCACCTAGTTTCCAGAAGGACAACACAATGGTTTTGCAATAAATTTCTTTGAAGAAAGACTTTCCATTTCCAAGAAATTGCTATTAAGAAAATAGATACATCAACAAGGGATGAGACAAAAATGAATGTAAGAAGTTTTGAAGATCTTATTGGTATCCATCCAAGTACAATCCAATGTTAGGATGTGTTACCTGCATCCATCCACACAAGAGGCAATGTTAGAACATACGTATCTCCTAATGCAGGACTACAGGTGTCATAAATCCTGATAGCATGTCATTGCAGTCAATATTATACCAAGAAGCATACCAAAATAGATCCAAACCACTCATATTCTAAAGAAAAAAGGAGATGGGAAGGACAACTGGTATGTTGCATGAACACTAGGCTATCACTTGCCTTCAAGGCACTGTGTTAAGAGAGCTTGACCCTTTGCACGAGATAGTAACTTTATACGATTGTGCAGTATGTAAAACATGAAACTAGGCTACAAAGGAGTTTATTTACCGACTTCAAGCAAGAAGGATTATGATCAACAACAACAAGAATGTAAGGAGAATGTAAGCCAGATCCTTTTGAACCATAACTAATTTAAAGCAACTATCAGCTGTTAAGGTGGTTAGAGAGTGAGGCATCCCTATTAGTAGTTCATAGCTTAGATAAGGACCAACACGAATTGCCATACTTCATGAGAGAAATCCTGAAACCCTTTTCATACCACAATTATCATAACCAGAGGGCTACATGAGCAAATTAATAGGGATGTATAGCAACAATGTTGTTTTGTATACGCCCAATAACTCATAAATACATTCACCTATGATATTTTGTTTTTTCCTCTACTTACTATTGTCCTCTTGTTGTCCTTTGATGAACTGGGGCAGTGGAACACACTAAGATAGGTTATGGCAAGTGACTAGTAGTCTTGAGCTAGGATGTCTGAAAGTGTTAGCTCGCTAGACTTTTTAGATGTTAACAGCGTAGTTTTACTATTTCTTAGAATAAGTCTATTGTCTTTTACTATCCCATTTGTTGCACAGGAACGGGGCATTACAAATAAAAGATGTGCTTCATAATTTCCCTTTCTCAGTGAGTCCTTTGATCAAGGGACTCAATTGGCTAATGGTATCTGTATCACCATGAGCGAGGACGCTTGAGTCTGAGGACTTGCTAGCTCATGCTAATAAGTAAATAACATGAATGTATAAGTTTTTTTTGGTGCTTGCAATCTCATTAAACCAGATATATGAAGTAGTGTGCAGTAGCATCTATGTCCCATAACCTTGTCTTCCCTAGTGACAAAATGTGCTCTGCCTGGATCTCATCCTTTTGGTATGTAGAGTAGCATTACTATAGCAAGTTTACTTGAGGCTTACATGGGTACGTGGATAAGCTAGCCTAGCGTGAAATCGTCCCCTCTGTTGTAGCAGACGTGCAATTTCCCCATCCTTCTTTCATTCTTATGACCTATATACATGAGCAAGGATACGGGAGGTAGATCTCCTATAGCTCATGAGGGTTATCCAATGTAAGAGTTGAGAATGGATGCTATTTTTTTACTACTTATAGTGGGAGAGTATTTCATGATTTAAATGCACATTTTTAAAGCATTTTGGTTTCTCTAAAGTACACTTATTAGGTGAGGACTCCTCACTAGGAGCGTACAGAGTAGCTTCCATGTATATTTGCAGATGGGCTTGTATCGCTACATCTTTATTGGCAGCTACTAATAAGCAAAAAATGTTTCAGCATTGCGACCTCTCTAGAAGGTTAAGTCGGGTCTCGATGCTAGGATTGGGAGGAAAATGAACACTAGGCTATCACTTGCCTTCAAGGCACTGTGTTAAGAGAGCTTGACCCTTTGCACAAGATAGTAACTTTATACGATTGTGCAGTATGTAAAACATGAAACTAGGCTACAAAGGAGTTTTTTTACCGACTTCAAGCAAGAAGGATTACAATCAACAACAACAAGAATGTAAGCCAGATCCTTTTGAACCATAACTAATTTAAAGCAACTATCAGCTGTTAAGGTGGTTAGAGAGTGAGGCATCCCTATTAGTAGTTCATAGCTTAGATAAGGACCAACACGAATTGCCATACTTCATGAGAGAAATCCTGAAACCCTTCTCATACCACAATTATCATAACCAGAGGGCTACATGAGCAA
The DNA here is from genome assembly GCF_047967505.1 of Dipteris shenzhenensis. Lineage (NCBI taxonomy): Eukaryota > Viridiplantae > Streptophyta > Polypodiopsida > Gleicheniales > Dipteridaceae > Dipteris > Dipteris shenzhenensis. The sequence continues at coordinate 4,623,104 of NC_141599.1, forward strand.
ATTAATAGGGATGTATAGCAACAATGTTGTTTTGTATACGCCCAATAACTCATAAATACATTCACCTGTGATATTTTGTTTTTTCCTCTACTTACTATTGTCCTCTTGTTGTCCTTTGATGAGCTGGGGCAGTGGAACACACTAAGATAGGTTATGACAAGTGACTAGTAGTCTTGAGCTAGGATGTCTGAAAGTGTTAGCTCGCTAGACTTTTTAGATGTTAACAGCGTAGTTTTACTATTTCTTAGAATGAGTCTATTGTCTTTTACTATCCCATCTATTGCACAGGAACGGGGCATTACAAATAAAAGATGTTCTTCATAATTTCCCTTTCTCAGTGAGTCCTTTGATCAAGGAACTCAATTGGCTAATGGTATCTGTATCGCCATGAGCGAGGACGCTTGAGTCTGAGGACTTGCTAGCTCATGCTAATAAGTAAATAATGTGAATGTATAAGTTTTTTTCGGTGCTTGCAATCTCATTAAACCAGATATATGAAGGAGTAGTGTGCAGTAGCATCTATTTCCCATAACCTTGTCTTCCCTAGTGACAAAATGTGCTCTGCCTGGATCTCATCCTTTTGGTATGTAGAGTAGCATTACTATAGCAAGTTTACTTGAGGCTTACATGGGTACATGGATAAGCTAGCCTAGCATGAAATCGTCCCCTCTGTTGTAGCAGACGTGCAATTTCCCCATCCTTCTTTCATTCTTATGACCTATATACATGAGCAAGGATACGGGAGGTAGATCTCCTATAGCTCATGAGGGTTATCCAATGTAAGAGTTGAGAATGGATGCTATTTTTTTACTACTTATAGTGGAGAGTATTTCATGATTTAAATGCACATTTTTTAAGCATTTTGGTTTCTCTAAAGTACACTTATTAGGTGAGGACTCCTCATTAGGGGCGTACAGAGTAGCTTCCATGTATACTTGCAGATGGGCTTGTATCGCTACATCTTTATTGGTAGCTACTAACAAGCAAAAAATGTTTCAGCAATGCGACCTCTCTAGAAGGTTAAGTCGCGGGTCTCGATGCTAGGGATTGGGAGGAAAATGAGGGGAAGAGAACAACTAATCAACATAGGACACCGACGGGGGGAAAGGTGTTTGCAAGTTCAAGCTGCTTATTACGCGGGTTGCAGAGAGCTCGAATACAGGATGCCCTACTATATAGTGAGCAAGACTAAGGGGAGAAGCTAGGACATAATTAGAAGGAAGGAGGGTTTCTCCTTGGTGAAGAAGTGGGAGATAGCGTCGTGGTGGAGGAGGATGGAAAAGTGATTTGTGATGAGGGAGTTAGGCATGAAATAGGGAGGGAGCTCAAGGTTCCTGACATTACACCTACCAAGTTATAAATTGACTGGTTAGCAACTGTTGGATTATTAATTAGGCTATAAATTTTGGGCTGTTACGTACAAGCTACCTTGTGTATAATGCCATGGTGCACAATCAAAGCTATATCATAAGGCGTATGGCACATGAAATTTTCCTATCCTACTCTAGAATTTACTCAACAGTCCTTGAATTAACGTACCAACAAGGGTTATTTTAGCAAGCTTATACTATAATGTCTATAATTATGCACAACATCGTGAATTGATAATGTTCTCCTCTCTGTGGAGAAATTGAGCTCTCATGTGGAAGCATATTACGTGTTTGTATGCATAATGATGGATAAGATAATATGTCAAAACATGTGAGAGAGAGAGAGAGAGAGAGAGAGAGAGAGAGAGAGAGAGAGAGAGAGAGTTAAGTTCTTTTTTTGTTTGTTTTTCAATAATAGATAGCAAAATAGACATAATTGTATGTGAGAGAGGGTGTGAGAGAGGGATATTAAGTGTTTTCGTTTTGTTTTCTAGTGCACATGCTTAGGCATACCTGCATCACATATGAATGCCTACACCAACACACACATACATGGGGATGGTGGTTGACATGGGTGGATGAGGGTGGTGGGGAATTGTAGGGTTGTGGTATATAGTCGAGGGATAGAGAAAACACACACGTGCGCGCATGCACACACACACAGACACACACACGCACGCAAGCATGCATGCATGTGCGTAGAGTCTATTAATATGCACAGGAGACCAACAGGTCTATGGACAACAAAAAACCATCTAGTACGTTTGCTTAGGGAGGGCCCATAGCAACTCCCAAAGAGTGCGAAACTCAATTATTTAGAGTACCTGCATAATATTTGAAAACATAATCGCCATACATTAGTTTGAGACTGGGAGTCTATTGGTTTTGATATAAACTCTTTGATAAGTGCTATACTTTCACGGTATACTACCATTGTCCTTCTTTCCTTGTAACCTCGACCCTGGCTGATTTTGTTGCCTTATTCTTCAATTGGGCTCATGGATGTTCCTCGGCTATCCATACCTTGGTCCCTTTCAGCTTAGCAGAATGTTGGAGAACTTTGATCCACAAATCAAGTGAGCTAAGAATAATTATAGCATGTCCCTTAGAGTGTCTGATATCATCCTCATTGTCGTCAACCTTCCATTCAATATCCCGCATGGCTACTTTGACATGGTCTAGAGTCTAAGAATCCTCTTATTTGTACTAGTCTTGAGGGAGCCCTCATATTCTAATCTTCAGTGCATTCTCACGTCTGGCTTTGTATTCTTGATCCCTTCTTGAATATTAGAAACTTGTCTCTCGAGATGAGCTCTTGAGGCATGGTGGTGATCGGTGAGCGACGAGTGCCATGCCTCCTTGTCCCTCTTGGACTGCACTCTACTCCCCCTCCACCCCTTTCCATTGCCCTCGTTTCAAAACTAGCATTCCCATCACCACATCTTCCACACCTAGACGGCTTTTTCGTGTCCTCTGTTTTAAGATCCCTCATGACCCTTCTCTCAGTCGCGCCGGGAGGAAGACTCTCGGTGTCGTTCATTTAGTAGAGCGTTCCAAGGATGACCACGAAGTTCCCGACCTCCGTAAGGCCCGGCGCCTCGTCGCTACCACTCTCCTGGAGGCCTTAGATGACCGTATTCGCCGTCGGAAATGGAAAGCGGCCTTGAAGGTAACTTCAACTGCACCAGGCAGAGCCTAGTGTGCAGAACATCAATCCACGTTTGGCCTTTTCCGAATTTTCATGGATTTTTTTGGAGCCCCAACAACGCCTTGACTCTGGCAGGTTTTCGAGTTGCTGAGAGAACAAGAGTGGTACGAACCAGACATTGCCACCTACGTAAGGCTATTGAGTATGCTGGGAAAGTGCAAACAGGCTGACGCTGCATATCACATATTTCGCATGATGCTGCAAGAAAAGTGCAAGCCTTGTGTTGAAGCCTTTACAGCTCTTCTAACAGCGTACACTAGAAGCAATTGTCTAGAGGACGCATTTCGCATTATGGAACAAATGAAGCAGGTACCTGGTTGTGAACCTGATGTTTACACCTACAGTGAAATGATTAAAGCTTGTAGTGAGGCCTTGCTTTTTGATCGTGTTGACACACTTCTGTCAGAGATGAGAATGGTCGGGTTGACACCAAATATCGTGACGTACAATATCCTAATAGATGCATATGGTAAGGCGGGCATGTTCAGAAAGATGCAAGATGTGCTCATGGTCATGATGGAAGCTGAGGAATTTAAGCCCGATTGTTGGACCCAGAATGCTATCCTACGAAATTTTTCAAGGGCAGGAAATATTAGAGCAATGGAGCAATGGTACATGAAGCTGCAAAGATTTGGATATCGACCTGATGTTATCACATTCAATACCCTTATACAAGCATACGCAAAGGAGTGTCAATATGAGAAGATGGAGACTGTACTTGATTTCATGCGTAAATACTACTATAGGGGAGATACCATAACGTATAATATTCTCATCGACGCTTATGGTAAAGCAGGCCTACTGGACCGCATGAGAGCTGCTTATCGTGAGATGCGATCTATGGGAGTGAAGGAAGACACTCATACCTTGTGCTCTTTAATAGATGCCTTTGGAAAGAATGGAGTTTTGTGGAAAGTAGAAAAGGTCCTGCGGCAAATGCGGAATTCAGGCATAGAACCGGACACTGCCATTTTCAATGCTGCTTTAGATGCATATAGAAGGGCTGACAAGAAGGCTGAGATGTATCGAGTGCTGTCAGAAATGGAGGAAAGAGGCTGCCAGGCTGATAAATACACGCAGGTTATCCTCAGTGTCGCTGTAAGAGAAGCAGGTTTAGATTCTGAGCCAAAATCATGTTAGCAGTTCTAAGAAATCGCATTGATGACTCCAGATCTAACGTTACAGATTTCCTCCTTGTGGGCAAGTCCTAGGCTCCTATAGATGCTACCATATTCTAGTGAGTAAATATTTTTAACGTGTCCATGAAGTGACCTATTCTTTTGGGCATGAACAATACAGTATTGTGAATCTGTTGCATAGGTAGCTCAAATTCGGCACCATTGCAAGCTCGTTCCAGGGCTATATAAGCTGGTCTATGCCAGCCACAAGACAATCCATCTCTTTGGCATATATTCACAGCCCCTTGCGGGCATGTGATCCCTCTTGCTGCCTTAGTCCTACAGCTCATAGTCTGCATATGAGGGTCACATGTTGAGTTTTCTAGCCCATCCATTTGGTGAAGTGCCCAATCTGCTTTCTAGTAGAGCCTTTGCCAAGATGTAAGAGGTGTGAGTAGAAAAGTGGACCAACTGCTTCGTTCTGGATTAGCGCTCCTTGATGAAATGACCTGTATCTCAATGAGAATCGCCTGGGAATGAAACGCCAGGTCCTTGGCAATTGCATTGGAACTCTAGTTGTCATTTACTATCTTACCTTCACACCCTCTTGAAGGGCATCTGTGTCCTCCAGAATCAGCTGAGCAATACAGACTCACTGGGTGATGAGCATGTCTCTACTGTTGGAGGCTTCTGGGTCAGCCACGAGATGGTGTTTGACCCCAAAAGAAACAAGGTTTTGTAGTAGACCGTATAGAACAACAATCGTTAGTCAAGTTTGAATCAGCTTACCCACCCAAGGTGGTACTAGTCTAATAAGTAATCCCATACCCGGATGTACCTGAGTACGTCATGCCCGCATTTCAGTGACTCACTTTGTCACAGCAATCCAACTGCAAAACTGATCTTAGGTTGGGTATTGGTCAAGTAGGTCAAAGTACTACTAAATGCAGGTGCCTTTGGTCAACCGATCGAGATGTATCCTTGTTGCTCAGCTTGGCCTACTGGCCATAGCTTCCAGGGAATGCTGTTCCCCCTTCTGAAATGGGTGGAACACCTTTTTCTAGTCTGGAAGCCAACCTGGAATGCCTGGAACATTTACTGGTCCCGGAACTTCAAGAAATGCCCCAGCCTCTGTACCTGCCTGGTGCCTGCAGAACCTGCCAAACATGCCGAAGTAGTGCCGTTTGGCACTGTTTCTTGTCGCTCCTGCGCTCTTGACCTGCTATCTACCTTGCAATCATCTCAGCACCCTGGCCCCTTACTCCTCTCAGCCCACTCCTCTCAGCCTCCTTCTCTTCTCAGCCCCCTTCTCTCAGTCTCTATTCTCTGCCCCTTCCTCTCAGCGATTTGTGTTTTTTAAAAAGTTTAAAGCTGAGATGGAAAGTTTACTGTTAAAGGGGCTTTGTTTTCATGTCTTGGTATATTCGCATGTGATTTGATGGCATGTCATCTGACACCTTCCACGCTCGCCCATCCCAAAAAGTTGCCGTTCCCTAGTAACTATGCCTCTGGGTCACAGCTCAACCTTTATCAGGGCCACAGCTTCTGTATAGACGTCTGTCCTGAATCTCTTTAGAACCTTCAAAGATTACTTCTCTCGAAGATCTTAGCTGATTCTTGCTACCCTTCTACACCAAGAAATCAATGAACGGTCCCAAGAAACTGCTCCCACTTTCCCTGAGCATCATGACAAAATATCAAATGCCATACCATTATACTTTTTCGTCTTCGCCATTCGATTGCGGATGGACAGCGCTGGACATTTGCAGCTTAGTACCAAAATTATTAAACAAGGATCGCCAAAAGTTAGACGTAAACTTGGAGTCCTTGTCGGATGTGATGGTCTTTGGCAACCCTCCAATGGGATACCAATACTTGATAAACAAACGAGCTACATCTTTAGCGTTGGCCGTTTGTTTGCAGGGAATAAGCATACAATATTTACTAAAGCGACAAATAATAGTAAGACATTGAGTATTACGCTTGCGGATGCAAGAAGTGGCCCCTTGAAATCCATACCTATCTCCTAAAAAGGACCGTCGGGGATTGGCAATGGCATAAGTAAGCCTACCGCTTTCTTGTGGGAAGCCTTGACCTTTTGGCATATCTGATAATTCTGAACATAGGCTTTTGGCATAACCTTTTGGCAGGATGTTGAGACAAAGGAGCATCTCATCTTCAGGTGTCTTGTTTACTATGAGATCCGAGGGCGTTTCTATTGTCTCTTCAGAGATAGTTATGGGGTTTTGGCCTGTTTCCTCTCCTACCCAGACCAGCGATGTTTGGCTGGTTTCATTCACAGTTAGGGGAAATAGAAACGGGGAAATGGGGAACGGAAATGGAAACGGAAACGGAAACGGAAACGGAAACGTTTCGGGATTCCTGGGAGGGCTGAAATGGGGAAATGCCATGTCAGCAAGGGGGGGTTTAGAAAAGGGGGTTTTGAGATGAGAATACACACATTTAGAATGCTATAGCCTACAGCTTGAAAGAGAGCCAAGGGTTGAAAGAGAGGGCTGAAACTTGAAAGTGGGGCCTGAAAGAGGAGGGAACAGAAGGCTGAAAGAGAGGGCTGAAAGAGGGGGTTGAAGGAGGGGCCTGGAGGGGAGTAGATGATGATGGAGGGCTAAAGCAGCTTGCAGGAGAGAAAGGAGAGGAAAGGAGTGAATGGGGCTCAAGGAGGGCTGGAAAACCTTGAGGATGGAGAGAGTATGAGGCTGAAGGAGTGGAAGGAGGCCAAAATCGAAAGCAAAAAGACCAAAAAATGGGGCTGGCGGCGGATTTTGCGTCATTTTGGAGACCTAGCAGCTTGTGTTGTCTGAAACGGCCCGTTTCAAGGCTCTGAAACGCGTTTCAGACTGGCTGAAATGTTTCAGCCAGCCGTTTCAGGGTCCTGAAACGTTTCAGACCCTGAAACGCGTCAGGAAACGCGTTTCAGGAAACGGGGCTTCTCTGAAACGGCGTTTCAGGCTTGCTGGGCTCTGAAATGCGTTTCAGCGTAACTGTGGTTTCATTCATGAGGTGCTCAGACACCGCGATAGGATACTCCGAGCACGGAGACAGGAGCGGACTCCTCCCTCGACTGATACCTCTCAGAGCTCTATCACGGAGTTCTTTCAGCCAGATCACATAGACCCCCACGAGGCGAGACCTCGACATGATCGTGACTCGGAGCCTGTGACTCGACAGCTCATACGGAGGGTTGACTCACATATCATACTTGGGGACATACCCTCCTTATTTAGGGTGGAAGCGCGACCGATGGGGGTCACAGTGGCCCTGGTTAGATGCAGAGCTACAACCAGGAGACGTACCAGGACTGCACCCTTGAAGGGGCGACATCGCTGTATTGTTGACCTCATGCCTCCACTTCCACAGCCTCATCCATCCTGATGTCCTTGTTGCTACTGCTGATGATGATGATGGTTATGATGATGTTGACGGTGATGCTGAGATTGATATATATAGTCAAAATATGACTATGTTATACTTACGACTTAATACTACCATTTTGCATTTTTTTGGATTTTGCATTGGTGTGGATGCTCGTTTAGTAGCTCCACTACCACAGCTCATTGTATTAGGTTTTTCACAGTCTCATAGACCCATCGGTCTTCCGAAGACTTTAATAAACTTTCTTTCTTTCTTTCTGGGACCATCGATAAGGGCATCATGGGCATCATGAAGAAGCAACTGCCGTTTGTCTTTGAGTACACATAATCTTTTCTTTAGAAAAGCCAACGATCCTCTAATGAGTAATGGCTTGAAGCAAGCGTCTGGGAACAGCCCAACTTGTGACAGCCTGAATCTTCTCTGGGTCCAATCGAATCCCTTGAGTACTAATGATGTAGCCCAAATACTGAATTTTTAGCAAGCCGAATTCACTTTTCTTTGCGTTGAGGTATAGCTGGTTATCACGTAATAACTGTAGGGCACATCGCACATCCTTAATAGGCTGCTCGGATGTAGCGGAAAAGATAAGAATATTATCGAGAAAGATGAACAGGCACTTCCCAATATACTCTGCAAATACCTGTGACATTATCTTGTTGAATGTTGGTGGTGCATTCTTTAGACCAAAGGGCATGACGACGAACTCATAATGAGCTTGCTTTGTTCGGAAAGCGTCTTTGGGATGTCAGCTTCAAAAATCTGGACTTGATGGTAGCCACTCTTGAGGTCAATCTTTGAGAAGAATTTTACACCATTGAGTCGTTGAAGATGTACTCGATGCGGCGCATAGGAAACTTGTTGCTTACTGTAAGCTTGTTGAGTGCTCTGTAGTCGACACATAGTCGTGCAGATTTACAAATAGAATGGGTGCAGCAAAAGGCGAAGAAGAACGTCTAATAAGCCTTGCGCGCAGTAATTGAGACAATTGCTGCTAACTCCCTCTCCATAGACTTGGAAAGTCGATGCAATAACTTACTTGGAGGTGTCGAGTTTGGAAGTTGATCAATGCGATGGTCTTCCGGTCGGTTGGGAGGAAGCTGGGGTGGCAGATCATCCCGGAGCATGATGTCTTGGAACTCTTGGAGTAGATCTACCATTGCTCGCCCCATTGGAGGAGCGGCTTGAACTGAAGTGATTTGGCACTGGACGTAGATAAGTGCACACACGGCACCCTTGCGGGCGGCGCGACTTGCTTGAATATGCGAGATCAACGATCTTGTATGCTTCGATCCTCGCGTATTACGGCGGGCTCAGGTCAACCATTCACAATAGTGAAGGCATCCTGTCGCCAACCAGGTGTCGGTACATGCTCACGGAACCACTGAATCCTGAGGATCATGTCGCACCTCATCAAAGGAGTCAAAATAAAGTCCGGCGTAAACATAGCCTTCTAAACTGAAAAAGTGAAATGGATGGCCTTATGCGTGATGTGTGTGCGGAAGTCGGGCGTGAACCTGTCCACTGCAAGCTCGTGAGGTACTAAGGTGCACCCCACAGTCTTGCATCTTCTGAACTCCCCATATCGAATAGGACAATAAATTGATGCCCGTTAGCTGTGCCATACGCTCGAATGAGCGCCTTCTTTTGATTTGAGAAATCGCCCTCCTTCTTACCTTGAAAGACCACCGTGGGAACGACGTTCAAAGCAAGGAAGACGGCATTTGTAGATGAGGATGGAGGCGGGGCTAGAAGTGCCAATTAATTTCTTGAAGACCTTGAAGGATTTTGTGAGAAAAAATGCTAGGCCGGAAGGTAGCATGGACGAGGGTTGGTTGGTACAAGAGTCACTTGTATATATTTCTGAGTTTCTTGTTGATGTGGATAGCTCTTTCCCACGACTATGGAGATATGATGAAGACATATCTATGACCTCTATTGTGCCTCAAGGGAAAGGACGGAGCAAAGTAATGGACATGGAGTGGCTTAATAATCTAAACCTCTATTGCATGCTTAATAGTGATGTGATGAAAAGATGGGTGACAAGATATCAGGATGCAAAGGCAAGAAGACAAGGAGAAAGGGCCCTCTTTCGTACTCACCACGGATCTCGTGTGCCATACCTTGAGCATCTAAGAGCACTTCCAAAGGCGACCAGGGGATGCATATCACATTCGAAGAATGCATGCAAAAGGTCAGTGTTATATAGAATCTTGGCGACTGATGAAGTAGGCGCTTTCGCAGCCTTCTCGGCAAGCCACTTCGGACAATCCTTCTTGCCATGCTCAGCGATGTGGTGGCAATGAAAGCAGCGATGTTCTTGGTGGTACCGCTTCTGCTCGTCGAGATGTAGATAGCCTCCCGTAATGCCCGCTTTAGCCTTCTCATCCGGAGTCCGCTGCGGGGCTTTGGAATCTTTCTGGATCTGCTTGGGCTTTCCCCTGTTCAGCATCATCTCTTGATTCTGCGTGAGAGTCAGCGCTTGCTCGTAATCTGGTCGGTCGAAGTTCCGAATGGTATAACGGATGCTCGTGTCCAATCCTCGAATGAATTGCTTAATCTTGGTGCTCTCCGTCACACCCAACTGCTGCGTCAGCATGATGACCTTGTTATTGTATGTCAACACAAAAAAACCATACTGGGAGAGACGAGAGAACTCATCCTCCAAGCTAAGCATATATTGGGATGGGAGAAAACGGGCTTTGAGGTTGGTCACAAATGTTTAAACGTTGTTGGGTCAGTATGCTTATTAGCCCAATGTCGCCACCAGGTCATCGCCTCACCTATAAGATGAGGGGGTTGCGAGGTGGACTTTATCTTGCTCATCTTGAATCCGCGCTAACGGAAAATGAGCTCCAAACTGATGAATAAATTGCAAAATTGAAGAATGGTCACACTTACCATCATACTTAATAAAATTGGGAGTGACCGAGTGAGTGGCGTTACCTTTGTCGATGACAAAGCTGGGACGGTGATGGCTGCTGCGCTCAAACTTGCTTGCATAGTGGCTAACATCTGTTTGTGTTGGAGAAGCATCGTCTCTTGGTCTAGCTTTTGTTGCCTCTCTGCTTGAGCGAGCTCTGTGCGTTGCAGTGTCTCCTCACTTTTGCGTTCCTCACGCATCAACAAGAGCATTTTTTTGAAATTTGTGGTTCCGCTTTCTTCTAGCGGCTTTTCTACTTCTTTTTCCTCCAGACGTTGTTTTGTCGGGTCCAGCTGTCTTCTGCTTTCTTCTAGTTGGGATGAATGTTCTTCGAGTTGCTGTAGGAGGATTGGATTCTGCTCTAGAAGGTTCGCCATCACTTCTTGAGCACTCGGCAGAAGTGTATCTTGTTGGTAGTCTTTCTCCTCTTCAAAGTCTTCAAGGTTAAGTCCTTTTTCTGACCCTTCCATGGCGCTTGATTGTGTGTCCTTTCCGGATCTCAACACAACCATACACTTGCGGTAGTCAAGCTGGATACAGACCGAAGCTCTGATACCAATGTAACATTCAACTGTAATCTGATCGTGTAATTCACAACAAGACCTTCTTTAAACCGTTAGCGAGGAATTAGCATTGTTTACCATACAAAGAGAAAGGAGATGAGGTTAGAGAGAGAGTAGAGTCGACAACCGATTGGGTCCCTGTAACCACTGAGGGTCCCCTCCCCCAACCAGGGAAGAATTTGCTTTATACTTGGAGAATTGAGAAATACAAAGAACACTCTTCGAGAGAGCACGGAAACACACTTCTGAAGAGCTCATTGTGCACACCCAAAGACGTGAGAGGCAATGCCGACCAATACCGAGACCTTGATGCTGTCCACACTAACGTTGTAGGATGCTTCTACAAGGCAATGGAGAGGCTTGTGCTGTCCATTGGAATGCAGGGTTACTGCGTGAGTGAGAGAGTGAAAGCTAGGAGTGATAGATCCTATAAGAGAGTTGAGAGATGACTGAAATAAAGAGCTGATAATGAGCTGTGCAAAACTGTAAAAGATAACTTAAAAGAGCTGCTGAAACAGACCCCAAACCTTACTCTGTTCGCTGTCCCGACTCCCCGTTTGATGTGCTGCGTGAGCACCTTCCCAGAGGGCTGAACTGATGCCAAAGGCTGAGGCTGGTCAGAAGGCCACTGGGGGTGAGTGTCAAGCTTTTCAGAGGGGCTGAGGAGGAGCTGTAGGAGGCTGAAGTGCTGGGAGAACTGAATGAGGAAAGAGGGCCTGGAGGCCCCCTATTTATAGGGCTTTTGGGGCTGGTTGGCTGGTCCCTTGGCCCCATAAAGGCAGCCCTAGGTCCCATAAATGCCAGCCCTAGGCCCCAAAAATGCCAGCCCAAGGCCCCATAAAGGCAGCCCTAGGCCCCATAAATGTCAGCCTAAGGAGGGGTGCAGGGTAGCCTACTAAGGCAGCCCTTCCCTTGCCATTCTCTTCACTTGTTCCAGCCCTGAGGGGCCCTAGAAGGGGTCCTATCCTAGGCTGGACCTAATCCTATCCCTAAACCTGAGATGGAAACACTACCCTACGGTTCGCTAGTGGGTACTAGTGAACAAGGACTGATGTTTTGACTTGACCTAAGGCTGAGAGACTGACTTACGTAGCTTGTGCTTGACTGTCCGTGGACAAGGGATCACAGCATACGACAAAAACTCCTATTAGAGAACTATTACGCACTTGTCAATATAGCCAGTGTGTCACTTTGCACCCAAGTGCAGGGGTGCATGTGACAGCAAAAAAGCCAGCATGAATGCTTAGTCCCTTCCAGGGACAAAAGGAGGCAATCTTATGAAAGTGTTACTAGATCTATGAACTTGGGGAACTTAAGATTAGTCCCATATGCAAATACGGTTACAACGACGAACTGGATATATAAGGCTTAAGTGGTGTTAGAGAATACAAGAGAGGGTATGTGCAGTGGAAGCTAACCCAAGAGAGAGAGTTTTTGATCCGAGGAACTGACACAGTGGTATATTCAAATCCAAACTTCTTGTCCTTAGTGTGTACTTCAATAGATATGCAGACAGTAAATAGACAGCGCTCAAAAGAGAGATGTAGAACCAGCAAAGTATATGCCTGTCCAATGTGGACACAATGCCCAGTATACCACCTTGTATTAGTGGATGCTGACTAGACGTGTAGCCCTGTTCATACAAGGCTGTTCTCCTACCCTTGGCACTTCTAAAACACTAGGGCTCTTCTAGAGCTTGAGTGGGCCTCGTATGTGTGCCCTGCAATCACCCCTCCTTGCTGCTCTTATGAACAGCCAATTCCAAGGTAGTGCTTGTTATGTTTCCTTGATCTCGCTGCTGCTCTGAATGCAGCCTTCGCAGAATCACAAGTTCCCTCTGTGATCCCATCTTCCTTGCTGCTGTGAGGGCCAATGGTGAAGACTTATGAGCTCCTTGTATGTTGCACTCAGCCACTTCCCTTGCGGTCTCTGTATCCTCCGGGAGGGCACATTGAAGCAGGCTGGAATGCTCCCAAAATTTGCTCATCAAATGGATGGTTTGAGTCATGGAATAGCTCCCGTTTATAGGCTGGAGTCCCAGCCCTAAAAGCAGCCAACTGTAAAAGCTGACCCACCAGTCTGTAGATCTGACTGGGTCTGCTGCAGTTTACTGCCCAGTCTGGTCACATGGCAGCCTGCCACTGGCCCAGACTCATCCGGCCTGATTCCAGCGCAGGCCTTTTCCCTGGCCAGAACTGCTCTCCAATCAGTTGCAATCTTGGTCCTGCTTCCCTGGCTTCATGTTGGACCTGTTCAACTCCTTTATGTGTGTGTCGAAGTAGGCCTCCAGTTCCGTGTGTTGCTCCTTAGGCGTCACAAGGTTGCCTTTTTCCAAAATCAATCTCATCAACCTCTCCATGAGAGGCTCTGTAGAGGATATTTGCTGGCAAAACAGGTCCAATATCTCTGCTGTTGTTTCAAGGTAATCTGTAGCTCTCCTTCCCAACCTCTGCTCGGCCCAGGGTGATTGGCTCTTCTGTTGTGACAGTCCTAGGAGCATGAAATGTCATCATCATTTATTTGATGCAGGTAACAGATGTCAGGTGAGTGTCATCTGAAAGCTGGTTGTAAGTAGGCTCCTTCCCAACCTGTGCTCGGCCCAGGGTGATTGGCCCTGGTTGGACGAGAAGTAATCACATGCCAGGTTGCAATGTAGTAGGGGATCTGTCCCAGATCTTCCCTGTCCCCCAGGTCAAACTGCTGGTCAGTTTGTATAGAAAACAACTATAGTTTGAGGGATACAATACAACCCTTCCTATTTCATCCACACCTCATCCTTTCTTTCAGGATATGTGAAGGCTATAAACTTTGATGGGGAGGACATGGTTTGCATCATTGGACACTCTTTGCTTGGTCTTGTTTGGGGCAGCATCTTGCAAAAATATGTCTATTTGTCTCATGTGCATCTGCAGCCCAAGCTGCAGCAGTACAACAGTACAGGACAGCAGGCAGCTGTCTGCAGACAGGCGCAGACACCAGGACTAATCACAGGCTGTCAGGTGGAAGGTCGAGTCAACAAAAGCAGTTTAGCAGCCAAATCAGCAGGTTGGCAGTCCACATCAGCAAGTCGGCATTGTTCAGAGCAGGTTGGGTCAGTCTGGCATCTGGAAGGCCACAGACTAGATCGGCCTGTCAGCAGCCTCCCAGTGAAGCAGAAGCTCTCCAAGATTCCCTCCTTCAGCAAGAGCCTCCAGTGTTGGCTTTACCTCCAGAAGCATGCCTCAGGCCATCAGCAGCCCCAGCAGTACCTGTACCACTCTCAAGAGCAGCAACACAGCATCAACTTCAGCAGATCTCAGCTATAGCAATAGCCAACAGTCTTCGAGCAACAGCAGATGTAGCAGCCTTTCCAGCAGCAGCCCTTGTAGCCTCTACAGGATCCATCCTCCAATGTGGACAGATCAGCCATAGTTTCGTCAGCATAGCCTTGTCATAGCCTAGGCCATGGATAGCTTCACAGCCTCACCTTAGCCTTGCAGTGGGACCAAGACAAGCCCTCTTCAATCAGGAAGAACATATGTACAGGGGTGTATTACTGGCCATTGCCAAGCCCCAACAGAAAGCAACAAAGCTAGTGTCCACAGCCATCTCTCTCTCTCTCTCTCTCTCTCTTAAATAATGTCTAAATCTCCAACCCTTGGTTCAAGGCCTGCTCCTTCCTGCCATGGGTATCCTTGGCAATTCCAACCCTTGGTTCAAGGCCTGCTCCTTCCTGCCATGGGTATCCTTGGCTCCTTCCTGCCATGGGTATCCTTGGCAATTCTAAATCTCCAACCCTTGGTTCAAGGCCTGCTCCTTCCTGCCATGGGTATCCTTGGCAATTCCAAAAAACAAATTTTAATTATATCCAAGATGTGCATGGTCCCGTAGGCCGCCTCTCCCAAATTTTTTGAGAGGGAGAAGGGTCGACATGTGCAAGAGGGGGTTCCGTATTTTTGCTGCTAAATTTTCGCTTTGCAAGCTTTGATTCCCTTGCGTTCTAGGTATTCCAGGCCAACGACAGGGCATCCAACCTAGCAGGAACTCGGTAGGAGTGGCAGTAGCATAGAGTAGAAAGAGAAGATGAGAATTCAGCCAACAGAAAGAGCTTGTTTCAGCCTGAAACAGCTCGACAAGTAGGTTGAATAGCGGACAACAAACTCTGGTAGGAGGGAGCTGCCTATGAGTGTCTTCGAGTACCAGAAAAGATAAGAAAAGAGAGTGTCCAGCAAGCTGTAGCAAATCCGCCATAAATGCGTCCTCTAGAATGGAGTTTTCAGCCCACAAACACCTCATAACTCAGTGTGCCTTGCACCAGACAGAGGCCAGGTGTAAGGCGTCCAAGAATATGGCCTCAGATGTAGGAAAGAAGAACTTCTGTCGTGAAGAAAGTTAAGAAAAGCTGCAAAAGTGGCCCAGAATGAAGGCATCGAGGTCCAAGAAGCATGCCAGCAGCAGAGAGCACCAAGGGGAGGAGAACTGTCGCGAAGAAAGCTCGAAAATCCACTTCAGCCAGCAAGAGGAGAGCTGCAGAAATCCGCCATGTTGAGAATGAAGCTGCCCTGGTAGGGGAGAAGTCTCAAATCAGCAAGGAAGGGAAAGGAAGGGCTCCAGGGACTTCCAGGGGTGACACCTCGGTGCCACAAGGCAAGCAGAGAAGCCACATGCAGACACATGTACAAAATGAGGCGTTGGATTTTAATGCCTGTAGGGGGTCATATGGCACACCATGACCCTAATGTTTGGGAACCAATGACCCTAGTTTGTAGGATCTCTAGGGGGTCAGTTTTTAAAGAATGACCCCATCGAACCAAACCAATGACCTTAGAAATTGAAACTACTCTAATAGCACTAAGAGTTGCACTTATTGCACATGAAATCATAGGTACGTTTTGGGCATTAACTAAGGTCCCTAGCTTGGTACCCTAGGCTAAATTCAGTGATAGTTAGTTTAGACACTTCACCATCACCCATGTCCCCGTGACATACCCCCCCTCTTCAAACAGCAAACTATCTTGTTTGCTGTCCCAAAATTACAACAAATAGAAAAGGGTGTCACAATAAGCATAAACAGCCCATAATCAATAGTACAACGTCGCATATAAGTACCAAAAATACAATGTACATACAACAGGATTGCAGATCCATCCGGATGGCAGTGTATCAACCAATTGGATTGTCATGATCACTCATCATAGAAGTCTCACGGTAGAAACACTGTCAGCATTAGTGCCTGGGGTGAAACCGCAGTGTCACCAAGTGGCCTCTATATATCCTGTGAGCCTGTCTGCACTGTGGGCGTGGAGGTGCTTCCCCCCCCCAATGAGCATCCGGTAATGCCCCAGACATGTGCTCTGTTGAACCGGCAAGAGTTGCTACCGTAGTAGGCTCGAGGCCAAATGCTTCAAGGTAGAGCTGTAAAACCTGTGGTGAATCTGCCAACAACACTATTGCCGCTTGCATAACATTGAAGAACAAAAGGCTTTCGCAAGTCTAGCAAAATGATGACAGGATCAGAGCATAGCTTTTCTTTCGGCTCATTAAATGCTGCAATTTCTTTCTTCCCCCAACTGAAAAGCACTGCCTTCTTCTGCAAAGCATGTAAGGGTGAAGCTATCACATTGAAGAACAAAAGGCTTTCGCAAGTCTGGCAAAATGATGACAAGATTAGAGCATAGCTTTTCTTTCAGCTCATTAAATGCTGCAATTTCTTTCTTCCCCCAATGGAAAAGAACTGCCTTCTTCTGCAAAGCATGTAAGGGTGAAGCTATCTCAGCAAAATAGTGAATGAAGCGCCTGTAGTATGAACACAAGCCAAGAAAACTACGGATTTCATGTAGGTTCTTCAATGGAGGCCAATTCTTGATTGCCTCTATCTTGGCAGGGTCCATCCTCACTCCATCTCGTGAGATGATGTGTCCCAATAAATGTATCTCTCATGAGGAACTCACTCTTCTTTGTGTTGACTAGCAACTTGTGTTTCCTGAGTTCTGCAAATACAATTGCCAAGTGTTGCTTATGCTCCTCTTCATCTTTCGAGTGCACAATTATGTCATCAAAGAGTGTACCCACAAACTTCCTGTGCTCTCTGAAAATGCGATCCATCATGCAATTGAAGGTAGCAGGAGCATTAGTCAAACCAAATGGCATGACAAGAAACTCATAAAGCCCAAAAGTGGTCCTGAAGGCAGTCTTATGTACATCTTCAGGCCTAATTCGTATTTGATGGTAACCACTCTTCAAGTCAATGCGACTGAAATGGCTGATCCCTCTAATCGATCCAAGATGCCATCGATGCGTGGAATAGGAAATTGATTCTTGATTGAGATCTTATTCAAAGCCCTGTAGTCACTACACATTCTCCAAGATCCATCCTTCTTCTGCACAAGTAGGACGGGAGAACAATATGGAAAAGAGCTTGGCTGAATCAGCCCCTTCTGTAACAATTCATTCACCTGACACATGATCTCCTCCTGCTGTGCCGCACTCACCCTGTATGGTGCTTGGTTAGGTGGAGAACTGCCAGGAATGATGTCAATGGTACGATCTTTTGGCCTTTCAGGAGGTAACTCCTCTGGGAGTTCATTTGAAAAACAATCTTGAAACTGAAATAAAAACTCAGTTTGCCGTTTTTCCATCTTTTTCTTTGACAAAAAGTCAAATACGCTGAAAGGTGCTTTTTCATTACAGAAGAAATCGCCGAAGCGGATACAACTGGGACCGATTCTCCCTTCGAGTTTACATCTATGACTTGGGTTTTACCCCTATAAGTCAAGGTAAGCTTCTTATCATGTGTATCTATGATAGCATGCACACGGTACATCCAAGGCATCCCCGCAAAACATCACACTCAGGTAAAGGCATCACATAGAAATCCTCATAGTCCACATATCCTTGAATGTGAATTCGTAGCTTCTGTATGATAGGAGTGACAGGGGTACTAAGCTCCGGATCAGCCATGTCGACCTCACAAAGTGGACCAATCTCCTCTGGTTGAAGACCCAACTGAGCTGCAAGTTCAAGAGTAAAAAAATTTTCTTTAGCTCCTGAATCAAAGAAGTACAGACAATGCTGATCCTGTAGCTTGCCCCATGCTCTGCACATCTCTGTCTTCTTCTCATCATGCTCACCCCCAATGATGTCAGGTATGTGGCCAGCACTTGGCCTGGGTTTCTTGCCTCTGGGGTCCTCTCTAGTGCCTTGAATAGAATCAGCTCGAGTTGCTGCAGGTTCTTTCCTCTTCTTGTTAGGACAATCTGCTGCCCTATGACCCGTCTCTTTGCAAAGAAAACACCTCCCTTCAGCCAACAACTTGTTCCTCTTTTTAGGAGTGAGAGAAGAGGGCTGCTGTTTTCTCCTTTGTCGTGCCACAAACTTCGATTTAAGAGGGACTTTTCCAGCTTGCTGTGGTTTCTTTGGCTCCTCCTTGAAGTTGCTTTTGAAACCTGAGACTTTGCCCTGCATGAGTGAGTAAGATGTGTTGGCATTCTCGATCAATTGTGACATGCTGGAAATGTGTGTCTTGGTGCTATAGTCCCTCAACTCTTTGGGAAGACTACAACAATACTTTTCAGCCTGCTCTGAAATGGGGACTGTTTTGTAAGAGCTCATAGGTAGAAGCGTGTCCCAAAACTTCTTGTTGTAATCTTCTAGATTCTTGCATTCCCTAGCATTCAAGTTATGCCATTGAGTCATGACATCCACTTCAAAAGTAGTGCTAAGCCATGCGGCTAAGAATGCCTTTTTAAATTCAACCCATGTAGCAAGTGTTTGGCCTTGAAGGAGAAGGTTAGACCACCATTGCATGGCATTACCCTTAAGGAATGTGGCTGCCTTCCTGATTTTCGAGGACTCTCTGAAGTACCCACCAGCAAAAGCCAAGTCAAATTGCTGCAAGAAAGTAAGAGCCTTCATCCTATTTGTATGACCATTGAAGGTCTCAAACTTCACTGCTGCCCCCCCTTCCTTGTAATCCTTCATCTTGAGCCTGGGCTCCAACTGATCATAGCGAGGGGGCTGCAAATAAAGAGGCTGCTGTCTTTGGGGTCCTTCTGGATCTTGAAGAACACCCCCCACAGTTGGGTTTGGAGGCACAGGTGGTACTGGCTGATTGTGTGACATCATGGGACTGCCTCCCTGCAGTCTAGACTGTATCCCCACATTAGCATACAAAGAATTTGGGGCTGGCTGTGAGGTCATGGCTTGAAATATGGATCCTCCTCCAAAGTGTGTAGGCTGAACCACATACTGTGGTTGGGCTTGCTGCCCTTGCTGCACATTCTGAGCATTGCTACCATGCTCATTCCCATTTGGTCCCTGCCTCTGTGGCATTGCAAGTGGCTGTACCATTGGTGTCGGTGGCTCTGGTAGTGGCTGTCCCACATGCATCTGTGGACCCTGAATGGGTTGTGCCTCTGCCCTCGGCATCAAAGCTAGTTTATGCACAATCTCAGCAAAGCTCTGAGTGAGCTGAGTCAAAACTTGCAACACAGAAGCCATCTATGTTTGCATTACTGCCATAGCATTGCTTGTACACTTGGGTCAACACCCAATGCAACTGTACCCACAGGATTTTGCGCTTGCGGAGCTGGCTTCCCCAATGCATCAACCTGAACATTCTACCCTTCATGGGTTGCATCTTGCACTCTTATTCCGGGGTGTGCTCCCCTTATCTGTGGCTCTGGTTCAGACTCTGAGTCTGCATCATAACCAAGCCTTATATGCTCCATATCCAAAAGCAATAGATAGCTGTACCAAAATCAGCAACTGCTCTCTCTACCCAAGCTGCCGAGGGACTCCTCTGGATGATTTGATGAGGGTCTCGGCTACGGAACCACTGTAATTGGCCTTTGATCACAAAGGGCAGTGTAACTGTCTCTACTATCTCACAAAACTGAAAATACAGCCAACTCAAAACATTGCCATTGTCCACAAACAAATCTCAGAGCATAAAACTTCACTATATAGCATCATTGAACCAATTAAGACAAGGGAGGCTAGAATGTCCCTACACAGAAGCGTGAAGAGTGACACCTATTGGCCCCAACACTTGGCGCCCCTTGCGGTATTTATTTAATTACTGGTTAGCTCAAAAATACAAAGGGACTCCCTTTAAGAGCTCACCGGCAGGTGCAACCCAGTACAACGCCAACCCGTGGCTGTGCTAGTGTCCAACTCCAGTGCTATTCCTTTGGTTCCTTTCAGTAGTCATGCATAATCACAAGTAGACCAATCTGACAGCATGTCAAGCAATGCATTCACCCATAACCAAGCCATTACCGAGCCCAAGGCTAGCCATTGCACCCCCAGGAAGAGAGTATCACAACCAGTGCCCCAATCCTCTCTCGAGCCAACGACAGGGCATCCAACCTAGCAGGAACTCGGTAGGAGTGGCAGTAGCATAGAGTAGAAAGAGAAGATGAGAATTCAGCCAACAGAAAGAGCTTGTTTCAGCCTGAAACAGCTCGAGAAGTAGGTTGAATAGCGGACAACAAACTCTGGTAGGAGGGAGCTGCCTATGAGTGTCTTCGAGTACCAGAAAAGATCAGAAAAGAGAGCGTCCAACAAGCTGTAGCAAATCTGCCATAAATGCGTCCCCTATCAGCCCACAAACACCTCAGAACTGAGTGACAAAGGCTAGGAGTAAGATGTCCAAGAATATGACCTCACATGTAGGAAAGAAGAACTTCTATCGCGAAGAAAGTCAAGAAAAGCTCCAAAAGTGGCCTAGAATGAAGGCGTCTAGGTCTAGGAAGCACGCCAACAGCAGAGAGCACCAAGGGGAGGAGAACTATCGCGAAGAAAGCTCGAAAATCCACTTCAGCCAGCAAGAGGAGAGCTGCAGAAATCCGCCATGTTGAGAATGAAGCTGCCCTAGTAGGGGAGAAGTCTCAAATCAGCAAGGAAGGGAAAGGAAGGGCTCCAGGGCCTTCCAGGGACTTCCAGGGCTGACACCTAGGTGCCACAAGGCAAGCAGAGAAGCCCACATGGAGACACATGTACAAAATGAGGCATGGGATTTTAATGTCCGTAGGGGGTTAGATGGCACACCATGATCTTAATGTTTGGGAACCAATGACCCTAGTTTGTAGGATCTCTAGGGGGTCAGTTTTTAAAAAAGTACCCCATTGAACCATACCAATGACCATAGAAATTGAAACCACTCTAATGGCGCTAGGAGTTGCACTTATTGCACATGAAATCATAGGTACCTTTTGGGCATTAAGTAAGGTCCCTAGCCTGGTACCCTATGCTAAATTCAGTGACAGTTAGTTTAGACACTTCACCATCATTACCACATCCCCGTGACACTTAGTAACTACAGCACGATAATGGTGAGCTTCACTATGGCTAAACTATTTGGAACTGTTATGGAGGAAAGAATCAACATGTGGGCATAAATGCAACTACAAGGTGAAGGCCTATTTTGTTGCTTCATTGATTTCAAAAAAGTCTTTGATACAATCCAAGACCTAGTCTCTGGAAGATGGAACATGTGATACTAGTGGCATTGGTGGCACTTCCGACATTGGTGTCACTTGTGGAACTTGGCATTTTGGGCCTGCTGGATTCACTACTCCATTTGGAGTTGATTGCATTAACAAATTTGACTGACTTGTTGAATTAAATTGTGTGTTAGAATTCGATTGGCTTACTGTATTCTAGGGGGCCATCGAATTTAGTTGATTTACAATTTTTTTGGATTTATCAGATTTAAGTATGTTGTTGGATTAATTGTCTGACTAAATCTCTTTGATTTTCTGGATTCAATGAAATTGCTGTGTTTGGTTGTGCAAAACGGAATTCTCAAAATGGGTTCAATTGTGTGCTTGGTCCTGTTAAATCCTTAGGTAATGAATATGTTTGAAATTGTGGTTCTCTTCCCTACGCCTCTGGTAAGCCCATTCTAGCATTTTCTGGAGTGTGATGGGAGCGGCTACCCCTTGAGGTGCTGCTAGATTCAGATATCATGGGATACTATGGGTCTTGCTGAACTGTTTTTCCTAGTCAAATGCTCTGCTAGTTCCTCAACTATGGGTTCCAATCCTTGTGCTACTACTGGCGTACGATTTTTCTCATCCTCAAGTTCTGTGGCTGGATTCTATTGTCTAGACCATTCGACTTGAAGTAGGTCATACCGTAGTTAATGGTTAGTTTGCCACTTAGCCAATGCCATAGTTATGATTATGGAGAAAAGATCACCCCGCAATCGCTCTCCCAGTAGAGCCATATCAGCATCATCCTCAGACGCCTCAGGACGTGTCCGTCCACCCTTGAGGGTTCTTCTACATTTACTATTGGCTCAATGGTTAGTGCATCTACATCCTGCTCTTTTAGGTGCTGCTGTCACAATCTTGTATGCAAAGAGATGGGTCTTGACTTATCCATAAAATTTGACATATGCAAACAGTCGCTTGTTGCTTTCCATTCCACCCATAATATCAATACACTTTGTAGATGATTCTTCTATCAAACAGCCTCAAATTTTCACCAAACCCATGAGAAAAATACTTCCACAACATAACTGTGCCTATTATCCATCATCTTTTGCTCAGATTATGAAAATCATTGGCAACTTTGGTCTTGGAGTTGGTGGGGTACACGAACAGCAAGATTGCTAGTGTTTTGGGGTTAATCTAGAATCCTCAAGTGTGTTCCTTATAGAAACTTCTACAGATCTTGTTAGAAACGAGAGAGTGAGAGAGCAGGAAGCAAGAGAGCTGAACGTAGTACTTACAATAGAAGAAGTGACTAATACAAGAAGTGGGATGGGTTTTGTCTAAGTGACAAAACCTTATCCTTCACTAATCGTAGTTAGTGAACTAACTGTGGTTAGGGGAAAAAACCTCTAAATGAGGGAAAAGTGCCCCTAACCTACTTATTACATTACATTGGTCATTGCTGAATTATAATAATAATTCTAACACCCCTCTGCAGTGCCAATGTCATGTACAAGGAAATGATCAATCACCAAAAGGATATAAGTTCAGGGCACTATGAAATCACCCACCAAGAAGAAGGTAACCTGTGCAAATAATTGTTCTCATTCAGTGTGTGGAGTGTGAGGCATTATTCTCACATCCACTGATGGCACAGATTTCAGAATATCAGATGTACTCTATGTGCCAGGTATAAAGAAGAATTTGCTTTCAATGTCCTCACTCAATAGAGAAGGATTTCAGGTTGTTTTTGATGATGACAAGTGTGCAGTCAGAGACAAAGAAAATGAATATGCTTTGAGGTTGTCTGGCACTTTGTAACGGGGTCTTTTTCAGCTTGATTTATATGAAAAAAGATCCCATCTTGCATTATTAGTTCGCATAGGTTATGAGGAGACTTTTGCTCCTACATCCAGGATGACAACCATCAGGTCAGTTATAGCCATGGCTGCAAATTTTGAATGGAATGTTCATCAGTTGGACATTAAAACAGCTTTCCTTAATGGAGACTTATTGGAAGAGGTTTATGTCAAATAACCTCCGGGCTTTGAAATTTAAAAATTTGCACTTCAGGTATGCAAGCTGAATAAAGCTTTGTATGGGCTGAAACAAGCCCCACGTGCATGGTATGCCAAAATTGATGCCTTTCTGACTAGCAAGGGGCTGCACAATAGTCCAACTGAGAGCACCCTCTACATCAAGGATGGGGGGGATATTCTAGTCATCATTCTTTATGTAGATGACATGCTGCTCACCGGATCAAATGAGGAAGTAATTGCAGATTTCAAGGCCCAATTAAAAGCTACATTTGATATGTTAGACTTGGGCTTGTTACATTTCTTTTTGGGGATCCAGTTTATTCAAGAGAAACGTGGCATTGTTATGTCTTAGTCCAAGTATGTTCAAAAGCTCTTGGACAGATTCAACATGCATGATTGCAAGCCTATGTCCACTCCCATGGAGCCAGGGCTGAAGCTTACAATGCATGATGCGGGTGAATCAATTGATGTCACACTCTATAGTCAGGCTGTTGGATGCCTCATTTATCTCTGCAATACACGACTTGATATTCAGTTTTCAGTTTCTCAGGTGAGCAGGTATATGCACAGCCCAAAGATTATGCATTGGCAGGATGTAAAACGCATCTTCTGTTACTTGCAAGGTACAAAGTCTTTTGGCTTGATGTTTCCCAGGGGGGGTGACTTGCAGATGCATGCTTACAGTGACTCAGATTGGGTTGGAGACTATGATACTAGGCAGTCCACTAGTGGGATTGTTTCTTTCTAGGACATGCTTGCATTTCTTGGTTGAGCAAGGAACAGTCTACAGTGGCTACCTCCTCATGTGAAGCTGTACAGGGCAGCTTTCACAGCGACAGTTGAATGTGTTTGGCTGCGTTGTTTATTTGCTGATCTTCATCTTTCATTGGAGGGTCCTTCTCCGATTCTCACTGATAGTCAGAGTGCTATAGCGGTGGCAAAGAATCTTGTGTTTCATGCTCGCACGAAGCACATTGAGGTTCACTATCACTATGTCAGAGACAAGTTGCATGCAGGAGAGATCAATACGATCTATGTGTCAACACATGACAATGTTGTAGCATCTTCACCAAAGCACTTCCACGTGAAAAGTTTGAGGCAAGAATGCAAAGTTACAAATAGATTTTTCTTGGAAGTGATGTGCTTTGAAGCACCACTATCAAAATACCAAGTATGTAGTGTTTCATCAACATTGAAAGAGCATTCATCCTTTGAAGGATCATAACTACCCACTAAAAAATCTGAAGTATGTGAACTACCTACTAAAAAATCTGAAGTGCAAGTCAAAAAGGCATAGTGCTCTTCAACCAAGTCGGTTGCAACATCTCCTCCATCATGGCAATGTGGACCTCATACCGGAATCCCTTTTCTTTTCTTTGGCACTCTCCAATATAATGACCTGGCTTCTTGCAATAATGACAGATGCCCTTCTTTTTCTGCTTGTTTGTATCACCTTGTGCCTTATAAGAAGGCTGTCCAGAATCAGCTTTATGCTGATGTGTGGGCTGATGGGCATGTGGCTTATGCTGCCCTTTACCCTTGGGCTTGAACTTGGAGAGCATAGCATGCTCGCCAGCCCGGGTTGCCATATTTCTACGTGTTGTTTTTCCTGCAACAGAAGTCCTACCAACTCGTGAAATGAGAGAGAATTGCTGCCCCCCCTCAATGACAAATTCAGCGAGGTGTGGAAACCAAGATAGGACTCAAGAAGAGAGTTCAGAGTGGTGGAGATCATCTCTGAATCCGGAATGACTTCATCAATGTTCAGCAATTGTTCCCTGAGATCCTGAAGCTTCGTGAGGTGAGAATTCATGGAATCTCCCTCCTCCATATGTGTATGGGAAAGTTCTCGCTTCAGAAAGGAAACTCTAATCGTTTCTTGCTGCAAACATATTCTCCAGTAACACCCAAGCTGCCATAGGTGTCTTGCATGACCGAATATGAGGTATAATGAACCTCTTGACAGAAAGAGAAATTACTGAAAGAGCTTGTGCATCTCTAGAGTCCCATCTTTTCTGCTCTGCTGTGGGAGCTCCTGGAGCGGCTGCTCCAATCACCTGTGCTGTATTTGTACCTCTACCCCTGCCTCCAGTTGTAGGAGTGACAGGTATAGGCATTGTCTTTGGTCTTTCTTCATCTCCATTGGCATAATCCCAAAGATTTCTGCCAACTAAGATATTGCGAACCATGAAACTCCACAAGGAGTAGTTGGTGCCATCCAACTTATCCTCCTGTGTGAGAACTCCGAACACCTCATTTTAGTTGTTCTGTGCCATTTTTGCCAGATAAACTCAGAAATACAGCAAATTGAACAAGTAAAATCCCTTCCTGGGATGTAAGATGCACAAGTAAAATCTGCAAAGAAAAATATGCCCACAGTGACAAATACGGTCACAGGCTGTCAAAGGCTCAAAATGCACTTCAATTTGTCCTGCAAATGCTCTCAAAAACTTTCAAAAAACACTGCAGAATTTGCCAATGTCTGCAATGTCAACTCAAAATGAGTCCAAAATGGCTTGCCACAGTCCCAAAATGCTTGCACACTGCCAAATGGCATTAGAATGCTAGAAGCCCCAATTTCTTCAGGGAAATTGCATCCAAAAGAGGGCAAATTGCCTGAAAGCCCCAAAAACGCAAAGCAAAAAGCCCCAAAATTTTGCAAGAAATTGCAACTCAAAAAGGGGCAAATTGACTGAAAGCCCCAATTTGCAATTTATCTGCAAAAAGAACCAAATTCTACGGCCTATGTGCACAAATGAGCACACCCTCAATCCCAAAATGCACCTACTTGAATCCACAGCCAAACAATGGCTCACTGCACAAATGCGTGACAAAGAAAATCTGCTCTGAAATAAAAACTGCTAGAATAGAACTGTAGGAATCAACAAAAATAGATGTATCCTGTACGGACAGCAACGACACTACTGACAGTCCGTACAATTGTACGGGCTGCTGTTGTACGGATGTATGGCTCTTGCTGTACGGGTGTACGGTTGCTGCTGCTGCTGTTGTACGGAGGCACAGATTGGTGGTGGTGTACGGACGTACGGCTGGTTGACGCAGGACTGTACGGCTCTGTATGGCTGGCTGACGCAAGACTGTACAGCTAGTCAGCGCAGGTGTTGTACTGATGGCAGGTTTGAAATCCGTATAGCATACGGACGTTGTATGGTTGCTTGAGCGTACGTGTACGGACGGGTAACTCCTGCTGTACGGAAAGAATGTGGCGCCTGTTGTACGGACGGGTGGCTCAGGACCTGCACGTTATGTACGGCGGCAAACAGTACGACTGACCGTACAGTTGTACGGATGAGCAAGTCGAGGCTTTGTACGGATTCCCGTGTGGAGCAAGCAATGAACAGAAGTCGAGGGGCAAAGGCAGGAGTTTGACGATGGGCTCTAGGTCCAAAAGCGAAGGCAGGCTCTGATACCAAAGGTTAGAAACGAGAGAGTGAGAGAGCAAGAAGCAAGAGAACTGAACGTAGTACTTGCAATAGAAGAAGTGACTAATACAAGAAGTGGGATGGGTTTTGTCTAAGTGACAAAACCTTATCCTTCACTAACCGTAGTTAGTGAAGTAATTGTGGTTAGGGGAAAAAACCTCTAAATGAGGGAAAAGTGCCCCTAACCTACTTATTACATTACATTGGTCACTGCTGAATTATAATAATAATTCTAACAGATCTCATCACTTAGAAAGTAGAGACAAGACTAATGAAGAGATCATTAACATTCTTCAATAATGCATTCGACAGTACTGAAAAAACAATACGGGTTGCAGGAAGCAATGCCATTGGAATATAGTTCAAATAACCACAAAACTATTGAATCATAAAGAATAGAACAATGAATACGTAAAAAGAGATATCCACGAAACAAAGATATCCAAGGCAATAGTCATCATCATTTAATAGAATACTCTCATACTTGCTTACAATAGAATCACTTCTCTCATCACCCTTGCTAATACGCCTCTCATACGTGGATATGAAGAGATACCCTTGACAATTGGTGTCCCTTGCTATCTGAATGCAACTAACATGCCTTATATAGAAATAAGGAAAATACTATCTGGATATGTATTTGCATATATCTGTGTATCAAGATAGTAAGAACCACTTTTCTTGTGACAAACTAATAGCTTCTCAAGAAAATAACTTACACAACACCATTGATGAAATGGGTACTTTGACTAGACACTAGCTCCAGAGGAAATCTGAATCAAGCACAAATGTGCCACATGACAAAGTCGACTACAGTGGCACATCACATCAAGCTGTGTGGCTGGTTCTTAAGCCCACTCATTAAAATAATTTGTGGCAATGAACAAGCAAAATTTCTCCCTTACTGTGGTAAGCAAGGGACCTAAAAAATATATCCTCTACTGATGGAAAGAAATGAGAGGGAAGGAGGAATGAAGAAGATTGGGGTGGAGCTCCTTGCTTACTGTAAACTTCACAAGTCTTACATAATTTTGACAAATCTCAAAGTAGTAATAACCACGCTTGAGAGGGGGTGAATTTACCACTCTATAGTGCACCGTGTCAAAAAAAAAAAAAAAAACAACATTTGCCTATTAGCCAATGCATGCATACTTGTACTCATGACTAATCCTAGTCCTCTATGGACATCCCCACCATGCATATAAATAAAATAAATATTTGACAAATTCTCTAGTTTATTGTGGTCAACCCTCTCTGACCGAAGTCAAAATGTTTCTCTTTATTTCTCTGGACATCAAAATTATAGTTTTGTGACATTGACTATTATGGACCAGCCACCTTTCGGCCATTGATGAACAAGATACTACAGCCTCTTCTTTCTAAATATGTGCTGGTCTTTTTTGATGGCATCTTCATCTATAGCAAAAGCAAGCATGAGCACATTAGAATTTTGAGGTTGCATTTGCTCTATGCCAAAGCTAGCAAGTCCACATTTATGGAAAAAGAGGTCGTAATTGGGAACATTGTGGGCATGTATGTTATCTAGATGGACCCTTAAATGGTGAATTGCGTGAGAGAATGGCTGCAGCCGTGCATCCCAACTCAGCTGAGAGGGTTTTTGGGCCTTGCCTCCTTCCTACAGGCCATTCATATGCCATTTTGCAAAAGGGCAGTCCTTCCCAGGGATCTTTGAAAGAAAGATGCCTTCCTTTGGTCAAGGGCAGCACAAACCAGCTTTCAGGATTTGAAGTTTGCAGGGACGCATGCACTGGTAGTAGTGTACCCTGATTTTTCACAATCTTTCATTGTAGAGGCAGATGTCAGTGGTGGCAAGGATTTGGGGGCTGTTTTAAGAAAAGAGCATGGGGTAATAGCCTTCGAGAGCAGAAAACAAGATGATAAGGAGCTCACATACCATGATGTGAAGAGCTATCTTGTCTAGTAGGGTAGAAAACTATGATGGGTTTAATGTGCTATCTTGTCTAGCAGGGTAGAAAACTGGGGTGGTGTGGGTGTCAATTTGGTGTAGTCGAAGGGAGAGATGGAGTGGTGTAATGTGCATTGTGAGTGATTTGTGGGGCGTGCATGTGGCGAGAGTGTAGTGGGCAAGGAGTGATGCGGTGGTGGAGACACAGTCCAGCCGGGCTTCGAGTGTGGTGTCGGTGTTCATGCTAATTGTGGTTCCATCCTATATAGTTTGCTGACTGGGGTAGGACTCAAACTCGGGATACAAGCTTGGTTGGGAGCTGCCCACTGTGTGTGCGGCGAAGCTCGGCGTGTGATTGGATAGCTTGTGGCGGTGGGGGACGCGCTTGCTTCGTCCTGTGGTTTAGGTCCTATGACTCTTCCTGACCTCAATTGCATATAACGGGCATAGCATTGGGGGTCCAAGATAAGAGAGGACAAGGTGCTCTTTGACCCCTCTCTCGGGAACTTGGCGTTTTTGGCTAAGTGTTTGAAAAATAAGAAAATTTCACCAGAGGTTTGACGTTGTATGAGCTCCTCAGAGGGAGCTCTATGAGACGCTGGGGGTCAGCTTGGCACGGGGAACTCATCATCGGCTCTGACCCAGATCCGTGTGGGGATCCTGTAGATCCGCACAAGGAAGTTCGCAGATTTATGCGGGGAACTCGTCGGTAGATCCGCGCGTGGATTATCGAAGATCTATGCGGGGATCTGATCAAATCTACACGTGGATCTCAAGCTTGACAGAGAATTTTGGCCTGTTTTTCGTCGCTCCGATTCCGTTCATTTTGACATCTATTTTTAAGTTTTTTCAATTCTGTGATTTGCTGGCGGGTAGAGGGGGAACTAATCTAAGCATTCATAACGAAAAAACATGAAAAAAACACAAAAAACTTGGATGGACGGAATTTTTGAAAATTTCCATCTGTTTCCACCCCTAAATTCCGTCGAAAAAAGGTTTAAAAACATGATTCTGTTGGTTTTCTGTGGGGTTCTTCTTCACTAGTGCTTTAGCAATGCTACCGGCCTACTCTACGTGCGATCAAGCTAATTCTATCGCCAACAACCTCCTAAAAAAGGCTCAAAACACTATCCAGCCCTCTTCTCCTCTCTCTCTCTCTCTCTCTCTCTCTCTCTCTCTCTCTCTCTCTCTCTCTCCCCCCTACGCTTCCGCCATTAGCTCCTCTCGGAGCTAGGCAATGGGTTTATCGAAGGAAAGACTACAATGGAGTGGAACGAGCATCCACTCCCCGACACAGCGGCGCCAAAAATGTTACGCAAGGGACCTACCAGGAGATAACGTGTCGTGGGGAAGGGGATGCAACACCGTGGAGGTGCTCAGGATCTCCAGTTGCTCGCCATAGATCGACGATCGCCTCCATAGTAGTCTCGTTCGTCGCGGGGTGTCACTGGCCCGTGGCCTCCGGATGTCTCTATGCTCGATGCTCTGCCAGAAAGGGAAAGGGGAGGGGAGGAGGGGGTGAGAAGGTAACATGAGAGCAGGGTGAATGGGGAGGGGAAACGCATACCGTACCAACAAGGAACATGCAAGAATGGAAACAAGCAGCCAATCACCATACATAGCACAAGGGAGTGGGAGGGAAATAGGGAGGCTGTATTCCTTGCAGAAGAGAATGAAGACCTAAGTCAAAAGACTTGGCTTTTATACAAGACCTTTTTCAAAGGGATGGTCTAACCCTAGCTTCCCCTACTAGACCTCATTCTCTAGTTTGGTCAAATTAGACCCAAACTGAGATTTGATTGGACTGGCTTCTTCCTAGTAGCATCGGGAACAACATATACAAGGCTCTCTACTTCCCTCCTCTCATTTCAATTAAATGGGCTTCCTCTATATACAATAATTATTGCGTTTTCGCGTATGTACAAAAGAATAGTACAAAAATGTAGGTGGTACATGCAATGGGCTGACCTTGCTTTGGTTTAAATGGACACTCACTATGTATCTGTGTGGACCATGACAACCATAACAAGCAATTGGTGGTCTCTGTTGTGTTGTGTTCATGTCCCTAGCCCTAGGGTTCACTGGGGCTGTCTGATAAATTGGTATGTCGTGAACCCCTTGGATCCAATAATGACTAATCATGTTGATCTGATCATAGTCTTCTTCCACTACAAGTGGTTGTTCACCCACCATCTCTGGGGGTTGTTTAGACTCAAGCCACCCTTGGGGCAATTCTTCCACCATGACTTGGTTCATCGGTAATATCCTCGGCGGTGGTGGTTGAGGTCCTAAGATTGGTGGTGGAAAGGGAAAGTTCTATGCCCTATTAGCTCCAACATTCTGTTGTGCTAGACCTGAAGAATTTGGTTGCATGGGTGGTGTAGGCAATGCAAGTTGTGGTTTAACCGGATAAGCGGGTGGTTGGGATAAGGCTCTAGGATATCTACATTGAGAAGTGTCATGAGCTCCCCATTTTGCGCAGTGCATGCAATACTGGCTAGGTCTTGCCTTGTTCCTTGGACATTCATTTGTGTGATGATTGCCCGAACATACTCCGCACCACACATTGTCTCGGCAAGGATACATGTGGGTTTTGTACTGCGTTCTTTTGTCCTAACCGTGCCATCAAGGCTCAAGTCCTTGGACACTTTAACGGCATCCTTAGACTCTTCAACGGCATCCTTAGACTCCTTCGCGTATGTCGATCCCGACACATGAGATCCGATGGTCGAAGGGGATGGCAGTTTAAACTCGCATCCTGATCCATCATGTTGTCACTCAGTTTGATTCCAATTTCGCTACATAACTCGAATGATGTGGGGTCCTTAGCAAACAATACATCATGTAGCTTTCTGCTCTTGAGGCCTAATAAGAATCTAGGCAACAATTGTTCATCGCTCAGCCTCTCATGAGCTTCGCATTGAGCATTGATATGCTTGATCTTAGGAATGTAGTCACTTACCGACAGGTTTTCCTGTTGTACTACTTGGTACAACTGATTGATTGGACTCCACTTCAGACCAATAGGAGAGAATCCGATTATAAAGGCTTTCCTAAGGGTAGCCCAATTAATTCTCTCTTCCGGCTCTAAGGCTCGGAACCATTGTCCTGCCTTCCCTTCTAGGCTTAACCTGAATGCATTCACCTTGTCGAGGTCACCTACTTCCCCAAAGGCTTCACATATTTGCTCAAACCGTTCCGCATGAGAGACAAGATCCCCGACAAGATCCCCTTCTCCTAGGAACTTAGTTATGAGCTTGGATATGGCAATAGGTCTATACCTTGAGGGATTTGGTTCCCTTATCGGATTTGGAGGTGGTCCCTTCCTAGAGCTTGTACTAAGACTCTTAATGCATCATCCGTAAGAACGGTCTGAGTGATGGGTGGCTGCATGTAAGGTTCTCCTGGTCCATAGGGTGGTATGTACGGGGGGTTTCCCGGCATTGGATACGGACCGTAGTTGGGTGGATTTGGAAATGGTCCGGGGTTAGATGGCATTGGCATCTAGCCGTGAGGAGTTAAACATAGGTCTTGATGCACTAGTAGTGACCGTAGGCCTGAAGGAGAATTCAAATTTTGGGATTTCCTATTGTAATATCGGCATTGTTGTTATCGGATGCCCTGGTATATCATCATACACCGGATAGATCAGGTTGGGCATTTCCATGGTTTGGTACCGCTGTGAAGGTCCTGCTTCAGAATCATAATATGAAAAAGGGAATTCATCATAAGGCATTTCTGCTCTTACTGGTTGTGCAACCGGAAGACTAGGCATGACTCTGATCATGGGTTCCATCACTGGTGGTTGTATAATTGAAGGGGGACTTCGAGTTGTCCAGCAAATGGATTAACCATGTCCGCTGTGTCTGCCAACCCCAACCTCCCTATGAAATTGGAGATTCCTGAATAAAGTCGGGTGGCTATGGATGGTGTTGGTGATTGACCTTCAACTGATGTAGAGTTAGGGGAAATGGTGACCCTAGTCTCTGCTGTATTTTCCATGTTGCTATCAAGACTCATAGAGCCGTCTGTGCTTGTGTCGTCTTCTTGCCTAGGACCTTGTACAGAAGATGAGCTCCAATCCGAGGCTCCTATTCTCAGGGCTGCAAAGCTAGGCAGGAAACTTGATATCCCGTTATTTGAAGCACTTTTGTTTGGTCCAATTTCAGATCCTAAGACCTTGCCATTTCTAAGTTGCATGAGACACTTTAGGCAGGGTTCAGGGCACTGACACTTGGCATTGGGTTGCAATTTTTGCTGCTCAGGGCAGGCTGATATAGCAGCGCGCTGCTATAGGTTATGGCAGCACACTTGCTAATATGATCACTTTTTGCACTTTTTGTGTTGGTTTGATGGTACTGAGGGTACATTGGACAAAATTAGGGTCTATAGGAAGCAGAGCACCTGTGACAGGCACCAAGATAAAGCAGCGTGCTGCTATATCTAGGGCACTGTTTGACTGATTCTGGGTAAATTCTCAAGTGTTCAATGATTTTCAAGGTCTGGAGCACTTTTGGTAGCAACTGGAGGTGTTTGGTAAAGCAGCATGCTGCTATAGGTATAGCAGCAGCAGCGGCGGCTGGATTTTTCACACTTTTGGGGTTGTTGGGTATTTTTCCAAATGTAATTAGTGATTTTGATTATTTTGGCAGCACTTCCAAGAAATTGCTAAAGCAGCTGCTTTAACTTGCTTTAGGGTTGATGCCTTTTACAGTTTTCTGATAATTTCTGAGGTTTTTAGACAATTTTGGACGATTTTGGATTTTATGAATTTTTTCAACAATTAGTGTCGGTGCTAAAGCAGCACGCTGCCTTGCAGATTCTTCTGTCTGACAGCCAACTGGCACATTAATTGGTGTCAGAGGTGGCAGGTAACAGTTGGCAGCTGCTGCTAAAGCGGCGCGCTGCTATGTAGAGCGGTGCGCGCTATGCTACAGCAGCACACTCAGACAGTGGGGCAGTTTTCTGCTGTCGACACACTTTTGATCTCTGTCAGTTTTCGCTATGCTACAGCTGCACACTCAGACAATGGGGCAGTTTTCTGCTGTCGACACACTTTTGATCTCTGTCAGGGGTTTTTTTTGGTATTTTTTGTTCTGTTTTGACACAAATGGGTACCTAGAAACAGAATCTAACTACCTATCATAAAAGAAATGACAAACAAACAACTTTTTCTACCGATTTGATACTTTTCCTACGATGTGACAACTTGAACCCGTCACTTCAGATGTCAAATCACAACTAAAAAAGAGATTTCGTACTGTTTTTTCTTGATTTCAACAACAAGCAATCAAAATCTAACCTTTCTACACAACTTCCAACAACAAACAACACTCCTATCACCTTCAAATCACTTGAAACTTTAAAAAACAGTCTATACTCCGGCTCAAGCTTCTAAGCTCGAAGTGAGTGGATAATGAGGGAATGATTGATGTTGGTGGAGCATATCTGACTAGTCTCCCCGGCAACAGCGCCAAAAATGTTAAGTATTCTGCATCGATGACTCACATGTTGTTGGGGATCGTCCAAGCACGCCGCAAGAGAGTGCTCAACTCTTTGCTACTTTCGGGTAGGAGCCAACCTTGCAATCGGATCTACAAATGTCACGTTCGCAGCCCCCGGCTTGTTGCAAATGCGATTCCACTAGGAGAGGAGATGGCGTACTCGTGAGCATGGGTGAAGGGGAAATCGTGGGCATAGCAATCGCATAAGATCGTAGAAGAAAAGAAAGCATGGAATAGAACCGACACAAGGGAGTGGAGGGAAGCTTGAGCTCTTTTCATTCAAAGTGGTAACCAACAAGTGAAGACCAAAGTCAACCCCTTGGCCTTTTATACAAGTACCTTTTTTCAAGGGAGGACTAACCCTTTCCTTCTTTTGCACTCTCTCAAGCTCTCTATTCCTCCTAGCTAGTGGCGCAATGCGCGACCATCCTACTCTAGCTTCCCTCATTTTCATTTAGCTCACTATTTACACGCCGAATCGTTAAAAATATAAATACATATGTTACAACATGGGGTGGGTAGCCAAAATGTTAACACATGCCACTCATGTATGTTCTTTTGTTTCCTCGAGGGCAGGATGGATGGCATATATATGACCCATATAGTGATGTTCTAGACACATACCATCGCATGAGATACATAGACAAAATTATGTTACACACAAAGACAATTGTATGCCTATCGTTTGCAGGTGAGACCTGATACAAATGCATGTCTTCTACATGGGGGAAGACTACTACAACAATACATTATTGATGCATATAGTAGTATGGAAGAGTCCAGGTTGGTATGGATACGTAATAATCAATCATCTTTATGTGTAGAAGTCTATCAAGGGTTAACAGACATGATTAATGTAGTTGACGGAGCACATAATGTATTGGGCAATGTTGTAGGGTGTAGAGTTGTATTGCCATCTTCTTTTATATGAGGGCCACGATACACGTGTCAGTTCTACTAAGATTCAATGGCAATTGTAAGAAAAAAGGATAAACCATATTTGATTATTACATTCACTTGTAATCGAAAATGGCCTAAAATATCCAAAGGACTGTTGTCAGGGCAAAGTATACAAGACCGGTCAGATTTGACAACCCGTGAAGAGAGGTCTTTTGGACTCACATATATTGTTGATTTTGGAAGGTGCCTTTAAACATGTGGAGATTGGTCACTATGATGGATTAGTATGTGCAGAGTTCCCACATAAAACACTATTTTTTGAGCTGCATGAAGTTATTATATAATGTAATATTCATGGCCTGTGCGGTGCATTAAATGTCTATGTTGCTTGTATGATTGATGAAAAATGTAGTCGTCGTTACCCACGTGCATTCTCTCAATCTACTGTGGTGGGCAATGATGGCTATCTTGTTTACATGCATCGGGATGATGGTAGAAAGATACAGGTAAAAGGAGGTATAGTAGATAATCATTGGATTGTGCCGTTTAATCCTTTTTTATCCATGAAGTACAAGGCACACATTAATGTTAAAATTTGCTCCACAATTACTATAGTAAAGTAATTATATAAATATGTATATAAAGGTCGTGACAAAGCAACGGTCGTGAGAAATCAGATGTCTAGAGATAACAAGTTCATCTTCCAATGTTGAATAGCGTCATATTTCGAGATGATGATTTGCAAAATGTAGTGACCAATGAACAAAATAGAAAAACTACTCATTGAATGGTTCACATGCAATCAAATGCAATGTGAGGCAAATGACTTACTTTACAGTGACTTTCCATGCAAGTGGGTGTGGAGGAATAGCAATAAAAAGTGGACTACAAGAAAAAAGGGTAATACCATTGGTCAAATGTACAATATTTCTCCATCTATTAGGGAACTATATTTAATGCGTGTGTTACTTAACGTATGCAAAGGTTGTAAGTGATGAATGGTTTGTGTGTATGCAAGACGCTACTTTTTATCAAAACATTGCACTATTGAGACACCTATTTGTCACCATTTTGGTTTTTTGTGAGCCAGCTTCTCTTGGACTTTTGTGGAAAAGATTTTTCTAAAAGCTTTCAGATGATTTCTTCTATACATTAGAAAGTATGGAGAACTTAGTTCACCGTTGTACAATGGCAAGGAAGAAATGTCTATTGCACTTGGAGCACATTCTTCAACATCATGGGAGAAGGTTGGCAGAATTTGACGGATTGCTTATCTTGGACATATCGTCTTTGTCGGAAGCTACAAATGGTTTATTGCAAGAAGAAATAATGTTTGATGCTAGAAAAGAATCAGAAGTTAGCCATCAGATGGAGAGAACCTTAAATCATACTCCCATGGACTTTGAGCCATGTCTCACTAAATGCAGCCTAAGTGGAGGGGTGGCACATGGAGGAGCCATGCCACCTTGTATTTTATAATATTACTATCATAGATTATGTACAACACACCTTATGGGTCCTCTTACATGGAAGGGTGGCACATGGTCACGCCCTACCACCTCAACCCTGGGTCCTATGCACACCATATTTTATTATACTATTGTCACATATACAAACAACACACATATTAATGTCTTTTTCCTTAGACAATTTTATCCATACCACCACCAGAACTAACAAATCTGCAAATGGTTGCTTCAAACTTGAGTTCCAACACACTGGTAGAAAAACATGTAAGCAAAGATACTGAGTCAAAAATCCAATGAAATGATCCCAAATTCAAGAATATACCGGTGAGGTGTTTTTTCTTGATGCTCTAGGAGGATCTAGAAAGACCTTTCTTTATAATTGTTTACTTTTGCAGTTGTGTGGGGAGGGACATATTGCTTTTGCATGTGCATCTTCTAGTATTGCAGCATTGCTATTAACTAATGAGGTACCCTAAACACCGAGCAAGGGGGAATGAGCCACGAAAAGAACGAGCAAGGGGGAACGGAATTGGCATCACACATTCTCACCTCAAATACAAAAGAAGACTAGACTCTAGATGCAAGCCATCACAGATGCTACAAAATACTAGGGATCTTGCAAAGGACAAAAAAAAAACCTTGCAAACATTAGGAAAATAGTAATCACTTGGGAAAAGATTGTTTTTTCATCAAATCTTGTGGGATATGTGGGAAGAATAATCATCATGAAAAATACTATCACTCAAAGAACTGCCTTGTAAATGCTAATGAAGATAAGGAGCTTTCCAAGGAGGAAGCTAATCTTGATTTTGATGACAATTGGTCTTAGGTTAAGTGACCTTTGTATGTGGATAGGGTCAAGATTGAGTGAGTGATGACTGGGATCAAGCTATAAAACATTGTACTTTGAATTTAAAAAAGGATTTTGGTTTTTAAGTGTGGATTGTCTTCTTGTGCATGAAGAACACTTCCACTTTGAAGCATGGAACACTTCCACCCTCCTTGAGCTACGCTCTTTTGTCCCTTAGAGGATAATAATACATCCTTCTTCTTCTTCTTCTTCTTCTTCCTTTTCCTCCGCATAGCCATGGTGTTGTCCATGTGTTGTTCTCCCTAGAAAGGAAACTCCAGAGTGTTGTCATTTGTTGTTATTAGGAAGCTCCACACATTCAATGATAACAA
Source organism: Dipteris shenzhenensis (assembly GCF_047967505.1). Classification (NCBI taxonomy): domain Eukaryota; kingdom Viridiplantae; phylum Streptophyta; class Polypodiopsida; order Gleicheniales; family Dipteridaceae; genus Dipteris; species Dipteris shenzhenensis. The sequence continues at coordinate 4,661,058 of NC_141599.1, forward strand.
TGTTTGGTTCCGAGGATCGAGAGCCATCCTCCCAACAAGATGACACCCAACCATCCCTCCTTCAAGATCATATGCACATTCATGGCACCTTGATCCCTATACTATCCAATGACATCACCCAATTATGTCTCGCTTGCATCCAGCGCGCAACACTGCCTCGACTTCGATGCGTGTCTTGGTCATGGAAAGGCTTGAGATGCTGCATCATATGAATTGATCAGTCTCTTGGCGAGCTTGGAGTTTCATCTTGCCCATGGTAGCGAAGCGAAGTTGGTCAAACCATTGTGGTGCAATAAACGTTGTGTCGTTGGCTCCTCCAAGTTGATGGGTGAAGAGCAATGAGTTTTCTGTTTTTTCTGTTGCTTCTTGACAATTGAGGGGTTGTCAGAGTTGCCGTGCAAGGAGTGGGAGAGTTTGTCGCCATTGCTGTTGGGGTGTGGGAGGTGATGGATGGTGCTAGAGGTGAGGAATGGTTGCAAGATGAAGGTGATGAAGAATTGTGAAATGAGGTAGACGACGAAAATTTTGCCTTTGTATGCAGCTATTTTTATGCACCCATTATGGGTGATGGAGTAGGCACCGCATTAATGCATGTCTTGTGAAATGCGCATGCCACGTTCTTCGTGTAATTAATGGCCATCACATCATGATTAGCTGTGATAACGGTAGTCGTCGTCGTACTTCTCCCACGTGTCATGTTTTTGCATCTCCTACGTTGCACCTCTTGTACACTGTTGGTCATTGAACCCAGCAACCGAGGCATCTTAGAAGAATCGAACTGATGCCAAGGTTGTATTGCTTTCCTCCCAAGTATATGAGTCACTCCGAGTATCTGAGTCCACTGCCACCATGTTGATTGTTGGTTCCGGGTTTATGGCACTTCGGTACTACTTTATTTGGCTTCGGCCTGGAATAAGGTTCCCCTTGAGATCCTTGAGTAACACAGTGCCGTTTTCAAAAACTTTTGCGAGTTTGAAGGGACCTGCCCAATCGATTTTGAGATTGGTTTTGATTGGTGCCATTTGTGCACCATAGTGTAGGATGAGCATTCCTTCTTTGAACTTCTTCACGATATGCCGGTCGTGTCAAGCATTCCGTCTTCGTTGTATTACATGTTGTGACCATCCTGCTCGGAGGCATAACTCATCCAGGGCAATTAGCTGTTGCATTCGCCTCTTGACTGCATCGGGTTCTCCTAAGTCGTGCTCGGTTGCAACTCCAAGAGTTGGTACCAGAAATTCCATGGGCACCATAGCTTCCAATCCAAATGCCATTCGAAAAGGAGTTAGTGATGCTGTTACCTTGTATGATGTTCTGTAGGTCCACAAACTTGCATACAGTTTGCTATCCCCACCTTTCCGATATGAGCTCATTGTAGCAGTTAGAATCCTTTTGAGTTATTTGTTGGTTAACTCGGCCTGGCCATTGCATCGGGGATAATACATTGTTAACACTTGGTGTTTCATTTGGAAATTTTCATTCAAGGAGCCTCATTGAGGAAGTGTGAACAAATTCCAATGGACAACCAAACTGAGTCATCACGTGCTCATACAAAAATTTTGTTGTGCTCATCGTCAAGTTGTCTCATAATGCTTTTGCTTGGGTCCACTTGGTTGCGTAATCAGTAGCAACCAGTTTGTGTATATTGAGTAGCTGAGAATGGACCCATAAAATCTAAGCCCCATCTCTGGAAGGCTTCCCATGGCTCGGTGGGTTGTAACGGCATGAAGTCTCGGAACCTCAGCCTATTCACCCTTTGGCAAACATCAAATTACTCGGCCTTCGTTTGAGCATCCTAGTATAGCGTGTGCCACCACAACCCTGCTTGGAAAACCTTTTGAGCTGTAAGTTCACCTCCAAAATGTCCTCCAGCTGCTCCAACATGAGCTTCTTTCAAGACAATTCCTCCTTCATGTGGAAGAACAAGTCGACGTACGATATCGTCTTGATGTGAACCGCCAAGATTTGATAGCTGACGATTAGTGTGAACCGCCAAGATTTGATAGCCAATTTCTCTCTCTTTGATGAACATATGGAGTCTGGAAAAGTACCCGTTGAAAGCTCGGCATATTTTGCTTCCATGATGTCAACTGCAAAAAGGTCTGCATCGGGGAGTTCACTGTTTACTCCTCAGTTCTCAGTCTCTAATGCTCCTTCCTCCTCGGCTTGAGCTGGTAGTCGAGATAGATAGTCTGCTCCGACGTGAGTCTTTCCCAGTTTAGGAATAATTTGAAAATTGAATTCCTGTAGTAGCAGCATCCAACAGACCAATCTGCCTTGGATGACTGTCTTGGTGATCAGGTAAAGCAACACCTGATGATCAACGTAAAACACGAATGGATTTCCCGTAAGGTAATGATGAAATTTTTGTATGCTGTAAATCATTCCGAGGGCTTCGCATTTGGTTGTGCTGTAGTTTGTCTATGTTGCTTGTATGATTGATGAAAAATGTAGTCGTCATTACCCACGTGCATTCTCTCAATCTACTGTGGTGGGCAATGATGGCTATCTTGTTTACATGCGTCGGGATGATGGTAGAAAGATACAGGTAAAAGGAGGTATAGTAGATAATCATTGGATTGTGCCGTTTAATCCTTTTTTATCCATGAAGTACAAGGCACACATTAATGTTAAAATTTGCTCCACAATTACTATAGTAAAGTATTTATATCAATATGTATATAAAGGTCGTGACAAAGCAACGGTCGTGAGAAATCAGATGTCTAGAGATAACAAGTTCATCTTCTAATGTTGAATAGCGTCATATTTCGAGATGATGATTTGCAAAATGTAGTGACCAATGAACAAAATAGAAAAACTACTCATTGAATGGTTCACATGCAATCAAATGCAATGTGAGGCAAATGACTTACTTTACAGTGACTTTCCATGCAAGTGGGTGTGGAGGAAGAGCAATAAAAAGTGGACTACAAGAAAATAGGGTAATACCATTGGTCAAATGTACAATATTTCTCCATCTATTGGCGAACTATATTTAATGCGTGTGTTGCTTAACGTATGCAAAGGTTGTAAGTGATGAATGGTTTGTGTGTATGCAAGACGTTACTTTTTATTAAAACATTGCACTATTGAGACACCTATTTGTCACCATTTTGGTTTTTTGTGAGCCAGCTTCTCTTGGACCTTTGTGGGAAAGATTTTCCTCAAAGCTTTCAGCTGATTTCTTCTATGCATTAGAAAGTATGGAGAACTTAGTTCACTGCTGTACAATGGCAAGGAAGAAATGTCTATTGCACTTGGAGCACATTCTTCAACATCATGGGAGTGTTGAGATATCGAGCTCCACTCGCGATATGCGAGGGTGACTGTTGTGCATTTATGTCACCGACTTGTTAGCTACAGATGCGGTTGGTACACCACCCACGAATAATAGTTGGATGACAGCTATCCTTATCTACACTAGTTCGTGGCTCAGTTAGTATGCCACCTTAGTTAGTTGAGTTTGGTTTGAGACCCACATATAGGGTTCTTCTATTTCTTTGTACTAGAGTTCTTTTGGCTTTCACAACTAAGAAGAGAAAAATTGTTTTCAGCGTCCACCTTTGTGTGTATTCCCCCATTGTGCTTGTGAGAAAGCCTCAAGTGAGAGTCCTTCCCTCTCTCCCACTATCTTCACAGGGAGAAGGTTGGCAGAATTTGACGGATTGGTTATCTTGGACATATCGTCTTTGTCGGAAGCTACAAATGATTTATTGCAAGAAGAAATAATGTTTGATGCTAGAAAAGAATCAGAAGTTAGCCATCAGATGGAGAGAACCTTAAATCATTGTTAGCGGGATGCCTTTGATCAAATTTTGGGTATGGTCTATGTAGATACTGGTGAGGTGTTTTTTCTTGATGCTCTAGGAGGATCTAGAAAGACCTTTCTTTATAATTGTTTACTTTCGCAGTTGTGTGGGGAGGGACATATTGCTTTTGCATGTGCATCTTCTAGTATTGCAGCATTGCTATTAACTAATGAGGTACCCCAAATACCGAGCAAGGGGGAATGAGCCACAGAAAGAATGAGCAAGGGGGAACGGAATTGGCATCACACATTCTCACCTCAAATATAAAAGAAGACTAGACTCTAGATGCAAGCCATCGCATATGCTACAAAATACTAGGGATCTTGCAAAGGACAAAAAAAAAACCTTGCAAACATTAGGAAAATAGTAATCACTTGGAAAAAGATTGTTTCTTCATCAAGTTTTGTGGATATGTGGGAAGAATAATCATCATGAAAAATACTACCACTCAAAGAACCGCCTTGTAAATGCTAATGAAGATAAGGAGCTTTCCAAGGAGGAAGCTAATCTTGATTTTGATGACGATTGGTCTTAGGTTAAGTGACCTTTGTATGTGGATAGGGTCAAGATTGAGTGAGTGATGATTGGGATCAAGCTATAAAACATTGTACTTTGAATTTAAAAAAGGATTTTGGTTTTTAAGTGTGGATTGTCTTCTTGTGCATGAAGAACAATTCCACTTTGAAGCATGAAACACTTCCACCCTCCTTGAGCTATGCTCTTTTTCCCCTCAGAGGATAATAATACATCCTTCTTCTTCTTCTTCTTCTTCTTCCTTTTCCTCCGCATAGCCATGGTGTTGTCCATGTGTTGTTCTCCCTAGGAAGGAAACTCCAGAGTGTTGTCATGTGTTGTTAGAAGGGAGCTCCACACATTCAATGATAACAATGTTTGGTTCTGAGGATCGAGAGCCATCCTCTCAACAAGATGACACCCAACCATCCCTCCTTCAAGATCATATGCACATTCATGGCACCTTGATCCCTATACTATCCAATGACATCGCCCAATTATGCCTCGCTTGCATCCAGCGCGCAACACTACCTCGACTTCGATGCGTGTCTTGGTCATGGAAAGGCTTGAGATGCTGCATCATATGAATTGATCAGTCTCTTGGCGAGCTTGGAGTTTCATCTTGCCCATGGTAGCGTAGCGAAGTTCGTCAAACCATTGTGGTGCAATAAACGTTGTGTCGTTGGCTCCTCCAAGTTGATGGGGTGAAGAGCAATGAGTTTCCTATTTTTTCTATTGCTTCTTGATGATTGAGGGGTTGTCAGAGTTGCCGTGCAAGGAGTGGGGGAGTTTGTCACCATTGCTGTTGGGGTGTGGGAGGTGATGGATGGTGCTAGAGGTGAGGAATGGTTGCAAGATGAAGGTGATGAAGAATTGTGAAATGAGGTAGACGACGAAAATTTTGCCTTTGTATGCAGCTATTTTTATGCACCCATTATGGGTGATGGAGTAGGCACCGCATTAATGCATGTCTTGTGAAATGCGCATGCCACATTCTTCGTGTAATTAATGGCCATCACATCATGATTAGCTGTGATAACGGTAGTCGTCGTCGTACTTCTCCCACGTGTCATGTTTTTGCATCTCCTACGTTGCACCTCTTGTACACTGTTGGTCATTGAACCCAGCAACCGAGGCATCTTAGAAGAATCGAACTGATGCCAAGGTTGTATTGCTTCCCTCCCAAGTATATGAGTCACTCCGAGTATCTGAGTCCACTGTCACCATGTTGATTGTTGGTTCCGGGTTTATGGCACTTCGGTACTACTTTATTTGGCTTCGGCCTGGAATAAGGTTCCCCTTGAGATCCTCGAGTAACACAGTGCCGTTGTCAAAAACTTTTGCGAGTTTGAAGGGACCTGCCCAACCGATTTTGAGATTGGTTTTGATTGGTGCCATTTGTGCACCATAGTGTAGGATGAGCATTCCTTCTTTGAACTTCTTCACGATATGCCGGTCGTGTCAAGCATTCCGTCTTCGTTGTATTACATGTTGTGACCATCCTGCTCGGATGCATAACTCATCCAGGGCAATTAGCTGTTGCATTTGCCTCTTGACTGCATCGGGTTCTCCTAAGTCGTGCTCAGTCGCAACTCCAAGACTTGGTACCAGAAATTCCATGGGCACCATAGCTTCCAATCCAAATGCCATTCGAAAAGGAGTTAGTGATGCTGTTACCTTGTATGATGTTCTGTAGGCCCACAAGGTTGCATACAGTTTTCTATCCCCACCTTTCCGATATGAGCTCACTGTAGTAGTTAGAATCCTTTTGAGTTATTTGTTGGTTGACTCGGCCTGGCCATTGCATCGGGGATAATACATTGTTAACACTTGGTGTTTCATTAGGAAATTTTCATTCAAGGAGCCTCATTGAGGAAGTATGAACAAATTCCAACGGACAACCAAACTGAGTTATCACGTGCTCGTACAAAAATTTTGTTGTGCTCATCGTCAAGTTGTCTCATAATGCTTTTGCTTGGGTCCACTTGGTTGCGTAATTAGTAGCAACCACTTTGTGTATATTGAGTAGCTGAGAATGGACCCATAAAATCTAAGCCCCATCTCTGGAAGGCTTCCCATGGCTCGGTGGGTTGTAACGGCATGAAGTCTCGGAACCTCAGCCTATTCACCCTTTGGCAAACATCACATTGCTCGGCCTTCGTTTGAGCATCCTAGTATAGCGTGTGCCACCACAACCCTGCTTGGAAAACCTTTTGAGCTGTAAGTTCACCTCCAAAATGTCCTCCAGCTGCTCCAACATGAGCTTCTTCTAAGAAAATTCCTCCTTCATGTGGAAGAACAAGTCGACGTACGATATTGTCTTGATGTGAACCGCCAAGATTTGATAGCTGATGATTAGTGTGAACCACCAAGATTTGATAGCCAATTTCTCTCTCTTTGATGAACACATGGAGTCTGGAAAAGTGCCCATTGAAAGCTCAACATATTTTGCTTCCATGATGTCAATTGCAAAAAGGTTTGCATCGGGGAGTTCACTGTTTACTCCTCAGTTCTCAGTCTCTGATGCTCCTTCCTCCTCGGCTTGAGCCGGTAGTCGAGATAAATAGTCTGCTCTGATGTGAGTCTTTCCCAGTTTAGGAATAATTTGAAAATTGAATTCCTGTAGTAGCAACATCCAACAGACCAGTCTACCTTGGATGACTGTCTTGTTGATCAGGTAAAGCAACACCTGATGATCAACGTAAAACACAAATGGATTTCCCATAAGGTAATGATGAAATTTTTGTATGCTGTATATCATTCTGAGGGCTTCGCATTTGGTTGTGCTGTAGTTTGACTAGGCTGGGGTCATCAACCTACTTGCATAGTAAACCGGATAGTCCATCTTTCCTTCAAGTTGTGCCAAAATGATTCCGATCATGTACCGGATGCATCCACATGCACGTGGAAGATCACATCCCACTAAGGTTGCTTTAGGATTTATGTTTCCAAGGCACGTTCCTTCAGTGCTCAAAATGCCTATGACAGTTCCTCGATTCATACGAACTTAACATCTTTCTTTGTAATCTCGTACAGCGGGACATCAATCTTGGCGAAATCTCTGATGAGACTCTTGTACAAAGTTATGAAGTTGATGAACAACCTCAACTACGTCAATGTCTGTGGGTCAGGCATCTTTACGATTGCCTCGATTTTTCTTGGTTCGGCTTGTATTCCTTCTCGAGAAATTATGTGGCCGAGTAAAATTCCAACCTTGGTGTAGAACACGCTCTTGGCTAGATCTAGTGAGATTTCGGCCTCCCTACACTTAGCGAACACTTTCTCCAAGTATCTGAGGTGGTTCTTTTCACATTGAAATCATTGATGTAGATCGTGATGAACTCGATTAAAAATTCTCTGAAAGTTGCGACCATGAACCTTTGAAAAGTTGATGGTCGTCGAAATCATCAATGTAGATCGTGATGAACTCGATCAAAGATTCTCTGAAAGTTGCAACCATGAACCTTTGAAAAGTTGATGGTGCATTCTCAATCCAACTGCATAACCCTTGTTGCATATGCACCCCACTTGGTGATGAATGCCATCTTGGATTTGTCCTTAGGTGCAACTGAGAATTGATTGTATCCACTATACCCATCCATGAAGGAGTACATTTCGTGGCTTGCTACCTAGTCGAGGATACCATCGGTAAATGGAATAGGGAATGGATCCGGTACTGTTTGCGCATTTCATTTTTTGTTGTCCATGCAGACTTGGAGTTTCCCATTCTTCTTTGGAACCACCAAAATTGGAAACAAGCAATCACTTTGATCAATTGCATAGATGAACACTGCCTCGATGAGTTTATCCAACTTGGCTTTGATGTGTTTGGCATAATATGGGTTCATGTGATAGCATTGTTATCTTATCGGTTTGGTGTCTGCTTTCAGAGGAATCCGATGCTGGCACATCTTGGGTGGAACACCCCGAAGGTCTATATAACTCCATGCAAATACATCTTTGTATTTTTGAAATAACTCTCGTACTTTTTGTAGTTTATCACCTTCAATGTGCTTACTGATAAGCATGGTACGAGATTCCTTCTCCGATTGGAGGTTCACTTCTCGAGTGGCATCCAGGGATAGCAGTTTTGTACCAAAATGAGTCACCATCAAGCTTCGTTTGGTGAGTTGTCATTCTCCAATGATGTCCTCAGTAAAATTCGGGGGAAATATATTTTGTTGTTCCCTTAGATTTTCTTGTTTGATCTTTTCCTTGAGCTCTACTGTGACTTGGAATAGTCGATTTCTCTGACATGCAGAATGCTCATTTCCATCAATTGAGTTTCCACATACTCGGGAAACTCGTCGATTGGCTCGAGTTCTTGTTGCAACCTGTAGCTGCTCAAAACTTGCCTTGGATTGGTGGGGATCTGCACCTCAGTATCCCCGATTTTAATTGTCATAATTTCTAAGCCCCAATCATGCATTACCTTTGTGCTCTTCAACCATGGTTTGCCCAAAAGAATTGGGTATGCGTTTTGCACCATTGGGATAACAATGAGGGTGTCTGTGTAATGGATGCCTCCTATTGCTATTACCATGTCTAACAACATACCGAGGGGTTCCACCAGCCTCTGATCCGCCATGCGAACTCGGAATGGAGATGACTTCAGTCCCTTCAATTTTAGTTTCTTCATCACCTCCTCGAAGATGATGTTGACTCCTGATCCGCCATCGATGATGACACCATGGATGTTTTGTCTTTAATTTGAGCGGTGACCATCGGTATCTGATCATACACAACCGGTGTGTCCACGACTTGGATTGTCGCAAGTGCATCTACTTCTTGTCCTAGGGAATCTACTACTTGGATTTGTGGAACGAAAAATTCCTTGCAATAGGGAGGCATCTGGAATAATTCCTATATCGTGAGATGGATCTTCATGTTCTGGAATGATTCCCATGCTTGTTGCATATGCGCTAGCATACCCTCTTTTCCTTCGAGGGCTCTTTTTGGATGATCCATGGAATGCTCGGCCATCCCTTGGTTTGTCCTTAGTGTCGATGACTCGCCGTGCTCGAAGGTACTCAGACTGAGCATGCGATCCTCATCGATTACTGCTAGTTTATTTTTAAAATTAGTAATATGTTCCATTCAAAACAAATTATACATGAGGTAGGAGAGAAAGTACTCTATCCCTGGCCTCAACAATGTGACAAAAGAGCCATGGGGGTGGTCTAAAATGCACGACATCCCAAATGCCGTCAAATGAAAAAACATAGAGCAATCCTAGGTCCTCATAAAGGCAATCAGTCTCTATGGAGCTGTTGTAGAAGTACGGATACATCTCTCCCACTAGCTCTTGAGGGTAAAGATGATCTCTACCCAAATAGAAGGCAAAATATCTACCTTTATGTAGGAGTGTCCCCCTAAGACAAAAGAACATCTCGAGCACCATATCCACCAAAGGGCAATACTCGATATCACTTCCCAAGCTAACCATACTGCAGAGGAAGGCATAGAGTCCTGAGCTGGGACAGGTATCAAAAGTAAGTCCTAAGGCTCCATTATATTGACCTTTGTAGGACCAACAATCCTGTGGCTCTGCATGAAGAAGCCCAAATCTCCGGGCTCTAATTGAAATAAATCATGGACTCCCGATCCTCTAGCCCACAGAGCTGCTCCCCAACTCATCATGAAGGACTTGAAAGTCACATAAGAGAATAGTTTGAACACGTCGGTCCAAGCCACCATGGAACTATGGCAACTCCATAAATAGTGCTTGTTGGACTCCTTTACGAGCTAACATCGCATGCACAAGGAGGGTCTACCCATCTATTGTAGCCAAGATCCCACTAGTATACCTCTATGCATGGTGGGCCAGAGAAAGTAGGAGACTTTCTTGGCTCTGTATATCCCCCAGAAGTGAGTCTAGTAGTCCTGCATAAGCTGTGTCAAAAGCCCCTGATGGCACCAATGCTGTGTGCTAGAAGGGAGGTGGTGTATGCCTCTCTACTGGATCCTGTAGCTTGCCCTCATGGTGTACTAAAAGAAAGGGAGGGGACAATTAGAACCTAGTGGAGCTAGCTAAGACCACTCACTAGGATCCCAATCTAACTACGTGAGGGGTCACCTCTGAAAAATCCAAAGTCTCCATCTAGTGTCCTTTGTGACATTCAATCGGGAAGGATCAAGAGCCCACTCCTTCCCAAGCAACCAATCACTCTGTCTCTCTGCCAATATAGGTCCTGCTGATCCAAAGACTGCATGGGGTACAGCCGGTGAGAGGAATCTACCTCATATTAGATGAATGGGCCCGGTCCCAATCTCACTCCAATGCATAAACCCTCCTCACTGAAATAACCTATCCAAGTGTAGGTGGGGAGGCCGTCCTCATGAGGGTCCATGAGCGCGTCTCTCCAAGACTGAGGAATGGCTCTCATGATCTAAAGTCTAGTGATGGCAACATGTCTAAGAGGTCCATGCCTATCCATGATAGTCTCCTCTGAAATCTCCCGACCTCCCCTGAACCAGTCACCAACTAAAGAGAGACCCTGAGTGTGCCATCGCACCAAGGTAGTCCTATGTTTCGTACCAAGTGAGGCCCTGATATTGAACCAAGGGGTTGTGGAAGAGTGGTTGTTTGGCAATCTCCTCTCTGGAGGAAGGAACTGCCCAGGTGAGATGCCCTACTTCTGCTTCTACTTCTGTGAAATCTGAATCTTAGACTTCTGCGAATGTGAAATTTTCCATTTATGTGGAGTTTTCCACTTCCACTTCTGCGAAAAGGACTCTTGAAGGAAGGAGCTATAGACCCCGCGATGGCTACGGCATACCCACCCTCCATCATTGTGCACCATTCGTGGAGGTACCTTGGTTTTTGTAGATTTCTTTGCTGGGATGGGACTTTCCTCTTATGACGCTGCTTCATGCTCAGATTCCGATTCACTATCCATGGGTTCCCTTGGTACTGGAATTTTCTTCACTCGAGGTATTTTAGGCTTGACTTTACGTTCGAGTTTTTCTCCCGGTGTGTTCCATCTCACCCAAGGTTTAGGGACTGTTACTGGAGCAATCTCTTCCTCATCTGCGATCTCTTCCTCATCCGAGCTCTCCGTGGAGCTCTGGTCAGTCTCCTCGCATGAGTCTCGGTTGCCTGTTGTGAGGTACTAGTGGAGGTAGAGGAACACGTGCCACCACTTCCGTTTGATAGTTTTCGATCTCACCCAACTATTGGCCTTGCTCTTCTTGGACTTGGCCTGGTTGGTGTCTGCCCACTGTGACCCTAGCTGCGCAGTTGTTTCCTCTTTTTGTTTCAACTTCCTGTTCATGCTCTGGTGAATGGTCCCATGATACTCATCTTAGGAAAAGGATCTCCTCACGCCTTGTTGCATAATGGCTTCTCCTCGCAGATCGTGATGTCGACATCGTTGAGTGTTCCTGATTCTCCTCAGGCTTCTCGTCGTAGGCAGATGCCCAGAACCTCTTTGTGTACTCGGCTTCACAATCCTTGCACTATCACGTCCTTCACTTTTATGCACTCGAACCATACTTTTTCACTTCCTGTCCTCAGCACGATTGCCAAATGTTGACAGTCTGGCTAGCTAACTCGAGTAACTTCTAGCTTCGGACTCAGACAGACTACTCGAGCTACACTTAACTCACACATCGAACTTAAACAGAGAAACATGGCAGAAGCGTGGAGTGCAGATGTGTGGAGACGGGAAAGATGGGTCTCCGGGAGTACTTAGCTCCGATCCAAGAGGATCCAAGCTTTGCGTGGGCATGTGTCGTCATCTAACTTCATTCTTGGAACATGGAGCACCTTTCCCAGAGTCACTACCAATCTTTCCACTGAGCTCGCCAGATAGAGTGGGACATTGAGAAACTCCACCCAGATTGGACACTCATTGTAGATATAATTGTGCATGCTAAAGGAGGGACTCTAGGGGATCGCAAGACCACCGCTCCCGAGAACCATAGCTGCTTAGCCAGTAGCGCACTTTTAGTTGATTCTGTCGCGCATCAGATAAGGTAGAAGCCCATGCCCATGTAATGGGGAAAGAAGTCCTATGGCAGGAGATCAAATTCATGCAGAAGAAAACCATGGATTTCATGCAAGAGGGGGATGCACCTTGTGAAGAAGAGGTAGATACCACCTCGCACCAACTTCGCCATGTTCTAGTGGCACCATGCAGGCCGCTTTGTGCACCTTGGTGAGCACATCTGGGCCCCTTCAATCGGCATCTTGTTTGCGCTAGGCCATCTCAGCATGCAAGGTCTTTTTGGCCTCATCATGTAAGAGGGGGGTGAACGAGGCACCTTCTTGGCGAGGGCGGCGTAGGAGGTGGTAGGAGGTCCCTCATAAACTTCGGCAGTCCTTTCATGTTGAACGGTGTTTGCGGTGTACTGTGGATTCACGAGGGCTGCCCCATTGTTACCTGACACTAGCTGGCACGGCTCCGCAGACATTTTCCACATTCTGGTGCATTAAGGGCTCTGAGCTAACTTTGCATTGACCTCGGGAGGGGGAAAGGCGAGCATGCAATGCTTCAGGAGGAGCGAAAACACCGAGCACAATTTTTTTCAAAATCTTCTCTATGCTGCTTTCGTAGAGCCTCTCCCTTGATCACTACTAGCAGTTTTTATGCATTTTGGTCGCCATCCTAGTGAAAGGCTTTACCATTCTGAATCCATTCTCATCATGCATCCTACTCAGCTTTCTTGACACACAAGCTTTTGGGGTAGTGCATCCTTTTCCATTTCTCATGTTTCAACAAATTTCATGTTTTCAAAGCTTTTTCAATGTCTCATGTTTCCCTCTGTTGTCACTACCATGTCCTTTAGCATACAATATCAGCTCCAAATGTGTCTAGATCATTGAGCATTCAAAAATAAATTTGTATTATCTAAAGTGAACCCCTAAAGTATAGACCAAGTTGTCAAAATTAGCACTCCTCATCTCTTAGAATCACCCTTTGCCATACCTAGCATTCACTATGCCCTCCCTATGCCATTTCCCACTTAATTACACTCTTGGATTCATTACAATTTCAAAATAAATGGACTACTCAGGTCTCTTTAGGGTCGAGATCAACACGAGAGCTCGAGGGCGTGTTCAGGTTCGAGAGTGAATTCGAGTTCGAGAGTGAATCGAGTGCACGACTCTCGGGGCTGGGATGCGATGTGGGTAGGGACCTTTATTGTCCCATTCACCTCTACTTCGTAATAGTCATGCCACCTTTGATATACATTTCTCATCATAGCCACCATGCCACCTTCCATACCCGTGGACTTCCACGTCATAATCCTCGTTTTACCTTGGATACCCATCAACTTCCACGTCATAGTCCTCACTCCACCTTGGATACCCAACTGCACCTTTTCATAGTGGTCTTGCCATCTTAGGTGCCCATTAACTTCCACATCATAGGCATCACTGCATCATGAATACCCATCGACTTCACCATATTGTGTGTGTGATGGCCCTCATGATATGTGTGTGTGTGTGTGTGTACAAAACACACACACACACACACACATATATGGGTGTACTCTCTCTCTTTCTTTTATGTTTTTCAATATCACAATGAAATTGAAAGTAAGAGAAAATCTGAAGTCAATAAAAGTTGTTAGATTATTCACATAAGACTAATGTTTTTTTAAATTGTTGTTACAGCTTCGACATAGAGATAACGTTTGGTTTTGGGTTGGAGGTGATTTTATGTTACAAGAGAGAAACAGTTGTATTTGCAACTATTCATGATAGTGATCCAAATTTAGTCTGCCATTTTAGAAGACTTGGTGAAGATAAGGTGATTGTTATTGTATCAATTGTTCTTAGTCCCCATATTGAGCTAAAGCTCAATTGTGGAGATATGGAAACACTTAGTGATGCTATGCCTTATAATACATCAAACAAATCTTTCATTGCATGGGATAGAGATGAGACTTATGCAAAGGATTATATTATAGATAAAAAGCACATCTCTTTGGATTTTACAATGGGAGATATTGTGCAAATGAAATCATTTGAATGTCACGATATCGCAGAAGGGAAAGTATTGGGCTTTGAACAAGTGGACCAATTCTCATTTGAATAGATTAAAATCATGAAAGTCATTGAAGATGGTATGGATGATTCCTACTATGAGGTAGGTAAGGTTATGAGATGGAGTATCCAATTTCTAGAGACTAAGAGGAGGGATGTGGATTTCAGTGACAAAAACAACATATATTATCCTATGGTAGAACTTGAATTTAAGAATTTGGATGGTTTCAAAAGTGATATCTTATGGAGAGTGGATGAATTTATGCACAAAACTGATGCCTTATCTAGAGTGGATGAATTGATGCACATTGGCAAAATAGAATTTTCTAACACTGATGTTTTATCAGGTGTGGATGAGTTCATGTCTATTGACAAACTCGGTGAAAGAACTTGTCGAGTTATGTCAATGAGTGATGCTCTCTTAGGAGTGGATGAGTCTAAAGCTTCCCATTTGTCTGTAATTCCACTTAATGTAACTCTCCCTCGCAAAATTGACAATCTTGGTGCACAACATTGTGGAATTCCAATAGTCATAGAATGGGGAGTAATGAGTGATGTTTACTCAGGAGTGGACGACTTTCAAGCATATCAATGCTGTCAAAGAGCAATTAATGCAACGAAGTCTACATCAAAGGACTATTTGGTATTTGACTTTGATTGTGACTTGATGAAGGATGCAGAATGCAATGTGTTCAAGCCTACTATTGAGGGACAAAAAAAGACATAGATGCAGGAAGAGAAAGCAAGTCCATGCCAATCCACAAAGGCACCCAAAGAGAATATGAGTGATAACTTAAGAGCATATGCTAAATGCATTCGAAGTGAAGTGTTGCAAACAGAGATGTATGCATCTTCTTGACTTGCACGACATCAAGGAATGTAGAGAAAATGTATGGCAGAGAAGAGGGAGCAAAAGAAATGAATATCTTCTTACAAGATTCTCTTGCTTTGTAAAAAATGACAAGGAAACGATGGGTTTAGGACAAAAGACGAGCCTTCTCCTAAATGGGAATATGATTTGCCACAATGCATATTGCATTTTTACTGGATTATCACATGGCACATATTGGGATTTATTTGGCAAAGCGAAAGAAGAAGAAACATTTAGTATTCATGGTAACACAAGGACGTCTAGAACAAAGAGCACAACTATAATGGCACAAGCAATTTTGGAAGACTATATACATGAAAATGCTTTGCCTCAACCCCATTTGTCTGTCAAACTCTACAATGGTGATGGTCACTGAAGAGCACCTTCCAATGGTCCTTAGAAAAAAAGAAGTATTTGATTACATTGGAGAAAAACAATAAAAAAGAGGGCAACTCAAGGTGACTGCTCATACTATGTATACTATTTGGAGGAAGAAATTTGCACATGTTAAAATCCTAAGGAGGCAAAAAATGTCAAAGTGCAATGACTGTGATGAATTGAAATGAGCAATTAAGAGTGCACCTAATCTAGAGCAAAAGGAATTCTATAAAAAGGAGCAACAATATCATCATGGACTTATTCATCATGCAAGATAGAAATATGCATTCTGGAAGGAGCAAGCTATTTTGCATCCAGAGAAGTATATGTGCATTATTATGGATGGTATGGATCATAATACAACCACATTGCCTCGATTTGTTATCACTCCACCTAAATTACAAGGAAAACACTTTTAAAAGATACATTTATGTGGGGTGTTAGTGCATGGATTTAAGTTTTTTGCAGACGTGTGCACTTGCTTCCATTGGGTCGCCAGTGGATGATGATGATTTGGTTTCTGTGACCTTGAATGGTCTAGGAAAGGATTATGCACAGTTCCGGACATCCATTGCCGTCCGTGAAAAATTTCGTGATTTTGAGGAGTTGATTGCTCTTCTAATTTTTGAAGAGCAGAGAAATGGGGGTGCATCTTCTTCAGTAGGAACTTCAAAAGAAACTATCTTCTACTCAAATGCTGGCAGAGGTAGAGGCAGAGGTAGAGGAGGCCGATCTGCAGGCCATGGTAGAAATCAAAATATGCAGCAAACGCAAGAAAACCAGTCCTATGCAGGAGGACGTGGTAACTCTAGAGGCAGGGGGAGCCAAAGAGGCCGTGGTGGATGGCAGAGAAGCCAAAATGCAAACAGCAATGTTGAATGCTACTATTGTGGCAAAATGGGTCATATGGCTAAGGACTGCTACAAAAAGCAGAATGACATTATGAATGGAAAATTGCAGCAAGGCAATTATGCATCTTCTAGCAGGCAGGGTGATGACAGAAATGAGCATCTTTTTATGGTGCAGCATATGACCAATTCTGTGACAAGTGCAGAAGAACAAAATGATGTGTGGTATGTTGACTCAGGTGCATCAAACCACATGACAGGTCATGCAGAATGGATGCAAGATGCAAGGAAGATGGAAAAGCCAGGATTTGTGGAGACTGGTGATGATACTGCACATCCTATTGTGCAGATTGGCAAAATTCCTTTGTCTATGCAGGATGGGAAAAAGAAATACTTGTCTGATGTATTTCATGTCCCGAACATCACCAAGAACCTGGTTTCTATTGGTCAGATGGTTGAGCAGGGCTTGCAGGTCAGATTTAATCCTCATGGATGCTTTGTTGAGGATATGAAAAATAATGGTCGCTTGATAGCAAAAGGAAAGAAGAAGGGCAGAATGTTTACGTTGGATGCAGACATGCCTGAATTGAGTGCAGCAATGTTTGCACATGGGACCGGTGTAGTTGCAGATATTGATATCTGGCACAAACGCATTGGTCATGTTAATATACAGCGACTTAAATCAATGCAAGCCCAAAATATTATTGCAGGATTGCCTAAATTCAAGGTTGCAGAAATGCACAAGCTTTGTGAAGCCTGTCAATTTGGGAGACAGGTAAGGAAACCTTTTCCTAGGCATGTTCAAGAGAGTAAAAAGCCATTGGAATTAATCCACTCTGATGTGTGGACTACAAAAGCTGCATCTATTGGAGGCTGTCACTATTTTGTCACATTTATTGATGACTTCAGCAGAAAACTGTGGGTGTATTTTATGAAAAAGAAAAGTGAAGTGTTTGGGCACTTCAAAGCTTTCAAAGCTATGGTTGAAAAAGAAACAGGCCTGCAAATAAAATGCCTAAGGTCAGATGGAGGGGGAGAGTACCTCTCAAATGAGTTTGCAAGGTTCTTGCAGGAGCATGGTATAAAGCAGCAATATTCATGTAGCCATACCCCACAGCAAAATGGAATTGCAGAAAGAAAAAACAGGCATATTGGAGAGGTATCTCGGGCTATGCTAAATGAAAAGATCTACCAAATTATTATTGGGCTGAAGCAGTTGCTACAGCAGTCTATATAATGAACAGGACTCCCACTACAGCAATACATGGCATGACGCCAGAGGAGATGTATACTGGTAGGAAACCAGATATTTCTCATTTGAAGATTTTTGGTTGCATTGCCTATGTCCATGTGCCAGATGAGTTGAGGTCCAAGTTGGATCCAAAAGCTGAGAAGTGCGTCTTTATTGGTTATTCTCTGCAGCAGAAAGGGTATAGATGCTATAACCCTTCTACACGTAAGTTCACAGTGAGCAGAGATGTTGTTTTTGATGAGATGAGCAGCTGGTATAAACCAGTAAATGTGACGATTGATGTAGATGCACAAAATGGTAATGCTGCACAGAATGCACAGCAGCAATCACAAAATATCAGTGGACCTGGAGTGTCCTCTACCAGTGGTTCACATACTTCGCCATGGACAAGCAGATTGAGATCAGGAGAATCCCCTCAAAGCAATGTAGAGAGTGGTACGCAGGTATCACGAAAAGGAAAAGAGAAGGTAGATCAGCCCATGTTTGATGTGAATGCAGGTCACTCTTGTGTGGATGGTGAATCCAGTGGCTCAGAACAGAGCATTGATGATGAGTTGGGTATTCCTTCTGTCGTTACACCTGAAGTAAGGAAGACCAGGGATGTTTTGAGAGCACCTGGAAGTGAGCCTATTTTGCGCAGGTCTACTAGGGTTAGGTATCCTGTGAATAGGCTAAAATATGATGGATTTACAGCCATTCACTATGCCTATATGGTCAAAGTGATACAGGAACCAGAACCCACTTCTTTTGAGCAAGCCATGGGAAATGAAAAATGGGAGAAAGCCATGGATGAAGAAATGGATGCCTTGGATGCTAATGCTACATGGGAATTGGTGCCTTTGCGTAAACGCAAGAATGCAATTGGTTGTAAGTGGGTTTATAAGATCAAGCACAATGTAGATGGTTCTGTGAATAGATACAAGGCAAGATTAGTTGTCAAGGGGTATGCACAGACATATGGCATTGATTATGAACAAACTTTCAGCCCGGTTGCAAGGATGGCAACTGTAAGAGCAGCCATTGCTATGGTTGCATCAAAGGGATGGTCTTTACATCAGATGGATGTAAAGAATGCCTTCTTGCATGGTGATTTGCAAGAAGAGGTCTTTATGGAGCAGCCAGCAGGTTATGTTCATGCTATTCATCCTGAGTTTGTTTGCAGGTTGAAGAAAGCCTTGTATGGCTTGAAACAAGCACCTAGAGCATGGTCTGACAAGATAGGACAGTATCTTGTCACTATTGGCTTTCAGATTTCCAAGGCAGATTTCTCACTCTATGTGAGAAAAACAGAGAAAGGGATTATGCTGCTGGTCATTTATGTTGATGATTTGATCATCACAGGTGATAGTGATGAAGATATCCTTCATGTGAAAATGCTATTGAGGCAGAAGTTTGAGATGAAGGATTTGGGAGAGCTGCGTTATTTCTTGGGCATTGAGGTGATTAGATCACCAAGTGGGATACAGCTCTTGCAGAGGCAGTATGGATTGGACATGCTGTCCAAATATGGGATGACAGGCTGTAAGCCTATTTCAGTTCCTTTGGAGCAGAATGTGAAGCTGAGTGCAGATGCAGGTGAGCTTTTGGAGGACCCTACTATGTACAGACGCATAGTAGGAAGTTTGATTTACATGACTATTACCAGGCCAGATTTGAGCTATGCTGTTGGGTTGGTAAGTCAGTTTATGCAGGCTCCAAGGAAACCGCATTTGGATGCGGGTAGACGCATACTCAGGTATGTGAAGTCCACATTGCAGTATGGACTATTTTATGAGGCTGGGGTTCAGATACAGTTGCATGGATACACTGATGCTGATTGGGCTGGTAGTATTTCTGATAGACGATCTACCAGTGGGTATGTGTTCTCTTTTGGGAGTGCTGCAGTCACTTGGAGCAGCAAGAAACAGCCTACAGTTGTCTTGTCGAGCACAGAGGCTGAGTACAGGGGTGCAGCAATGGCTGCATGTGAGGTAGCTTGGTTGCATAAGCTACTTTATGATATGCATCAGTCTACAGATGGGCCGGTTGTCATTTATTGTGGCAACATGAGCAGCATACACTTGGCAAAGAACCCAGTCTTTCATGCTAGAACAAAGCACATTGAGGTGCATTATCACTATGTGCAGGAGAAGGTTTTACTAGGTCTTATTGATCTAGTTTATGTCAGCACAGAGGATCAGGTAGCTGACATATTCACGAAAGCATTGGGCGCAGAGAAGCTGCGCAAGTTCAGAGACCTGCTTGGTGTGCAGGAATTGGGATTGAGCTCGAGGGGGAGTGTTGAGATATCGAGCTCCACTCGCGATATGCAAGGGTGACCGTTGTGTATTTATGTCACCGACTTGTTAGCTGGAGATGCGGTTGGTATACCGCCCACGAATAATAGCTGGATGACAGCTATCCTTATCTACACTAGTTCGTGGCTCAGTTAGTATGCCACCTTAGTTAGTTGAGTTTGGTTTGAGACCCACATATAGGGTTCTTCTATTTCTTTGTACTAGTGTTCTTTTGGCTTTCACAACTAAGAAGAGGAAAACTGTTTTCAGCCTCCACCTTTGTGTGTATTCCCCCATTGTGCTTGTGAGAAAGCTTCAAGTGAGACTCCTTCCCTCTCTCCCACTATCTTCACAAGAAGGGCCATAAAAAAAAGGATTGCTACAAGCTGAAAAGAGAGCAAAAGGATAAGAAAAAGAATGCAAATTGGGTTGCAAATCAGGAGGAGAGTTCAAGGGAGGACAAAGGAAAAGTGATCAATGCAGTCACACATGATAGTGACAATGACGTTCTCTTCATGTCTAGTTTATCTGCAGAGTTGCTTACCACTTTAGATGATGCATATTCCCAGGATTGGATTTTGGATTCTGGTGCTTCATTTCATGTTACTCCCCATAGGGAATGGTTCTCCACTTATGATAGTGGAAAGACAGGTTGTGTGCATCTTGGAAATGACTATGCATGTGACATAAAGTTTTCTTTTGCAAATGGGTCTGCATTTATTTTGAAACATGTGAGACATGTGCCTAAGTTAACCAAAAGTCTTATTTCAGTGGGTCGGCTAGATGATTCTGGTTTTCGCACCACTTTTGGCTTTCACAGTTGGAAAATTCAGAAGGGCTCTATGCTTTTGGCCAGGGGTGCCAAGTGTGGGACTTTGTATCCCTTACATGTATCAGGGGTATTTGATCATGTTGTTGCAATAACCGAGCAGCCAAGCACTTCTTTGTGGCATTGCAGGTTGGGGCACATGAGCCAGAATGGAATGAAACTCTTATGCCATTTGGGTTATGTACCGCATTTGAGTTTCTCTGATTTTGAATTTTGTGAGCACTGTCTCTATGGGAAGCAAACTAAATCAGCCCATAAAAGAAGGGGAAAGAAAGAGTTTGAAAAGCTTGATTTGGTGCATTTAGACGTATGTGGTCCCATGCCTATATGGTCATTAGGCGGGACTGAATACTATGTGACATTCATTGATGATGCAACTAGGAAAGTGTGGGCTTATGCTATAGCTCCGAAGGGTGATGTGTTCTAGGTATTTCAGAAACGGCTGGCCTTGGTTGAGAATCAGTCAGGTAGAACGCTTAAATGCCTACGGACTGACAATGGTGGAGAGTATCTCTCTCATGACTTTCAGCATTTCTATGATACACGTGGGATTAAGAGGGAGCTCACATCCCCTCGTACTCCAGAGCAAAATCTAGTTGCAAAAAAGATGAACTGTACCATTCAAGAAAGGTAGCAATGCATGCTTTCCAATGCAAGTCTTTCTGGTGGTTTTTGGGCTGAGGCAATGAAGACTGCAGTGCATGTGATCAATAGATCACCTAGTAGGAGTTTGGATGGTGGTATTCCTGAAGAGGCATAGAGTGGCAAGAAGCCTCTTGCTCTCATTTGCGTATATTTGGGTGTGAGGCATATGCACATGTGCCGAAAGAGCTTCGAAAGAAGCTAGATCCTAAGTCTAGGAAATGCATCTTTTTGGGTTATGGTGAAAGTGGAGAGATGGGCTATCATCTCTGGGATCCAGAAGTAAAGAAGATCATATGCAGCCATGATGTAGTCTTCAATGAGAAGAAGATGCATAAGGCACCCATGAGGGATGTTGAAATGAGGAGAATCACTTTCAAGGATGTGAATCCACCTGCATATGTTGATAGACAGCACCTCCATGCACCAAATGTGCAAGAAATGGTACCACCAAATACTCCCACAGGTATACAATCAAGGGTAGATGATGGACTCATGATGGATCATCTATTGGTGGAAATGATGAGCCAAATGTGGCTGA
The DNA here is from genome assembly GCF_047967505.1 of Dipteris shenzhenensis. Classification (NCBI taxonomy): domain Eukaryota; kingdom Viridiplantae; phylum Streptophyta; class Polypodiopsida; order Gleicheniales; family Dipteridaceae; genus Dipteris; species Dipteris shenzhenensis. The sequence goes on from NC_141599.1 coordinate 4,683,011, forward strand.
TATGCAGGTGGGGCAGCAAGTTGAAATGCCCTTAAGAAGATCATCTAGAGTGTCTAGACCGCCTGATAGGTTTGTTCCAGGGGTAGACTATGTGATGCTTACTGATTGCAGAGAGCCTTCTTGCTACAGAGAGACTATGATGCACGAGGATCAATGCAAGTGGGAGTATGCTATGCAATCAGAGATGAGTTCACTTATGAAGAATAAGACTTGGGACTTGGTTTCTTTGCCACATGGAAAGAAAGCATTGCCATGTAAATGGGTCTACAAAATGAAGGTCACAGGTGATGATGTGCCTAGGTACAAGGCCCGTTTGGTTGCTAAAGGGTTCAAGCAAGAGAAGGGTGTGGACTTTGATGAGATATTCTCTCCGGTTGTGAAGATGACCACACTTAGATGCATGCTTGGACTAGTGGCAGCAGAGGATATGGAGCTTATGCAGATGGATGTCAAGACAACTTTTTTGCATGGGGATTTGCATGAGGAAATTTACATGGTGCAGCCGGAATGCTTTGAAGAAAAGGGCAAAGAACATTTAGTTTGCAAGCTAAAGAAGAGTCTCTATGGTCTTAAGCAAGCACCTAGAGAATGGTATCAAAAGTTTGATGCTTTCATTCGGTCCCAGGGTTTTAGAAGGAGTGAAATTGATCACTGCCTCTACACTAAAAGGGCTGAGGATAATAGCCTGATAATCCTAGCACTATATGTGGATGATATGCTATTGGCTAGCAAGAATACTTATGAGCTAGATGCATTAAAGGCCAAGTTGCACGAGGCCTTTGATATGAAGGATTTGGGACTTGCAGGTCATATTCTTGGTATGCGCATCACGCGTGATCGGAGTAGGAAACTCCTTTGGCTTTCAAAGAAGGATTATGTTACAAAAGTATTGCAGCGTTTCAATATGGAGGGGGGGAAGGCAGTGAGTACTCCATTGCCTCCATATGTGAAACTGAGTCATACAGATAGTCCCAAATCAGATGAGGAAAGGGCCATGATGGCCAAGGTTCCTTATGCATCAACAGTTGGGAGTCTTATGTATGCTATGATAGTTACTAGACTAGACATTGCATTTGCAGTGGGAGTTGTTAGCCGGATCTAGGAAAGAGGCATTGGGAGGCAGTTAAGTGCATCATGAGGTACATGAAGGGTACCAAGGAGATGTGCATCTACTTTGGTAGAGGAGACATGCGTGTACTTGGGTATACAGATTCAGACTATGCAGGGCATGTGGATAGTATGTGATCCACTTCTGGTTATGTGTTCACCTTTGCAGGTGGTGCAGTGTCGTGGATGTCTCACACACAGAAGTGTGTTACTTTGTCTACCACAGAGGCTGAGTATGTTGCAGCCATAGAGGGTTGCAAGGAGGCTATATGGCTTGATCGGCTGGTGGGAGATTTGGGGATTCATATAGGTGTGCCGACATTGCATAGTGATTCCATGAGTGCTATTCAGCTAGCACAAAATCCGGTCTTTCATGCAAAGACCAAACACATTGAGGTCAGGTACCATTTTATCATGGAGGTACTTGAGGACAAGCGCATAGAGCTTGTCAAGGTTCATACAGATGATAACCCTACAGATATGTTGACGAAGAGTCTACCTAGTCAGCGGTTTGAGTATTGTCGTGTATTGATGGGCATTGGATAGTATGCTCACTAGTTGTTCTCCCTTAAAGGCACATTGTCCTTTAAGTGGGAGGTTGTGGAGGTTAAAGGTCACTGTGCCTTTACCCCGGTTATGTACAATACTCAAACACGTATATAAATGAATGAAAAAGAAGATTAGGGTGTTCTGCACCCACCAAAACTTGTGTGGCTCTCTGTTTCTCTCTCTCCCTCTTCCGTTCTTGCTTCCGTTGAGAGCACTCTCACAAGGTTCTATAGAAATATGCTAGTCAGATAGGGGAAGTAGGACAAGGGCCCATTTAAAAAGTACAAACCTCATAAGCATAGGGTGGCTACTCAATGAATGGGTAGGGAAACCTACAGCCTCTTAGACACAATATGCAAGGGTAGGGAGATACCCACAACCCTTTAAGAATAGTATGTCATAATATGCAAGAAGGGAAGGGGGGGTCTATAGACCTAGGTTGTTTGTATACTTAAATACAAAGGAAATATCCAACCATGTGATTTTGAATTGAATTTGGATACACTTGGACCCCTCCAAAGTATGCAAGATATGGGTCTATTTAAAGGCTATGAACTCTAGAATAAGATAAAATGCATAGATATCAACTTTTAACAGTGGGATAAAAACTTATTGCCCTCATATTAGAGAATTTACAAGGTTCTAATTAGAATTTCACTTGGCGCCCCATGCCAAAACTCACGCCATCATACAAATGCTAAACACGCGATCATTACACTCACCCCATGAGGACATAAATAGCGACTACAACCTCCAAACATCAGACATGCTTTGCCTTAATGAAACTAGGACTACAGACTCTACACTATACATTGACACAAAGAAGTTTGCCGCAATAACAACATTCAACAAGATGGGAACCTCACTAGCGTAAACTCTGCTTGACTCAACATACAACAAGCACTGCAAATGGGCTAGAAGTAATCATGGCACATTTCTAACCAAGTTCAAGACAATCAATGTTCATTGTAACAATACAAAAGCATGCAATTTCAATACATTCTTACAATATTATTGTGCAATAAACACTACCAACACATTATCCGACCTTCCCAATTGGAGACTTGAAGCTAGAAAGTTCAACAAAGAAAGCACAATCAGCAAAAATGTAATGGAAGAAAACAAACTATGTCTAGCAAACAAAACTCCAAGTACAATTTACAAATCCCAATTAGACCACATATGGACAAACACACCTACAAAAACTAGTCACGTAGGCACAACTGAAGCATATTGGACAATGGACTGACCATGTCCGTGTAGCATATGTATCAATTACCATCACGGCAAAGAAGCAATAAACATTGCTATTTAAAAAAAAAAGTCAAAATTCAATAGCATCAAAAAATTCAGGAAAAAATAATTCCAGTGAGCGCCATGTGGAGGGCAAAGAAAGGGTCGATGATTGTGAAGTGCATTGCGATTGTCGATTGCGGATCATTCCGATTGTTGCTAACTAGATTGCTTGGCCAACTGGGCTCTTGATGAATACTTCTCTCTTTTGCTATCTTGTTGAGGTTCACATGAGTCACGTTGTCAGAAATGATGCAGAAGATTGATGTTCAATTGCATGCAACCTTTTCTAGAGATTTCGTTATCATCCAGTCCTGCTTGCACTTGATGTTGTTCATGTCGACAGTAAAACGTAGTTTTTCTTTTTTTCAGAGGAAGACAAATTCCTATTCTTTGCACTGTAAGCAAATCTATTGTCATTCGACTTCGAGCGAATGACGGGGAGATGTATTTCAGAAATGTATAAATAATAAATGAAAACCAAATTGAGACAGAAGCATGCAACTGTGACAGGAATAATCCAAACCCAAAGCTGCATTGCATGTACGACAAAAGTTCCAGCGCCATTTGCAACTTCATTGGATCCCTTTTTTAGAAGGCACAAATGTTTATTTTTTGGGTCAAATTATGTTCCTATGCTTTAGAAAATAGTACTTCCGCGCTCTAGCCGGATGGCCCTCGAGCATGTTGTAACCTAATGGACCTACTGTGTTGTGGCTCCTTATGTAGTACTGCTCTAAAGTTCGTGCTTTGTCTACAGTGTCTGTTGTTTCCAAAACTTTGATTTCAAAATTTTCTTCGAAGGGCTTGTAACGCTGCAAGTCCTCTTTCATTTTCGCCGGTGGTTTTTTATTGTGCTATTTGATCCTCCGCGGCAGGTCCGTCGTGCTCCCTATGTATTTTCTGTTGTTGGCCTTGCATGTGATGCAGTAGACGACGAGGCTCGCACGATTCCCTTACGCGGGCGCTTCAGTGGAGGCTCCTCCTTCATCTTGAGGCTCGCGTCTTTCAATGTCGTACCTGCGTAAACATTGACAATTACGTTAGTCATTGAGGTTTTCGGTCTTTTTTTTTCGTTTGAGGTCCATAATAGAATGCATTTATTTACTTGCCCTGGTTTTTCTCTGTTGGCGTTAAAGGATCGTTTCCAATACCGAAGCGCTCCTCGTATAAGTCCCTGTCGAAAATATATGTAAGCTTCTCCATTGTCATCACCGGGTGCGTCCGTCGTGCATCCCTCCAAATTGTTCCATGAATTATTCGAGTATAGCCGTTCCTTGATCGCGCGTCGTGTCCCTCAGCAACTCCAAGGATACGTTGTACCCATAATGCAGTAGCTCACACGCATACGCTGTGATCCCTTTCATCTTCGTGTCTAGTAGCTTCTGCCCCTCCAAACTTTCCATCATCCTATCGGTCTCATCGAACTCAATGTCAAGCTCGACAAGGATCTCTTTGAGGAGTCCTGCAGGAGAAGTGCAATCCATGATGAGTTTGTTGTTCTTGCAACTCGTTAATTCTTTTTCTCAATTGTTGCAGTTTTTTTTAATTTTTGGAAGCATTACGTACCATTTGCGAATCTTAAGCCTCCCGGCTCTCTTTTAGCTGGCAAACGCCTATTGCAGTTGTCAATGAAGTCGCGTAGTTCCGCATATGTGTTGAAGCCGTTGATGTAAGCTCTCGGACGTTCTCCTGCATTGTTTGCTAGCCGGAATTGCTTTGTGATTAGGAAGAACCTCCTCTTTGCTGGTGGAGGTTTTGTTGCCTTCGCATTGCTTTTGTATAGCTCAAATAGCTGCTTGCAGGCATGACTTATTACACCGTCTTTTCAAATGAGCCGTCTTTTTAAATCTTCAAGAAAAAAAGATTCTTTCATGCTGGTGGAATTTACCTTGTATGCGTCCATGTCTTATGCTGTAATGTCCTGAGCTTTCTGATTCTCTGCACCTGTTCTCGATAACAGACAAGATATTAAAACCATTTTCCTTGCACGCATGTTTGACGTAACATATTCATGACTTGTCTCTGCCTTTTTCAATCTTTGGTAGTGAATACCTTTATGCGTGTGGTTGTGTTGTAGGCTGTGAGAACTCTCGTGGAATTGGTCTGAATATGTCTGGATGTGGGCAATGTAGTATGCGTAGCCTCATTCTCTCAGTCACTCTAGACAACATCACGTATGCTAGGCCAGGGGCAAACACTCCTCGAAATATGAGCAGCGCTTTGTTGGATATGGTTGCGCCTTGGGATTTGTGTCCCGTGATAGCGTATGCTAGGGTTAGTGGAAATGTGGACTTGTGGAACCATTTTCCATTTATTGCCTTTCGCTAATGCTTTGAGCGTCGTAATGTGAGCACGGCCACTGTTGTGTCCACGACGACAGTGATACCGTTGATTTCTCCCCTGCTAGTTGCATTGATGCTCTTGATTTTGTACATTGCTCCATTTGCGGCACCTATTGCGAGGTCGATGTTTTCCGTTATCATTGCCTTCGCCCCCACGCAAATTTTTCCTATCTCGTTGAAGCTTTTGTCCTCCAACCATTCTTTGAGAGCTGGTTCGCTCGCGGCGTTACTGTGTATTTGAACATGACAATCATCTCGGGAGTGTTGAATTTCTCCACAAGCTCATCGTTGAAGGTAGCGACATCAACTCTGTGCGTGCAAATGATGGTTGTTTCGGCATCGATGAAGTGGCATGCACCTTCCTTGTCGACAATGCACTGCCCCAAACAGTCGGAAATCTCGTCAGTTGTGGGCGTCCTGAGTCTTATGGTATGCAAGAATGCCAGGAACGGCATGTCTCGTGCATGTCGCACCGAGAATTGCATGTGGTACATTTTCGCTTGAACCCAGTGCGTGGAGGACGTGATGTGGCACGGCTCGCAGAGATCCTCGCAGTGTTTGCAAACTGGCGGTAATTGCGCCAGGTCACCAAAAATTATGAGCATTTTGTGTCTGAATGGCTCATGCAATGTGCCATTAGTCACATTGACGATTTGTCTTACCACGAGATCGAAAGTCATCCTTGTTAGCATGGACATCTCATCAATGATGATCGCGTTGGCTTCCTTGATTGCGAGGTGTTGCTCATCCGTCTCATGGATGTTCAGTGGGTACTGACTGCTGCGCACAGGGATCTTGAATTGGTAGTGTACAGTGGTTGCAATCCCGCTCAGCCGTGTCGCAACCGCCCCTGTTGATGCACAGAGTATTGCCGTTTTGTTTTGCGCTACCAGATGCGAAACATAGTACCGTATCAAGAAGTTTTGCCGCTACCTAGTGTTCCACAGACAACGTGCAGCCCCGAGCTTGTTGAAGCTAGGCTTTCGAAGACTCTTTGTTGTTCTACTATCAATGCGGAATTGGCGACGGTGCGAAACTCGGCCATTTTTTCCAACATCCTCGTGCGTGTTGGCCCTTCGACGGTTTGCTGGTCGATGTTAGGCGCTTCCATCAGGCAGTCTCGGATGATCGCAACCTTTTGCAATATCATATTGATCAACTGGTCCGTGTGGTCAATTGCTAGCAAGTTCCTTTGCGTGTATTCGGTCACATACATCTCGAGGTCCTCATTGCTCAATATCAGGCCGCGCATTTGGCATTCGACAAAGTAGGATCCAGCTGTGTTGGCAGGTGATATGAGCTCCGTTTCATTCCTGAAGCTGAGTTTTCGCAAGAGCACGTTGTAGAAGTACCCCTCTGGTTGATGTCCAGGGTGGTAGTCAGTGAATCTGACTACTCGCTCACATTTTGCGATCCTGTTGCCTAAGAGGTCAGACCGTTCCACGTTGCGTTTCCTTGGGCTTTCGGATCACATATTGCCTATGGTAATCGTAGAACGTGCTATCCTCGATGACGCTCGGTCTCCCGCAGTATATGTCGACCGAGTGCAGGGTGACATTGTTGTTTCGCGAGATGATGCGTTGTCTTAGAGATGGTGGCAAGGAGTCGACATAATGAACGGTCTCGCTCCTTGTGATTGTTGGTATCTGCATGCAGTTTAGCGCGGCCTCTGTTGGAGAGGTTGGTTTTGATAGGAGGCTTGCGGCGATGAGTTTCAGCTTTACTTCGTCGAGATGTTGCAACCCCAAACGCGAGGCATCTTCTGAACGGATGTTCAGTTTGCCCATTGGTTCAGATTTCATCGCGTACTTGAGGAGGTAGTGAGAGATTGAAGAGTTTGTCACCCGCTGTATGTTCATGTGTGCACCCCACAACAGTAACACGGAAGGGTGGTAAGGGACGACGTTTCGGTGCTCATGTCCCGGTCGGTAATACAACCAACGTTGCGTCAGAGGGTCGAGGATGGGTTCATATTCTGGTTGTGTTGCGAAAGGGAAGCCGTGCTTGCAACTGTGGTGTGACGGTTCGACGTAGCACACTTTCTTGCATACGTGCAACTGCTTTCTGAGAACTAGTTCTCGCAGCCTTGTGTTTCGAGGATCCAGGGCCTCGTCCCTGGGGACGTAAGCCGCAATCTCATTTGCAATTCGCTGACGGTCATCATGGTGGACCCACAATATGACATGGGCGTGTAGGGAGCCCCTGTTTTGTATCTCATAACGAACGACATGGTGTTGTATTCAGCCAAGCACACCGTCGGATGAAAGCAAATGTTTGCGCATGAACATGTGGAAGCGTGCGTGGAAAAGTGCCACGCATTCAACAGGACAGTCCTTCCAAGTGAACTGCGCATTATAATGTGTTGCGATGCTCTCGATCACATTAATTTCTTGCCACTGTGTATCGGTGACCTCGTCTGCAGTGAATGTCAGAAAGAAATTTGGGAGGCCCCAAGCATCGACCATCGTTATGAGGTCCTTCAGTTGCCGTCGATGCCACGATGGGGACCCCGGCATTGTTGATGGCATGCTGTAGCGAAGCATGTGTCTCATTGCGTCTTCATCGGCGGTCGTGGCAGGGTTGGCTTTCCTATATTGGTCGATGTCTCGTTGCAAGCATGTAGAGTTGCTTGAATTGGCAATCATCACTGCCTGTTTTAACTGGAACATGATCAACAAGTACGGCTTGTAGAGCATGTAGATAGAGAATAAGGTGCATATTCTCATTTTCACATAGTTGCTGAACTGTATGCAGCCATCATAGTAGCCCCGTCCGAAAGGGAACAGGAAGGGGAACACTGCTGACTCCATGGTTATGTCAACGCACGCACTGCCAGCTGCTGCTACTCCGTCGACGTGGAATGAAGCGACCCTCTCTGAAAGCATTTCTGTACCCCGTAGCTGTATGGAGGCAAACTCATGCTTGTCCCTTGCATCAAAGGCGCGACGGTTTGCGGGGTCCACCATGTTTTGCAAAAGCAGGAGCTCAGGCTGAGATTCCACTATTGACATTAACTCGAAGGGAGCTGTCTCATCGTGTAGTTCCAAGATACTTGCAATGGTTTGAGGACTCAAGATGCACATACCCATCTTGATGTCCGCACGCTCTGCTAAAGAATTGTACTTGCGCAATATTGGATTGTTCTCGATGTTGTATGTGAGCACAGCTGACAGCTCGTTCGTCACGATTTCTTGAGCCGAGCTTAGTGGGACGTTTCGCCAAGATATCAGAGGATTGTCTAGAAGTGACCTTCGATCGAGTGTGCCATGAGCAATCGCATTTACAGTCGTGGTAACTGAAATGGATATATCTATGATGCTTAGCAGTTGCGTGTGGAGGTGGTTTGTTTTAAGCAACTGCCGAAAGTACTGTGGCATCAACCGCACAATGTATCTGCTCTGCTCGGCATCTCGTGTGCAGCTTTGGCATTTCCAATAAGTCACTTGCATGCCCATATTCTCGCAGGCATCCAAAAGTATCATGTTTCCGAGTGCGGCGCTGTGGCTCGAGATGCCTATGCCTTGCGAAGAAACGATCCTTTGGTTTGCAGACAATAGCGTGGTTATGCCACAGACACCGCAGATTTGAAGGCTAGAGAAAATAGCCGCGCAATTACTAACCCATTGCTTGTATCTATCTGCGATGGTCAACCATGATGATGTAGCTGGCCTCAAGGACATCTTTCTTGATGTTATATCAAGTTGAATAGCTCGACCTCTGGCTGCTCTGAGCGTTGACGAATGGTCATGTTCGAAGGAGTTTCCGGTGGTCATTTCTACATCGTGACATGAATCGATGTCTTATGTTCGGGTTTAAACACCTACAGGGATTAATAATAAAAACCATCTGAAACTTTGCTACAATTTCACTCACGTGGTTTTGTCTAAACGCAACAGGAAAAACAAAATGGACTAAACCTCTATCTTTAGAAGGTGAACGAATTGATAAAATAACTTGAATCAAGCAAATACATTTTGTTGTGCGTACCTTTAGGAGAAGACACTCGTTTGGAGGCTACAAACATCTTGAAAACAGAAGTGTTGCAGACATGATTAGTATGTTGGTCGAACCAAGCAAATGTAATGTTCCCTTGCGGAAACACAATGTGCGAAGAAGTGTGCGTGCTCAAGATGAGGTGTAAAAAAAAAAAAACCATACGTAATGTATGGTGGAGAGCCGGCACATGTCTCTCCAAAAATTATATATCATAGGGGAACGTGCCATCCCCTCGTTTGAATAGTCACCTCCAGTGTTGGAGGTGTAGCGCATTAATGTGGACCAGAGCAATAGACGGTGCAGAAACATTTCAGAATTGAAATGACCATACATTCTACTTACGTGGAGTATCCTTTGTGGCATCCACAGCTCGACGAGAAGTCGCCTATTTCTTTGCTGGAATGTTGGAATCTGAAAAACAATCATGATTAGTCAATATGCATTCCTCATGTTCTGCATGTTTGGATATGTTGGTTAGGATATATGCAATTTCCTAAAGATGATAAATTCAAGCACAAAAGCTATACACAATCCAACGATCAAAGATGTTCAAACCATCAAGGTAATCATCTTCACACATCTTCGAGCAGTTGTAGTTACAATTTTACGGAGGATCAAGCGCTTCTATTTTGTCCCCTTCACCCAGAATCCACTGTGATATAGGCAACTTGGGTCAGTCAACGAGCAGAACACTTAGCAAATTAAGCTCGTCTTCGAAGGTAAACGTCCGTGATCATTGCTTCGAGCTGTTGTACACTATTACAATGCTGAGGAGCCGCGCGATACTGTTTTATCTTCTCCTGCTGTAAATCGAATAAGGTCCAGCGAGAGGAGCCGAGAAGTGATTCCCATCAGTGTTCATCTCTAAAGGACCGGACATATAGCCCCGCTCCAATGGCCCTGACATGAAGCCTCTTTCCAAAGGTCCCGAGATGAGCCCCCGTTCGATGGGTCCTGACATGAATCCCCTCTCCAAAGGTCCAGAGAATGTTCCGGAGATCGGACCCGAGAAGGTGACGCCCCTGGGAATGGGTTGCAGTGGCAACGCACTGAAGGAAGAGGTGCTCTCGAAGGTAGCCGCACGATCATCCGGGACGCTAGTGAAGGAGTGGAATTGCTCATGGCAGACGGCGGTACGCGGGGTGGAAGGGTTTGCACTCACGGAAGCACCAGAGATTGATTTGAAGGTGGTTTCGGAGAGGTTTCATGGTTTGTCAGCTGAAACAATAGCATTGTCGCTGTTGTGCAATCGGAAAGAACCGCTGCGAGCTTCGGAATCAGCCAAGGGAACAGGGATGACGCTGTATCTGTCTGAGGGGGAGGGAGAGAGGTGAGGGGGGGACTCGAGGGATGGACGAACATAGTAGAAGGAATGGCCTAAGCCTTCATCGAGAGGCTCAGAGAAGAAAATAGCCACTCGCTCGTGATCGTGAGCAACAGGCACAAAGCACCCCACCACGCGCGACACACTGTTGCCCTTGGCACATCTCTCTCTTCTTGTGATTGCTTGGCAGCTCTGTTTGACGATCCTCTCCTACTGCGGGCCTGTCAAGGTCAGAGGGGAAGATGGGTGGTGCGGAATTCCATGGCCGAATCCGAATCTGAGGGAGAAGCACAAGCTACAGAGGTAGAGGGAAGGGGGAAGCAAATAGGCTTGATTTGTGTGTAGGGAGAGGGAGATTGCGAGGAAGCATGGCTAGGGAGGGAGGCCTTATAGGCTTCAGGAGGGCTGTTGAGCAACAAACTGTGACTGGTTCCACAACAAACTGTGATGGCAGCAAAGTGAGATGAATGCAAAAGAGGCACGAGGAGGGGTGATTGATTGCAGTAGAAGGAGCCGAAGAGCAACAACAACAACAACAACAACAAGGCACAACAGAAAGCGAAGACGAGCTGAAAAACCGTTGTTCTTAAGAAAGAGAGCAATGAATAGTCGAGTATGTATCGACGAGTATGTATCGAAGGTATACAAACCGAGATGGGCTTTTCAATAGCGATCAATCGATACGATGAACTGAATACAGCTGGTTGACAACGAGCAGAACACTTAGCAAATTAAGCTCGAATACAGCTGGTTGACAACGAGCAGAACACTATTTCAATGCTTTCACCTTCTGTCGAAGTGATCAACGTGAGCAAGGATTTCGTTCGTCCGTTTCGCCTGTCGAAGTGATCAACGTGAGCAAGGATTTCGTTCGTCCATTTCGCCTATATTTAAAGGTTTTGCCTTGGCTTTTTACGCAGCTTTTCAAAAGCTTTCAAAGCTTTTGGGCTTTCAGAATTTAAAAAATCTAAGGGTGTATATTGTGCCATGTGGAACTGAATACAGCTGGTTGACAACGAGCAGAACACTTAGCAAATTAAGCCCGAATACAGCTGGTTGACAACGAGCAGAACACTATTTCAATGCTTTCACCTTCTGTCGAAGTGATCAACGTGAGCAAGGATTTCGTTCGTCCGTTTTGCCTGTCGAAGTGATCAACGTGAGCAAGGATTTCGTTCGTCCGTTTCGCCTATATTTAAAGGTTTTGCCTTGGCTTTTTACACAGTTGGCTTTTTACGCAGCTTTTCAAAAGCTTTGAAAGCTTTTGGGCTTTCAGAATTTAAAAAATCTAATGGTGTATATTGTGCCATGTGGAAGCACAAGATTTTACGCAGTTGGCTTTTTACGCAGCTTTTCAAAAGCTTTCAAAGCTTTTGGGCTTTCAGAATTTAAAAAATCTAAGGGTGTATATTGTGCCATGTGGAAGCACAGGATTTCAGAATTTAAAAAATCTAAGGGTGTATATTGTGCCATGTGGAACTGAATACAGCTGGTTGACAACGAGTAGAACACTTAGCAAATTAAGCCTGAATACAGCTGGTTGACAACGAGCAAAACACTATTTCAATGCTTTCACCTTCTGTCGAAGTGATCAACGTGAGCAAGGATTTCGTTCGTCCGTTTCGCCTGTCGAAGTGATCAACGTGAGCAAGGATTTCGTTCGTCCGTTTCGCCTATATTTAAAGGTTTTGCCTTGGCTTTTTACGCAGTTGGCTTTTTACGCAGCTTTTCAAAAGCTTTCAAAGCTTTTGGGCTTTCAGAATTTAAAAAATCTAAGGGTGTATATTGTGCCATGTGGAACTGAATACAGCTGGTTGACAACGAGCAGAACACTTAGCAAATTAAGCCCGAATACAGCTGGTTGACAACGAGCAGAACACTATTTCAATGCTTTCACCTTCTGTCGAAGTGATCAACGTGAGCAAGGATTTCGTTCGTCCGTTTTGCCTGTCGAAGTGATCAACGTGAGCAAGGATTTCGTTCGTCCGTTTCGCCTATATTTAAAGGTTTTGCCTTGGCTTTTTACACAGTTGGCTTTTTACGCAGCTTTTCAAAAGCTTTCAAAGCTTTTGGGCTTTCAGAATTTAAAAAATCTAACGGTGTATATTGTGCCATGTGGAAGCACAAGATTTTACGCAGTTGGCTTTTTACGCAGCTTTTCAAAAGCTTTCAAAGCTTTTGGGCTTTCAGAATTTAAAAAATCTAAGGGTGTATATTGTGCCATGTGGAAGCACAGGATTTCAGAATTTAAAAAATCTAAGGGTGTATATTGTGCCATGTGGAACTGAATACAGCTGGTTGACAACGAGCAGAACACTTAGCAAATTAAGCCCGAATACAGCTGGTTGACAACGAGCAGAACACTATTTCAATGCTTTCACCTTCTGTCGAAGTGATCAACGTGAGCAAGGATTTCGTTCGTCCGTTTCGCCTATATTTAAAGGTTTTGCCTTGGCTTTTTACACAGTTGGCTTTTTACGCAGCTTTTCAAAAGCTTTCAAAGCTTTTGGGCTTTTAGAATTTCAAAAATCTAAGGGTGTATATTGTGCCATGTGGAAGCACAGGATTTCAGAATTAAAAAAAACGTCCTAGTGCTGGCCAAGTAATCATCGCGACTGCGGATCATCGAGATCGAGATTGCGGATCATCGAGACTGCGTTGCGACCCTTTCATACTCCTCGTACATGCTTCCCCCGCAACAATCTCATCCCAAATTCGTGAAATTCGCGCCTTTGTTCACGTTTTATTGTAGACTTTTCCAATCTTTCCCACGATCGTAGCCGCTGTCGATCCCTGATTTGCTGTAGTGATTGTCCTATCTCTGTGTTGCTCGGGCAGGCCTGAAGAGAAGGTTGTCAAGAAGAGAGTGCTCGAGATTTTTGCGACAGAGAAGAAGCCGTTGTATAAGGCCATGACAGTTCAAGTTCAACCGGAGGCCAGCACAGACTTCTTACTGCAGGAGGGTGAGATTCTCATTACTCATAAGCACGTCTCTAAAGAGGACCAAAAGAATATGGAATTGGCCAAGACCGGATGTTCAGAAATCGTCGCAGTCGTGGAGGCCCTTCTTCTTCTTCAAGAAGAGTACGATGCAGAGTTTTTTTTGCTTGAAAAGATGCGAGAATACATTGCGTCCATCCAACAGATCGTCGAAGGTATTGAGAAAGAAGCGAAGCCCAGCTTTTCTGGATTTTGCTACGGGCTGTGGAAAACACTTGCTAAGGCTTTAACCACTAAGGATGAGGTTTTGGAAGCAGCAACTATTGGCGCCAAGGTATATATCGCTGTGGGGGAGGCAGTGGCAGCTAACCATGCTTACAATCCAGGATTGAAGACTGTTGCGGAGCTGAATGAAGAAAATCTAAGGGCGTGGGTAGACCTCTATAAGAAAAGGGAAACAAGGCATCAACACGCACATCCTTTTAAGTTTATAGGGTATGATATGGACACCGCTCAATCTGCCTTAGGTGTCGTGCAATATGTTGCAGACAAAGACAAATACAAAGTCTTGCGTCCTCTCTTGAAGGTGACTATCCCTCACATTAAGAAGGTGATGGAGGATTATCAGAAAAAGCTGCTCATAGACAAGTTGGAAGAAGATTCTGAAGGAGAGTTGATGGCGGAGACCCTAGCACTTGTCAAAGTGAAGCTGGCTGATGATCTTAGAAAGGAAAAAGAACATATTGAGTAAGAGAATTTGCCTTGTGCTTTTTGTTTCTTCTTTTATTATATAAAAACTTTTCAGTAGTTTGTAAGTATGCCCTGAGATGTGGATGGGTTGGGTTTTCATGCAGGTTTGACTATGGAAGAAATGTGGATGGCGATGGAGGTAAAGTGAACAGATGAATAGAGATTGCTCAAGATTTCAAATGTCTCAGACAGTGTGTATTAACATGTGCTTGTGACTATGTGTCAGTCCGAGCACATCAGAACTTGTACATTTTCATGTTATTTCAATCTGATGAAGCTTTCAGCCATTATATTTACAGTTGAAGCTATTATCTCCTCCCAGTTGAAGCTATGTTGTTGGGTTAAGAGATTTACTTTGTGTTTCGAGAGCTCATTTGCAGAGGCCTATCAATGGTACCATATTAAGCTAAGTTGTAGCTATGTTAACAAATTTACTTTCTATTTTGATTATGTAGACAATATATACAAAAGCTCCGATCCAAAGCCACAAAGAGGTCTCATGACAAGTTTGAAGGACTGTTTTAGATAGAAAAGTGATCTATGGTCAACCTATGAAAACAGAACAAGCACAAACAGTGCTGGTTTGGGAAGAATTGCAGAGCTGAGGCATGGCAACACATTTACCCATTCTCAGAATTGAAACCAAAGAAGCTGTGGTTGCTGGTGAACTGCCAGCCTTAACCCAAGATAAAGCATGTTTGTAGGCAACAAACAACTTGAAATAGATACATAAGACAATTGAAAGTACCACTGTATTAATGGCAGATATTAGGTATGGATTATAACAAGACAGTGCCACCAAATCAGTAGCGAAAGACCCTCCAAAGCTGGATGAAAAGTATACTTGGTGAAATTTTGCTAAAGTCGCAGCTTGAGATGAGCAGCAGATCTGGGACAGACGAACAGTCTCCTGCTCAATTTTACTCACTTGGATATGCCAAAGATCCTTCAATAGATACTTGAAAAAGGAGGTAGAGGAAGAATCCCAATCATCACATAGAGGTGAGGACATATCTTTGTGATGTGCTACTTGTTCCTTAATCATGTAAAAACCTCCAATCAGTGAAGGCCATCACGAAGGGTAACAATTTGGTTTCCCTCAAAATGGATCCATGATTGTATGAAGTAGAGGTTTAGGAGACATTCTTGCCCATGGAGTTCTCGGCCCAAGATTGTACTGCATGACATCCTTTGCTTATGTAAATTCTAGCACCATCCAAATGTGGCACGAGAGAGGTGGGTAGATTATTGCTGGCATTTCCCACATGACTTCCATCGAGTGGATGCTTTGCATAGATTGTAAGGGAGCAAACACAAGCAAAAGGTACATGCACCATCTTCAAAGTGGGTCCAAATTCATGGGGAGGTAAAGAGCCATGAAGAGTTCCAGACTAATGATTATGAGGGGGCACCACTTGCTGAGAGTCCACCAATACTCCATTTTGAGGGGGTCCTTTGCTTTAGTTACATGGTTTGATTGATCCAGTCATCAAGATCCACCTTCTAGGGTGTAATCAAGGCATCTAGGGTTCTTGTCTTGATAATCTTGGATGACCTTATCTTTCACACCGGTATTTAGAATGTGAGCCGCAGGGCAATGGTGTAGACAGAGTTCAAGACACTCTCAACATTGACATCACATTCAACATTGCTGGTTGATGCCCTTTGACATTAGCCCTCATGTTGGCAATGAAAGGGGGGAAATAATAGATCATCATGTGCACCTCTCATGTGTGTGTTCCCTTGAGGGGACAAGGGGAGGGGGCCAAGACTAGGGAAAGGTTTTTCTTTTTTTTTCTTTTCCCTCTTGGTTGAGTTGCAGGGCAGCCCATTCAGGGCCACCATTGGGGCATGCCCTGTTGTGTGTCAATTCCAATGTAAGGGGCTAGGGCTTTTACAGGACCTAGAGGATGGGTGACCATGGGTAGCAGCAGGACACTGGCTATAGGTTTGGCTGCAGGTTAGCCATATTTGGAAGGATGGGTAGCGTGTTTTTGTCCCCCTTCCCTAGGCTAGTTTTTGGCCCTATATATAGCGCACTCCTTATGTATATAAACTGAAGGCATGACGAAGCCACGCAAGGGTTCCAGAACATGGAGAGAGGAGTCTGTTGCAGCCAGATGTAGACCTCTAGCAAACATTTCTACCAAGTTTGGAGGCACTTTTGGAATATCTTTTGGTGAAAATCCCTGGTTGGTTTTTAACTACATGATTTTTTCAGGCCAATCATTACCTTTTATGCCAATGCTTTTTACATTTGGGAGAAGTTTGACATATTTTGGGACAAGTGACTTGACCTGTTTATCACAGGCAAATAGTGGGTGGTTGTGGAAGCTGGAGCCACAAAACAGTCTAGATTTTTGGAAGGAAGCTTGCTTGTTTCCCCTATTAAAAAGAAAGTGGCAATGAGTTAAAAAGAACACGTTGAGGGGTGTTATATTTGCCCAAGGTCATTTTATCATGGTTCAATTCTGATTTTCTGTCACGTCAATTCAAAGTTTTTGTCACGATGTGATCTACATGATTTTTGCATGTTGCTCAGGGCAGCCCGTTGAGGGCCACCATTGGGACATGCCCTGTTGCATGCCAATTCTAATGTAAGGGACTAGGGCTTTTACAGGACCTAGAGGATGGGTGACCATGGGTAGCAGCAGGACACTGGCTATAGGTTTGGCTGCAGGTTAGCCATATTTGAAAGGGTGGGTAGCGTGCTTTTGCCCCCCCTCCCTAGGGTAGTTTTTGGCCCTATATATAGTGCATTCCTTATGTATCCAAACTGAAGGCATGACCAAGCCATGCAAGGGTTCCAGAACAGCTGGATTGCGTTGAGGGATATGAACTGGTTGTCTCTTACACAGTCCTTTTAATAGGGAGATTATAACTCAAGGGGACATATATTCACATTCAGATAAGGATTTGGAAAGGCTTCACCACCCTAACTCAATCTGAGATGGTACAAGTTGGAGCTGGACTGGTTATCCTGCTTCACTCTTTTTGTCCACTAGGGGTTTTCTATGTCATTTATCTTGGTGGTATGGGACACTATGGTATATTACATAGTGGATTCCCTGATGTGTTTGTATAGCCCAAGCTGAAGTAATTATCCCAGTGCAAATCGGGTGTGAGATACAATTAGACCGGTTTCGAATTGGGGACATGGTGACTGCTAATTTACCTGAATGATGACTAACTTTTATATCACCCTGAGAAGACGCCATGTATGAGTACCTTCTATTGAGGTCTATCTTATGAAAGGTCCAAGCAGGGAGCTCCACAGTTCCGACATAGACTCAGGGGGTATATTCCATCTATTGTGATGATTGTTAGTCAGTTGCTCGATTCTATGTATGGGATAGTCCTGTGACTGGGAGCGGATTTTTTTTGTGCGCAATGATTTATACATGATATCCAAGATATTTTGGATCTGAGTAGGAGATGGGGACAATATGCTTTTCTCATCTCTAGACACAGAGGATGCTATTCCTATGGTATTTAACCGAAAAGCATTTTTGACCGAAATTTTTGGGATTCTCCTCAAGATTAGGCATGTGCGAGGATGAATCTTTGTTGAAAGGAATATTCTTACATATTTCCGAGGGACCATATTTATGGTCGAGATTTTTCTTATCACCTACTAGCTGTACTTTTTCGTTATTACAATTAGTCTGTTACTTCCTTGAATTTTAGCTGATTGTCCTCAAGATTGGGCATTAAGAGGATGGATCCTAGCTTGCTGGAAATGTTTTTACATATTCCTAAGAAACCACATGAATTTTTGGAAATGTTTTTACTTATTCATCTGAAGAATTTGCTTAGCAGATATTACGTGTAACAGCAGTTACACAAGGCTTATTCCTGAATGAATACAGTACTTACCCGTTTATGCAAGAATGTTACGTTGGGGTGTTCATGGTTGGACATGGCTCAACGTTAAAAGAAACGATATCTCAGGATAACTCCTATTGAAATGGATACTTGCTTGCATGTCTACATGCTGGTTTGACATTCCGAAGGGACATCTATACTGAACATTCAACCCAAGATTTCATCTTCAAAGGTATTCAGTTGCAAATATTAAGGAGTCCAATAGATGGGTGTTGACAGAAACATTCTCCTACCGAGAGTTTCATCATGGCCAATTCTAACTTTGTAGATTCCAGTTCACGACGGAAAGTCGCGACTAAGTAACCTTGTTTGGATTGAGAGGTTTGCTGTCCATGAGCAGGAAATTGAAGATTCTGCATTTATTAATCTTTGATTCAAGAGTCATAGCAACGATACAAACTTCAATTTGAGAGTCAGAGTTTAGTTAGACACATTGAATTGCCCTTTTGCAGAAGTTCTTAGAGTTTCTTTTGGAACTCGAGTGAGTTCTTAGAGGAAGGGGAGTGAGGATGCTCTATATAGAGGGGGCTATTGATGCAGTATGCTATTTATGGCAATGTTTCCTTCTATATAAGCGAGGGCCTAGGCTATTGTGGCACTTTAGTTGAGCGCTCCTCGACTAAGGGTCGGGCTTGGATCTGTGGCCGAGTCTCAGGCCATCTACACGGCGGATCATGGGATGGCATTCGAAGGTCGATGGAAGGGCTCAGGTGGTATGGGATACTTGGGTAGATACGGGCCCATGGATGAGTCAAGTTGTTGCCCACGTGCTCGGGGGTGGACGGGTGGAATGAGATTGCTTGCAGAGTTTTCAGGTTTGTGTTTGCACCTAGTTCTTGGTGAGTTTGGCGCAGATCTTAGGTTAGTGGTAGGGTGAGATCCTGCGTGGATGTTACAGATCTTTGCTCCATGTTGGCCTATGGCCCTTGCTTTTGGCTTCTCTTCTCTCTCTAGCTTCAACAAGCCCCATCTCCCTAGATGGATCTAGATGCCACATGTCGTCATTTTAGCCCTTTTTACTTGGTACACCATTTACCCCTCTCTTGGGGCACAATTAAACCATTTGCCCCTTGGCATTATTACACATTTAGGTGCACCTAGGCCTTAGCACTCAGAACCACCTAGTCAATGCCATTACACCCTCACCTAGGACCTTGGCAGTTACTTCTCTTGACCATTTTATTTACGCACATTAAATATTACAGAAGTCGGTCATCTAAGAGAAAATGCCCACCGATCTTTCCGAGGTCATGCTATCTCGGCTAGAGCATAACACACAATTAGTAGACACTTCTGCACAACAGTGCAGTAGTTAGCCCTGCAACTTCACCTGTTGCATTGGTATCAAAGCATCAGTCCCTTTGGATCTGAAGAAGGTTCAAGAGACTCCTGGTAGCAACAATGAGCTGAAGGGGCTTGGGAGGTTGGAGCTTGCAGTCATGCACAAAGGGGAATGAAAGTAGCAAAAGAGGAAAAAAAATCTCTGGCAGCAAATAGCTGTGCAGCACCTCCCAGTCCTTTCAAGCAGATCCAACACGTGCAAGTACAGAACATATAGGAGGATGATACAACGATGGACCATCTCATGCTCATGCTTGAATGCCGCCGCCTTGTTCGAGCCCCCATTGTGGCTCAATGCAAATGCGAGGAGGATGAGCATTAGGCCTAGTGTCGTGCCAAGCCGGCAGCTTGGGAGGACTCGCTTAAGGGCACCTTCCCATCAATAGTCACAAGAGCGCAAATTTTTCATCCACTCAAGCATCTTCCATCCTGGAGTATAGTTCAGTGGATTATTCTCCAATAGTAGCAAAGTCAGTTCCTATGGGTCTTCCGCCAATGAGGATATTGCACCAATTCATGCATTGCCAATGGCTTCACTTGGATCTCCCATCTAAGGAGAACACTCAGTTTGACGATTAGTTCTTAGGGACATCTCAGCCTAATCAACATTCGCAAACGTCAAGCCCTCTTAGACCTACCACCCAAGGGGGTCATCCAGCTTCAGTAGTTAGTTGTCTTGGAGCTTCCACCCAAGGGAACCGCCCAATTTCAATAGTGAGGTTGGATGGGTCTTCCATGCATCCGAGCTCTTTATCATGCATAGCTAGCTACTATGGGTCTCCCACCCTCAGAGCTCAATCGGCCACAACAGTTATGGCCAGTACGACTCACGTTGAACCTTCTCAACTTCAAGGGTTTCGAAACTAGTGGGCTCAATTTCCAATCCCACTGGGCTTGAAGCTAAGCAAAAGGGGGAGGGGAGAGCATTCCTCCTACTGCAACTGTATGGACACCTGTGTGAAACTATTGGCATAATGGTTCACTGACTCGTGCATCTGAAAAAACTAAGACTACGATCTGTCCAAGTACTGAGGTGGTAGAAATCGAGCCCGGATGTCCTTTACGAACTCTATCCACACATAATTTGGTGTCTCCTCAACAACATCGTAGTGGTCCTGCCACTTGTGCCACCAGGTGACTGCTTTGTTGGTGAGGTGCATCAATGCGAAAATACATCGTTCATTGTCTTGCGTAGGCACAACCGATAAATAACTCTCGAGCTAGTTGAGCCAAGAAATCAACACTAACAGTTCGGTCTTACCGTCCCACCAAAGGAAATTGAGCTTCCCAAGAAAGGACGGCTTAGTGGGCTATGGGGTACTCTCTCCTTTTCCTCATCTCTCTTAGGGTGGAGGAGAGAAAAGAGCAATTGTTGGTCTCGTGTGTCCTTTGCTTGATCGCTGGTTATGAAGCTATTTGAGGTCTCCCTCCTACCATGGTACTCGACACTTGGGAAGAGGAAAGGCGGGCCCCAGGCCTCATGCTCTCTAAGCTCCCTGGCTTCTCGAGCCTCACGATTGCGCTCTTCTTTTGCCTCCTGAGCTGCTCTCTCACATGCTCCAGCGGCCTACTCATGCTCATCCCGCATCCCCGGGAGCTGAAGCATTTGTGCGACAATGCTCTCTGTAGTATGCTCGGATTAGATCTTAAGTGAAACGTAGCAAAACCTTCTTTAAACCTAAGTGAGCTGTGCAAACCACAAAGGGGGGAGTGGAGAGAAGTAAGGGAGATGGAGACAATAGAGAGTCGATACCAAATTGGGTCATGTTACCCACTGAGGCCCCCCTCCTGCAATGTACATGAGTATTTTCTTTCGTTAAGAGAACTGAGATTACAATGCCGATGGACACTCCGGATGGATGCTGTTAATAAGCAAAAGATGAGGGGAACTTAGGCAATAAACGATGCCCAGATCTAATGGCAACCGTAGCAATGTCTTCAAGACCATCTGCTGTGTACCATGCTGTTGTAGGCGACTATGTATGGCTGAAACTGAGGCCCTTGGCTGTCCACGAACATGCTGAGGTGATTGTGAGTGCGAGAGGATGAAAGAGAAGAGAATGATCGTGTAGATCTGCCCTAAAAGCAACCAGCCTGTTGCTGTCGTGAAATTCCAGAGAGAAGAGCTCTCCGTGTGACAAAGTCTGGGTGCTTTCCTGCTGTTGCTGCGGGAGAAGGGGGAGGGATCTCCACCAACTGAGGGCTGGATCTAGGCGGTGGCGAGCAGATCTGGGTGTTTGGAGGCGGTGGGAGCTGGCTGGAAGGAGGCATGAGCTGAAGATCTGAGGCTGGGGCTGCTGGCTGAAGATGTGAGGAATGAGGGGGAGCAGGGTCCTCTTTATAGGCCTTGGCTAGGGGCCAAGTAGGTGGGCAGCCAAAAGGGCCTGGCCGCCTTGTAGATGGCCGGCCCCTTAGGGGTAGCTAGTCGGCCAGTTGGCCGACCTATAGTTGGTCGCCACCTGCTGGCTGCGCCGACCAACTTGGTGTTAGCATTACATGCATATCTTGGTTACTGAGTGAGGGCCTCTGTTGTGGGTGTTCCTACCCATGGTGAGGACTTTGTCTGGACTCTTTTCGGAGCCCTACTCGGAGGTGTTACAGCAGCCTAGCAGAGGCCCCCTGTAGGCACAGGAGCAGCCAGGATGAGGGCCAGAGGAGATCCCGAACAGGGCCATTCGGCCAGTCGGCCACACATGGCCGACCTCCATGTCGACCACCTCTAGATCTGGTCGACCCCCTTTAAGGGCGCTATGCTTGATGGTCTCAACTTCACATATTACGAGCATCATGTTCACAATGGACATGCTTCCTACATAGCCAGAGTTATGCATCATCTAGGTACCATTGTGCAAACCATATAGGATAATTTCTAAGTACCATGATGCCACAATTAGTTCATGCTAATTGTGGTTCCATCCTATATAGTTTGTTGACTGGGGTAGGACTCAAACTCGGGATATGAGCTTGGTTGGGAGCTGCCCACTGTGTGTGCGGCGAAGCTCGGCGTGTGATTGGATAAGCTTGTGGCGGTGGGGGACGCGCTTGCTTTGTCTTGTGGTTCAGGTCCTATGACTCTTCTTGACCTCAATTGCATATAATGGGCATAGCACTGGGGGTCCAAGATAAGAGAGGACAAGGTCCTCTTTGACCCCTCTCTCGGGAACTTGGCGTTTTTGGCTAAGGTTTGAAAAATAAGAAAATTTCACCAGAGGTTTGATGCTGTATGAGCTCCTCAGAGGGAGCTCTATGAGACGCTGGGGGTCAGCCGCACAAGGGAAACCACAGCTGGACAAGTTGGGCAAAATCCCTTGAGTGGCATGTGAATGGGAAAGGGGCTTTGAATATCAGTGAAAAACACTGTCAGATAGGCAAAAACATGCACTAAAAAAATTAAAAAAAAGCAAAAAAATGTCTTGTTTCTGAGATCCTTGGGCTAGATCCTCGCGGGGATCTGTCGACATCTGCGCGGGGATCTCGGTCAAATTTTAGGGTGGGGATCTCGGCCAGGCTAATCCTGAGATCCACGTTGACCTCGAGATTCACGTTGACTTTTGAGATCTACGCATGGATCTGAGATCCTCGCGTGGATCTCGCGTCAAAATTTTTGAATTAATTGTGTCAAAAAATTCAATAAATGCATCCAACACGTGTTAGGAGATCTACGCGTGGATCTTGGGAGATCCGCACGTGGATCTACCTCAGGATTCGCACGGGGAACTCAACGGCTCTGACCAGATCCGCATGGGGATCTTGCAAATTCGCACAAGGAAATTCGCAAATTTATGTCGGGAACTCGTCGGTAGATTCGCGCATGGATTATCGAAGATCCGTGCGAGGATCTGATCAGATCTACGCGTGGATCTCAAGCTTGATAGAGAATTTTGGCCTGTTTTTCGTCGCTCCGATTCCGTTCATTTTGACATCTATTTTTAAGTTTTTTCAATTCTGTGATTTGCTGGGGGGTAGAGGGGGAACTAATCTAAGCATTCATAACGAAAAAACATGAAAAAGACACACAAAACTTGGATGGACGGAATTTTTGAAAATTTCCATCCGTTTCTATTTCTAAATTCTGTTGAAAAAAGGTTAAAAAACGTGATTCTGTTGGTTTTTTGTGGGGTTCTTCTTCACTAGTGCTTTAGCAATGCTACCGGCCTACTCTACGTGTGATCTAAGCTAATTCTATCGCCAACAACCTCCTAAAAAAGGCTCAAAACATTATCCAGCCCTCTTCTCCTCTCTCTCTCTCTCTCTCTCTCTCTCCTACGCCTCCACCACTAGCTCCTCTCGGAGCTAGGCAATGGGTTTATCGAAGGAAAGACTACAATGGAGTGGGACGAGCATCCACTCCCCGACACAGCGGCGCTAAAAATGTTACGCAAGGGACCTACCAGAAGATAACATGTCGTGGGGAAGGGGATGCAACACCGTGGAGGTGCTCAGGATCTCCAGCCGCTCGCCATAGATCGAGGATCGCCTCCAACAAGTTGCTATACTTACACATTGTGTATGTTTGGAGTATGAAGCCTGAAGAAAGAGCGACAACTTCTATTGAAAAGATTGAAGCTCTTTTGTCTAGCATGGGTTTGCACAGAGGAAACGTCACACTTCAGAAAGATGCACAATTGTATGGGGTTTCAACAAATCTTCCATGTAAATTATCCATGGGTGTTGCAAAGGCTCGGAGATTTTTATCTAATCATGGTAAAAATCAGCTCAGCCTAGCTTGGTGTTTTTCGAAGCCATTGTGTGGGTGTACAACAAATTTAGAAGCTAATCCTAATGTAAGAAATATGTCAACATGTGTCTTGAGAGCACTCGACAAACTAGCAAAGATTTTACATCAAGCTTCTATGAATGAAAGCGATGTATAATTGTTTAAGGATACTATCACCCTGTTTACTCAAGCCATTGTGGATGGATGGGGTAAAACACATAACCCATTACATGGTATGTCAACCTCACCTATTGGTTTTATTGCATGTAATTTGTTTATTTTCTCTTGAAAGTCAAGTATCGTATTGGTGGATGCAGCACATTGTATATGCTCATGGTCTGTGGTTTATGAAGAAGTATCGTTATTATAATGTTTGTAGCGCAAGGTATGGAGAAGTCACATTACAGACCACGAGGTGCATATTTTAAAAGTACGTGTCATGGGGGTGGAGTTAGTTGAAGCAATGTGCTCCATGAAATGTTTTAATGGTTCTATCGTGGAATTATTGGCTCTTATTATACAAGGGAGAAAGCTTGGTGGACGTAATTACGTCAAGCCAGTTTCCAAGCAAACATAATTAAGAGGCACGTATCTTGAAAATCTTCACATGCAGCACAAAAACATAAACAGTGGGTGGCCAAAAGAATATGTTTAGGAAAATGGTGGATTAAACCACCTTCCTCTTAACATTTTCCAATGTTAACAATGTGAACAACATGCACATTTTGGATCTAGGCATACAATATCATGACACATGATATTAAAATTTTTGGCTATGCATATTTGCAATCATTATTATGATATTCAGTTTCAATAACACCAATGTCAAGGATTCAAATTTACCAATGAACCATTTCACTTCACGTGTTTGGTGCTGATTTTCTTAGAGACTTTGCAAAATATATGTCAAGAAGATCAATTGTAACTTGGCATTTGTTTTTATTTAAAAAAGAGTGGCCTTTATTATAAAAAACCAAGGGTTAGAAAAAATAAGGCCTTAATTAAATTTATTAAGACTAAGGCCTTAATTAATGGTATATTTAAACAGGTGGCCTAATTAAGGCTTTATTAAAACTAAAGCCTTTTTTAAAGTAACAAATATACTAAGGCAAAACTAAAGCCTAATAAGAAGGCAATTACATCCATGACTTTTTTCTTCATGTCAACCATAGCAAGGATGAAGCAAATAGGTAGAACAACTAATCCTGAATCGCATGCTCGCATGGAGGCACTCAATAGAATGTTAGAGGAAAGGCGGTGACAAAACCTAGAAGAGCATTAGAGAGATGAAGAAGACGACAAAGCTACCACCGTAGCAGAGACGTACTCAGAGGAACAACAACAATTTCTTTACGAGGCCACTAGGGGAGGGGATGAAGAGGAGGGACGTGCATGGCAAAGTAACCTGCCGACATGGAAGCATTTGTCCATGCAGTGGAGGCACAAAGGAAAGCAAGAATTGAGAAAGTGAGGACTATACAACAAAATATGCGACCATGGGGTGATAATCCCCCTAATTTGCCTAATGCAAGGATTGTAATAACGGGAGGAAAGACACTTCCTCTTAGACCACCAAAAGCTCAGGAAGAAGTGTCCCCACAAGGCTAGGAAGAAGCGGCCCCATAAGGAGAGGAAGAAGCGGCTCCACAAACCCAAGAAGAAGTGAGGCCCAATGTAGGAGGTCAAAGACAATCTCAAAGCTTTCTAACAAGGAAGTGGAAAAGGAGTGGAGGCATTAGATGTAGTGGCGGCAGTGAAGGTGGAAGTGATGTTGGTAGAGGCAGTGCTAGAGGCAATGGCGATGGTGGACAAGGTGGAAGAATCAACAAAGGTGGTGGCAGATGCGGCAGTGGTGGTAGGCTGCAAAGATGGTGGTGTGGAAATGGAGGCGGCGGCAGAGGCAACAGTGTAAATCCTCCAAGGAGATATTGCATGAAGCTAGGGAGGAGACAACTTCTGGAAATCAAAAGTTCCAAAAGTCTATGGACCTAATTACTCCAAAAGGTGCTTTCGCTTGTGTGGTCAGAGAGATTTTGCATAAATACAAGAGTGATGTTCGAATGGCATCAGCTGCACTAGATGCCCTACAGGAGCGTGCAAAGCAGGTAGTAATTTCACTTTTTGAAGACACACAACTATGTGCGATACATGAAAAGAGAGTGACCATCATGGACATGGATATACACCTTGCAAAGTGCATAGGGGGTGAACCTTCCCTGTTTCAATTATGACATGATTGTTGTATTTCCAATTTCGTTAAAGCAATCAATGTATATATTTTCATGGAATGTCAATGCAACTTGCAAATTTTCCATGTCATGTCTATTGTCGTGGATGATGGATGCCGTGCCTGACGCAAACTAGTGTTTGTGTTTGTCAATATGGATACAAATCCATGAATTTCAAGAGAAATGATGCAAACTAGTGTTTGTGTTTGTCAAGATAGTGACCCTTTTGGAGGCCTTCCTCTCCCACATATTAGAATCCTCAGAATCATCAGATCAAGGAGCACCGACAAAGTCTTATTTATAATACTGCTAAATATGAGTGGATATGTCTAGTAGATGAGTGAGTCTCATATGCAAAAGGACCTTGCCGAGTACCTGAGGCGATAGAAGACGAGCACTTGTGAGAAGTGGCCCGAGCACCAATAAGCCTTGACCGAATTTCAATCCGAGAAGCAGAAGAACGACGTTCAGTGCCACTTCTTCCTAAAGATATGCCCATAACTTGCGACATGATGCCACAAACTACATCTGTTTCCCATCGACAAACTCCAAGGGTGTACAAAGGTTCACCAGGCTCATAACTATGTAGTGGCTATTGTAGTCACTACATAGTTATGATAACTATGTAGTGGAATCCATAATTTGTAGTTAAGAACCGTGTTGATTGCATAACTACCTTGGGGTGTGTATCTCTGAATTTCTTGACAGAAGATCGGTGGTTGTCACTGCTTCCAACATTCTTGGAGGGGTTGGCTCAAGTGTGGTATGAGGAGCAACCTGAGGCAATTCGACAAAGCTGGCCCCACTTGACTACAACATTGGTGCAAAATTTTGGCAAGGAGGAAGAGAAGGAGACTGTGCACCTACAGGTTGCAAACCTCAATCAGTTGAATGGTGAGATGGTGCGACGGTATGTGGACCAAGCGATCGGGCTACTAGACCGCTTGAACACGACGCAATCGGAAAATCTTGGATTCCAAGATGGAATGATGCAGTATGTGCTTAGTCACCTGATCAATGGAGCTCATGATGAGTTCTGCCTCAAACTCAAATGGAAGAACCCCGACACCATCGCACGAGCACAAGAGATTGCACTGAAGTTCGACAAGATTCAGTCGGACCCAGCTTCACAAAGGTTCCTGCCCCCTCTACCTCATCAATTCCTTCCTCAACTACCTAGTCCTTACCCTCAACCTCCTCCTCGATTCCAACCACCTCCCGTGCCTCAACATTACCCTCCTCATCATCCCCCTCCTCATCCCTCTCCTCAATACCCCCAGCATCGGCCTCATCTAGCACCCCAGCCGAGGGGGCCCCTTCTTCCTATTCCGACCGACCTACCTTCAGAGGCACCAAACGTCAACAACATAGCCAAGGCATTGAGGCTTGAGTTGGTAAATATCAAGCGTCCAGACAATCAAGCTCCTAGAGATCTAGCAAATGTGGTATGTTATGAGTTCCACCAGAAAGGGCACTATCGCATCGAGTGCCCAAATGTACCACGAGTGAATCTTTTAGACGAGTCGGATGCAAAAGATTCAAAAATCAAAGTCCTTTACTTGGGCAAGAGAAGCCGCAATGTAGATACCACCGAACGATGGCCCAGACGACCAAAGAAAAGAGTGACTATTGTGGAGCCAAAAGATGTAGAAATGTCGATGCCACCCGCAGAGAAGAGCAAATCATCGAGATCGAGGAAGAGCAATGGAGTCCTTCAGATTTCTCGATCAGCACTGGGCAAGAAGACTACACTGTGGTAAGTGACATCGCCCAACAACCCTTGAACATTACCTTGCCACAACTACTAGCACTGAGACCTCGAGTGAGACATGAGCTCCAACAAAGTATCTTGACTTGGAAGCTGAAGAGGGCCAAGGTATGAGAGATATCAACTCTCTCAGAAGACATTGATCGGCACCCGTATGCAATGGATATGATAATCGATAATTGCCGAATCAAGGGTGTCTGTGTGGATGGTGGCGCCACTTGCAATGTGATGGTACCACGTATAATGAAGAAGCTAAACCTGAAGTGCACAAGGAAATCTTCCATGCGTATCAAAGTAGCGGATGGTCGACGTCTCCCAACATTGGGTGTCATCGAGGACCTTCCCATCACCATCAATGGAGTGACGATGACGGTGAGCTTCTACATCGTGGACATTAAGGACACTAGGAAGAATTATCCAGCGATATTGGGACGGCCATGGCTGCGTCGGAGTGATGCAGGGAGCTGGTCACATGTTGTTTGGATCCTCTAAGGAGAAAATCCCCGTGCAACCCGGAGCCTCGGCCTCAGAAGAGAGAGAAGAACTTGATTCGGGCACCACTTCCACAACCAGATCGGAGGCTAGTGAAGTGGGAGGAGGCCAAGGGAGATCCATGAGCTTGTTGGGGGAATGAGGCTTGCTGATGACTAGGTGGTCGTGAGGGAGCTCATGGATCTCCCTTGGCCTCCTCCCAATGACCAAGTGGTTGTTGGGAGAATGAGGCCGTTGGAGGTCCGTTGGCTCTTTAATGACCACGTGGTTGTGAGGTAGACATGGATGCACTATGATACATAATATTATGCATTTGCAATGTTTTATTTGGAATTGTAATCGTCGGCCTATATAGGAGAAGTCATCCTTCTATATGATAATATATTCTTTTCCTTTCTTGATTTGATTATAAAGTCGTTTAATATATAACGAACCAATAGCACGAAATAATGCAAATTGGACTCACAATCATTGCCGTTGTTGGTTAAAGTAATTCTATTTTAGAAAATGGGATTGTAAAGATGCACAACAATTTATTTATTTTTAATTCCTTTATTTTCGTCTATATTCGCGCCTATAATCGCGTTTATAAGCCAGTAACACCTATCTCATTAATTTTGGATTGGTGCACTGTCCAAATTCATTTTGTGAGATAATTTTGGATAAAGCATTTAAAAAAAAGAGACTCTTATAAAACAAAACTTTGAGTCTAAAAAATCAAATTAGAAAAAATGACGTGACATGTTATTAAAACTAGAGTACATTAAAAAAAGAGGACATCACATTGTTAAAAGAGACAAAAAGTAAGATTTCAAATTAGAAAAAATGGCATGACATATTACTAAAACTAGAGTACATTTAAAAAAAAGCATGACACATTTGTACAAGAAGTAGATCATGTAACTCAAAGCCATATGGTGTCCAAAAACACCTTCCATTAGCTCAGCCTAGAAGATCTCATCTTTGTCTCTCTTGTCTATTACAACTTTACATTAGAGAACTAAATTTAAGTCTTTGTGGAATGTAGTTTCATTTCTTGTCTATTACAATTACTTTAGAAAACACGTCTCTATGGAATTAAATTTCCATCACTTGACTATTATGTCATCAGAGAGAGCATATGTCCTCGAAAGTGCCTACTATGGCATTGGCTTCATGAAAACAAGCAGACTTTAAACCTACAGGCCATGCGTAACCAGGGTTGGCATCGCAAATCTCCTCACAGACTCTCCTCACAACCTGTTTCGAATCTTCCACCGACTTGTGAGCATTCAACAACTCTTCTTTTCTCTCTTGGCTTTCCTCATCTTTACCATTTTTTTCAATACAGCTTCTAGCCACCGCCATATCCTGTACGAAAATTTAACTCGTTAGCATAAGAAGTACGTGATTAAAAGAAGCGAAAAAGAAAGCTAGGGATATTCACCTCTTCTACTGAGTTCAAATCAAGCAGCCATGTGCGTAACATATCCTCCTCGAATGATTTTCCCTTCATTGGTCCATACAAAAGGGATCTAAGACAAAATTTAAGTTCAGTAAATGAAGTCGTGTAATAACTAGTCATTGTCTTAGAGGGAAAGTGGGAGAACGAGAGTGAGGGAGCGATAGCAAGGGATGTACAGTGAGTCGCCCCTCCTTCAAGAGTGATAGAAAGTGAGGGAAGACGTAAAGTGAAAGACGAATACAAGTTAATGAGAAGGACTAGGATGTAAGAAATAAGAGAGTATTTGTGGAAGGACTAGGATGGAAGAATACAAGTGCACTAAGGCACGATGTGTTCGCTATGATAAGGATAAGGGTTGGAATAAAGTGAGTGAAGCATTGGGAATGCTCTACTTTAAGTGAGTGGAGACTATCCAACTGAATAAAATTTTGCAGAGCATTGGGAATGCTGTACTTTAAGTGAGTGGAGCATTGGGAATTGATACTTTGGAGTGAAATATATTATAAATATTACATCATCACATATTCATATCAAAATTCTCATCACACAAGGTTATATTTCCAAATAATCACAACATCACACATTCATATCATAAAATTGTGTGCATGAAATAAATATATAAATATCATGACTAAATGCCACTTAAGTAATAAGTCACAAATTGGTGTATAATCAACAAAAACAACATCATGATTCATACATTGCAACAAATAAATGTCAACCATAATATTCATGGAATAAACAACATCAGGAGAATATGCTCCTCCTGCATATATACAAACACAACATCATACATGCATCACAACTCTTCTGATGCTTCTAGTGGAGACTATGGCAACTCTTCTGATGCTTCCAATGGAGGCTGTGGTGCTCTAGATGTACACTCAGTCTCTACTTCTTCTGTAGTATGTAGTGCTTTCGGAGTAGACTCAGTATCCTCTTCCTTAAATGCAAGCGGAGGCTGTGGCAACTCTTCTGATGCTTCCAGTGGAGGCTGTGGTGTTGTAGGTGTACACTGAGTCTCTACTTCTTCTGTAGTGTGTAGTGCTTTCACAGTAGACTCAGTCTCCTCTTCCTTAAATGCAAGCTCTGATATTGCTTCAGTTGCACATTGTATTCTAATGGCAGCAATTAGGTCTCGAATGATTTCAGCCCTAAACAATTGTATATCCTCCTTTGAATATTTGAGCTCCAAAGAGTCTTTCGATGAGACCTGTGGCTTAAGTGAGAAATTTTCTTTGAAAATCAACACGTAGTTATAGGCAACTCTCCACCCACAACTATGCCCATCTTCTTGCTCTACTACTAAATGCTTTTGGAAGTCTAGCGAGTCTTTGTACTGTCCTATTTCTCTGATAGCAGATACCATCTTCTCAATCGACCTGCTCATCATGACATATTAAAAAAACTTAGTGTGTCTATTAGATAAGGTACATAATATAGAAGTAACAATAGATTAATAGAATACTTACGTTTGCACTGAGCCATGAAAGCTTGCAATCGAGTTGACAAACCAACAATAGTTGTCTTTAAGGTCCCAAACCACCAGACTCCAATGTTCTCTACACGAATAATTAAGAACCATTATTATTTAACACAATGTTGCCAGTATAAGATGAAAATAAAGGTTGCCATGATACTTA
The DNA here is from genome assembly GCF_047967505.1 of Dipteris shenzhenensis. Lineage (NCBI taxonomy): Eukaryota > Viridiplantae > Streptophyta > Polypodiopsida > Gleicheniales > Dipteridaceae > Dipteris > Dipteris shenzhenensis. Next base: position 4,714,833 of record NC_141599.1, read on the forward strand.
CATCTCGTGATATGCCATAAATAGGACTCGCACGCCATGTAAATGTAAAGGCTGTAACCATTTACAAACATCGGCTATCGTCTTTCTGCTATCGCTAAGTATAGGAGAAAGGAGGGAATCCAACATATACACACGGTTTTGTACGGATCTACAAAATCGTGAGATAACTATACTGCACCAACAAATAAATGAATATTAGCTTATTAGATTTAATCAAAATATTGAATTATCAAGCAGAGAAAAGGTTTGTATCAAACCTGAGAATGGCCATCATAACGTTGTTATTGACCTCATTTGAAGCTCTAGAGAGGATTGAAATCTCCTCTCCACCAAATTCAAGATACTGAGGTCTATGTTGAATCATAACCCTAACATTAAAAGAGCTTCCTAATTCTTCTATTGAAGCCATGTTTGTAGAGTTGAGGTCTTCTATCCCCTTTGACTCTTTGACGGCATTCATTTCACACTCCTCTGAGCCATTATCTATTTGACTTGTGGGAGGGTCCATAATGTTGCCCTTAATGATTGCTCGAATGGTACATGTTATAAATGCATAGAGATGCAAGTCCATATATGTTGACAGTGTGGTGTCATTTTGTATCTCAAAAATTTGACCAAGTACCAAAAAGCAATTGTAGCCCACCCTCCATCCACAATTGTAGATGTGGCTATCCTCTTGATGTGATACCCGACATGTTATATACTCTATTTGTTGTGCCAAGTCACGTTGCCGCATTACTGTGTCGATAGCACCTACCAACTTTCGAGCCGATCTACACATCAAAACATATAACAATAGTGAATATGTGCATTGCATATCAATCTACATGTCAAGAAGTGACAACAAGTGTAGTCTATACTTACTCTAACACAGTGTCATGGACGGATGTCATTGAGTTGGCAAAGAAGCACTTCTTAGCAAAGATGTCCACGACTACCAAACTCCAATGTGAGCTGCATTATCAATAAAGAATAATTACTGTGTTTGAGACAATTCTAGCAACGCAATAGAAAAAACAAGTAGGGTTTGTTGCTTATTTCTCATAATATGCTGTAAAGATTACTCGTGCCTCAGTCATAGGAACATGCTTCATCCACTTGCAAACATCCTCTATGGTTTCTTTTTTGTTGCTAAGCACTTCAGAAATAAGAGGATCGAGCATATATGAAACTCTTTGTATATTTTGAGGAAAATCTGCTATAACATTACTATATATAAAAAAAAAAGTATTAGCTTCTTGGGTTTAATCAAAATACGCAAGTATAAAGCCAAGGAAAAGGCTGCATCAGACCTGAGGATGGTTGTAATGACTTTGACATTAACCTCTTTCTTAGGATTCAAGAGAATTAAAATCTCTTCTTCACCAAATTCAAAAGTATGAGGTTGTTGTCGAATTAACAACATAGCGGTGAATGAACTTCCGCAATAGAGTCATATTTTCATGACTCATCTTATTGAGAGAGTAGTCTACATCGTATTCTTCTTCACTTGCTATGTCTTCTACATCCTCCTTCTGCTATAAAAATATAAAAAAGTTATGAGATGTACACATCCCAAATAAAGGCTTAAACAAGCATAGAAATATAAAGATAAGATTTCATACATGCTGCAATGTAGTCATATTTTTAGGTTGTTCCCCAACATTAATAATGGTTTTTTCATTAGACTGCATATCGCAATATTATTAGATTATCCCATGGTACATATTGAGATTTAGTCACCAAGGAAAAGGGCGGCAACAAATTTAGCATTCACGGTAATAGAGGAAGGTCCAAATCAAGAATCTCAACTGTCAGGGCAGCAGCAATTTTGCAAGACTTCATACATGAAAATGCTTTACCTCAACCCCATATATATACCAAACTCCCTAACAGTGACGCGATCACTGAAATGCACCTTCCAATGGGCTTGACAAAGCTCGAAGTATTTGACTCTATTGCAGAAAAGCAAAGGCAAAGAGGGGATGCTGTAGCTTCTTCTCATACTTTGTATACTCTTTGGAAGAAGAACTTTGGATATGTTAAAATCCCAAGGAGGCAAAAAATGTCAAAGTGCAATGTCTGTGATGATTTAAAGCGAGCGATTGAGAGTGCAACATGTCCAAATCAAAGGGAATTATAAAAAAAACTGAAAATCTCATCATGACCTTATTCGACATTCCAGACAAAAATATGCATTTTGAAAGGAGCAAGCTATTTCGCATCCCGATGACTACATGTGCCTTATTGTAGATGGCATGGATCAGAATACAACAACATTGCCTCGTTTTGTTGCCACTGCACCTAAATTACAAGGAAAGCACTTTCTAAAGACACATCTATATGGAGTGTTAGTGCATGGAATTAAGTTCTTTGCAGATATATGGATTGATTCCTTGCATCTACATGATAGCAATCAAGTTGTAACATCTATTATGAAGGCAATTCGCAATGTACATGCAGAAAAAGGTCGCCTACCACTGACTTTGAGAATACAAGCTGATAATTGCTGGCGAGAAAATAAGAATGTCTCATGTTTGCATTCTGCTCCATGCTAGTTGCTCATCGAATCTTCAATGAGGTCGAATGTGGATTTTTGTATGTTGGGCATACACATGAGGATATCGATCAGGTTTTTAGCACAGTCTCAAGAGAGCTTAAATGCAAGGATGTGGAGACAATAGATGACTTGGTAAGAAGATGTGGCAGGCAAGTTGGTGGTCGTAAGGAAAGTACAATATGTGAGAGGCTCGAAAGAATGTCTGATTGGAAGAGCTTCATTCTACCTTTCATACAAACGGGTGGTGATGCATTGACGGGTCATACCAATCCACATTACTTTCGTTTTTTTTAAAAGATGAAAAACCCGTAATGCAATGGCAATAGTATTCTCATGATACAAAATGGGAACCTGAAGAACCTTACAGTCTCTTAACTTCAATTCCCAGCAAGGAAAGGTATCCAACATGGGCTCCTATACAAGAATTCAACGAGAGGTCATAGAAGGATTAAAAGCATTTATTACATACAAAGAGGAAATGCTCCGAAGATATCCTGATTCGAAGCCTACTTGGAGAGACCACACTACCACTGTAATTAACAAGACACGAAAATTAATAAAGGACCTTGAGAGAATGCGAGGCTCAAAGGATGTCAAGGAAGAATGCAATATATTTTGGCCAAATGTTCATAATGATTTGCGCCCAACTCCAGTCTTTGAAAATGAATTTGTATAATTACTCCCACGTCCATATTGTGGACCAAAGAAGAGAGAGTTTATGCCACAAGTAGATATAGAGGTCGATTGTTTTGTTGTGGTTCGGCCATCGGATGATGAATATGAGAATGTGAAGTTTTGGGTTGCAAAAGTAGTTAATGTGCAAAGAGATGATCAAGGGAGAGCTACAACATTTACAGCGGTATGGTATGAGCCAAAGGGCAGGAAGGAGAATATAGATAACAACACATTGTATACTAATTGTATAATGAAGGAGTGGGTCCCAAATGATGAAGTGGTCTCACAAGTTTCGACGGAGACAATCATAGTGTCTTGGCATTCAAGGGCAAAGAAATCAAAGAAGCGCATGGGATATGAGGTGGAAGGAAAAATAAAAATACCACAGCAAAGTATTTTGCATATACACGAATTTTAAAGGATGCTCGCCATGGAGAAAGTAGAAGGAGATAGCGCAAATGAAGAATGTCCATGATTAAAGCTTTGTATTGAAGTCCATTGAAGGATTTTATTTGGGTACTAGGCAAGAAGCCAATTGACAATTATAATCATATATTATTAGACTAGTAGGTGCAACTGTACTGAGTCATCACCTCCTATGTCAAATGAGAGTCAAAATATGCACTGGATGTCACCCAAGGGTCAAGGCTTGGCAAGACAATAGGGAGTTAATGCAGATGGCAACTGGCAAGGGACTGTCACATTGAGCAATAAGAGAATGGGGAGTCAAATTATGCAGATGGCACGAATTGAGGCTCTTTAAGAGCAACAATTTAAATTGTAAACATATGTTCAATTTATATCATTTTATACAAAGACTCCAGTTGAGAGCAACGTCTCTCAATGTAAACATATAATGATAGCTATAATTGCTATTATAATTCTTTGGTTCAATACAAAACTTGGGTCTTATGGCATCATGTCTTTTTTCTATTTAAAATTAAAAGTTTTAAAAATTTTGTGCATATTGCAAGTGACAATGTTATTTACATGAAATATCTAAGTCTCCTTTCATGGATTTATAAATTTATCACGTTAAGAAAAAATATTAAAAAGAATTAAATTAACAAATAACTTAGGTATAGCTAGAATTTTTAAAATAGGATTATTTCAAATTCTTGCATGTTAGTGCAAAAGTATAGATTGAAAAAACAAGATTTTTATGTGAATATGATAGTGCCACAAAGTGAACTTTTGATTTGGGAAGAATATTTTCAGAAAGTAAAATTTTGATTTGGGAAGGATATTTTCACAAAGTAAACTTTTCATTTGGGAAGGATTTTTGGGCTTCGTCCAAAAACAACAGAAAAAGTCTAAAATTAATGAAATAGGTGTGCAATCTGATGCACTGATAGACATCCTTATAGACTCCAGTCATTAGCTGCAATAATAGATGCTTATATAGATGCTCCCGCTACTTTTCAGAATAGTTCAAAAGTCACGTCTGTGCTCGCGCCTGTGGCCCCTTTTCCTTGTTGTGACGGCTAATGAGCACAACTTTTAAGGACTTCTTGAGAGACTTTCTGGAAGTCTTTTTAGATGATCTTTGCATGAATTTGGATTGGAATGGCCATCTCAAATATTTGAGAATGGTATTTGAACGCTGCCATTTGTATCGGATTTCTCTCAACCACCTTGAAATTCCAATTCTAGCACGGAATCATCCTAAGACATGTAGTGTCAAAAAATGGGTTGGACACAAACTTCAACAAGATCCAGCTCATCCTAGAGCTACCCCCATCGACAAACCCCAAGCGTGTACAAAGGTTCACCGGGCTCATAACTGGGCTCATAACTAGACTATGTTGTGTTGTGGCACTATGCTTGCTCATCATATCTTGGGCTCCCTCCATGTGTAACCTTAGTGAATCCAATAGGTGCGAGCTATGTTGCGAACATTCTTGTGGTTCCACCTCGCATTGTTACGTGCCAGTCAAGATTTTGGTGTGATGGCCTAGGAGTTATGAGAACCTAGCTACTAGAAGATATAGACCAAGAAAGATTCATGCACCTGGTGGTAGATCCGTCTGCATCGTTTCAAAAGCTACAAAAGACAATGCAATCTGATTGGGTTGCAACTTAAACAGAAGGGGAAGTCACACCCGTTTGCTACATAGATGTTGTGGCATGGTCCTACTAGGCACGTAGTCAGTAGGGCACACCCCCTCTTGTGAGTCCACTAGATGTAATAGAGGATGGTGACTGCCATTTTTGTAGGCTAGCAGCTTGGGCCAAGTGTTGGGCCTCGCATGTAGGTTTGATAGGTAGCTAGGACCACCTATAGGATCGTTGCATTAGGAAGGCTAGGATAGAGGCAATGGCACATGAAGGATAGAGGCAATGGCACATGATCAAGTCAGTTGAGTAGAGGCATGTCAATGAGCCAAGAAAGGTTGAGTCAGGCAGTCATAAAGTCTTTCGAGAGTTGAAGGATAGATTGGAATAGGCCACTCAAGTAGTTAGAAGGTTTTCGAGACATGCAACTAGAGATTAGCCTTGAAGTAAGAAGGTATTTGAGGCGAGGCTAGTCAGATACTAGTTAAGATGGACCACTTGGGGGAGAAAAGAATAGGGCAACAAGAGGGCTGCTAGATGAGGAACAGGTTAACCAGCATTAGGGGACAGCCATGTAGGAATTCGTCAGCCTAGTCGTTAGCCAACTAGCTTTCCTTCAGCCTATAAACAGGGGAACTGGTGGCCTGATTCACACATCTCATTCCTTCCAATTGGGGCATCAGCCCATGGCTACCACAACACTTCTCCCAGCCCACATATATGGTTCGCAGAGTAGTCTTCCTCCTCTTAGAGACAGCCATAGCCTCGCAGACATCAGCCAGCCTTTAGACAGATCTAGCCTAAACACATGCAGACCCAGAGTAAGTCAGGGGCAGTGCAGCTAGCATATCCCTCTGTATTTAGCTAGCCAACAGGGATACAAGAGCTGCCTGATTCTCAATTATAGTAGGATGATTTCCTTTCTCTTAGTCATCTCTTTCTTGCAATTCTTGGGAAACCACAGTCCATAGGCTCTCTTCACTAGGCAGTCGCAATAGACATCAGTGAGGATCATGGGAGGGATCGAGTCGCGACTCAAACCCTCTTTTTGGTTCGGGTCGTTCCAAACGTCCAGGTTGTATCCAGTATTTGGAGTCGTCTGCACTTTTTTTTTACCCCAATCTTGCACCTTAAATGACTCGAACGACTTGGAATGACACGAACGACTCCCACCCCCAAAAAAAAATAAAAAAAATAATAGTGGGCTATCATTGTATCTTGTATACTTCACTTCTATATAAGTGAGGTCTCTATCAATCATCAAATCATCCAGCAAGCTCCCAAGCCTTTCTATGAACACAAGTCTCAATCTTGTGGCCTAGTGCTTGAGTCTATGACTGAGTAGTTTAGTTCCTTCATCATGTTTGTCGTTGATCTTAGGCCTCCATTAGTTTGTCTTTAGCTTAGTTTAATTGTTCTTGCTTTTGTTCTTGTTTTTGTGTTATCTGGTCGAGCTGTGGATCTCTTTCCCTATCACGGGAATCAAAAGCAAGTCTTGTGGCTCCATGATGCTGACCTCCGTGGGACCACGTCCTGAGAGGTTCTGCATGAAGAAGCCAAGATCACCAGGCTCCAACTCATATAGAGCAAAGGCTCCCGATCCTCTATCCCACATAATACTCTTTGAAGGGGGGCGTGAGTTCAAACCCCATACTGTGTTGTGCGACTTTGATTACACAATTGATTTTCAGTTACTTCATGTTCTTTTATCGATACACGTATGCTTTTGTTCATTAGTCATGAATGTGCTTGCACTTAGAAATGATCATATATGCGCACGAAGAGTAGACAGAAGTTGCACGCATATAACAATCTCATAGAGTCTTTCTGTCTCAACGTCCTGCTCTGGTTGGAGCTTCTTATGAGTCTTCTTGTTGTGAACCTACATATTTGCATGTACACGATGAAATACATCACACCAAGGGTATTAGATTGGGAAAAGGCCTATTCAGGGTGGTGCAAGTGAGTAAAGCTAAGATGCATCATTACATGTAGCTTTCCAGTCTGGTCTCACAATAGCATGCTCCAGCGTATTGCTTACGTGGGGTGGAAGTAGAGAGTGACGTAACATTGGTCGGCTCATAATTATAGAATCAAAACTCGTTCAATTAGCTAGTCTGGAGCAAATTCGTTCCTTAGACAACATTTTGTGTCTAGAAGTTACATGCGCATTCTTTACAGTGTCCCCTTGTAGGCGTTTTGGAGAGCCGTTGGTTCAGAGCAACGGTTAGCTCGTTAAGCAAGGTAGTCTACCAGTTCGATAGGAAGGCTTGGCAATGCAAGCATATGGCAAAGCTTTTGGGCAGGCACGTGGAGAGGAGCATTCAATCTGCCAATGGAAGTCTGGCAGCAAGAGACCGTGCGAGAGGCAATCCATCACAGTAGCAACTCAGTGAAGTCTATCCGTTGAGACGGAATCGTAGCAGACCTTGATATGGTAGCGTCGTGTCCGGAACCAGAGATCCCGAAGAATGCTCCCACTCCAAACGCCTATCGAGTGATATTATCCGAGTAGTAGATTGCATTGGTCAAGAAGAAGGTGGTTGATTACTCGCGCTCAGCGGTGTAGGGGCGAATTGTCGGCCACTCTCCTTCCAGGGCCAAACTTCGAGACTGGCTTCAGGCCAGTTTGGTACTGGAGGACAGCCACATCACTGAGGCTATCCTTATGGATCGCGGGATCTTCATGTTGAGGCTCTCCCCGGCAGAGGGTGCGGCTTCCCTAGTGGCTTGCTCCCCCATCCTAGTGGGGGAGAAAAGCTGATCACTCTCCTGTAGTACCGTGGCTTACCAATTTTGACGTGAAACACCACATTCTTCGCTATCTAGTATCTTTGTGTTTGGTTTCTTTTTTGTTTCCTGAGTGTCCACTTCTCTTCCCCTTTTCCCCCTTTTTTCCCTGTCACTGCATTTGGCAATCTTGCTAGGAAAAACTTGAGAGCTTGAATTGGGATTGGTGTGTCTAAAACAACAAGACCCAGGAAGATGGCTCATGAGTTTCCTCGTTTCTATGGATTGCCCAACGAAGACCCCGAGAGGTTTATTTATAATGTGGAGTTCACAGCTTTGATTAAAGATAGGAATGCCCCCGAGGTATTGCTTCAAATCTTGTCTTACTGCCTTGTGGGAGAAGCACGAACCTGGTTGCAGACTTTTATTGCTGATCTTCGTGATGGTCAGGGTGCTCGGAGGAACCCAACTTATGCTGAGGTAAGAGTTGCTTTTATTGCTCAGTTTATGTGTGCCAGAGATGCTGATGGGTTGTGGGGAGAACTGAGTGCCTTACAGCAACAGGCCACCCAGTTAGTGGATGAGTACTTGGGGGAAAGTTTATTATTATGTGGAACAAGTGGCAGGCTGCCCTGTTGCCAGAGATACCCCCTCGTGTGATAAAAAATGATCGGTTCATAGCTGAGCTGAAACGAGAATCAGGATAAAGGTGGAATGTAAAGAGTTGGCTACTTATGAGGATGCTCTTAGAGTGGCTAAGGAGAAGGAAAGGAAACAGAAGAGGTTAACACAGACGTGTTGTGAGATGCCAACAATTCAGCATGTTCATGAAAATGCCCCTCATGAGAAGGTTGAAGCACAAAAGTCTGAGGTTAAGGAGGAGGAGAGCATGAAGGAGGAGATACATGAAATGTCTGAGCTTATGAAGAGCTTAAGTCTGAATTTAATGAATGGTAGAGGACAAGATAGACCACCAAATGGTTATGGCAAAGGTGTAGTATGCCTTTTACAAGTGGTTCAGCCCCCTGGCAGGCAGGTAGAGGCCGTGGTTCTTATGCACCTTAAATTCAGTGTTTCATTTGCGATGAATGGGGTCACTATAGTTCCCAGTGTGATAAGCCTCCTCGTACTTATGGGGGTATGTATAGCCGGTTTATCTAATAGAGTGGAGGTGAAGGAAGCTCAACCTTGTGTCAAGAATGCTACTGCAGAGGAGAAGGGAAAAGGTGGCAGTTACTTTTGATTTAGTTGAACTGGAAGAGGAGAAAGATGCCATGCCTTTGGGGAAAAGAGACATGGAAGAGGTTGCAGGGCCAAGTGCTAGGAAGGAGTTGCAAGCTGAGGATACTCTTACAAGAGAAGGAAGAAGGGCAAAAGGTCCAGAACGAAATTCAAGACCTTGGATTATCCTTGGATTATCCCATTGAAAAAGAATAGGGAGAGTATCTATCATTTCCTATAAATCTACCATCCCAAACAGCATCAAGTTTTCAAAATCTTCCTGCTGCTAGGCGTATTTTCTCGTAAAACTCATGCACAAATTCATTGTTCCCACTGATCTCTCATGTGAATGTTCCACACATCATATCTCCCCTTTGGTATATCAAACTCACAAGATTCTACTATCAATCTCCCATGTTTCACAGCCCAATTCAGCTCCTCACCCAGCGTCACCCCTCATGCTTTGTAATTCTCTCAAAGCTTGTCATGTTATGTGGAATTGTCTTCTTTTAAATGTAGCTATCGTGTCAATCTTCCTCCCTTTCCTATCACTTCAGGTGCAAATTTTTCCATTGTTAATGTATGTCTACCAAATGACAAGCTACCAATGGAGAGACATCTTTGCAGGTCACTGAAAGGGAAATCTAAATTGTTTGGGGAGCATTGAGAATGAGAATGAGAATGATTGCTCAACCAGTGTCACAGTCTTTGTTTACACTTGAGGACCGACTAGATGATTCATCCATCGAAGATGGAGTTTGACATTGACATCAGTTCCGTTCTTATGTACAAACATCATTCCACTCAGCAGTACAGTCGGCACGCATGCCAGTAACAAGAAGAACAACTAGTACTTAAATAGGGCTACTTACTTAACATCAGTTTTTCACAAAATCAAACCTTACATAAGGATAGCTAGTTGACCGGGACTTTCGCTCCCATGTGAAAGTTCAAGTAGTAGAAAGGGCAGCTCCTTTTGCTTTTAAAGTAACAAGCATTATTTTGAGAGAGCAGACCTTAATATAATCTAGATGCATAAGCAGGGGATACTGAAAGATGGTTCTTTAGGTGGAGGAAGACGGAATGCCCGCTCCAGTGGAGGAGAACCAGGTAGGTAATCCGAGCTGCGATCTGTTGAGTGATATACAAGACCAAACGCCCATGACCTTCTAGAGATTTTCCTACTTGTAATTTTTTCTCCTTCTGCATCTTCTCTGTCGAGTTCATTCGGCCTCCTCAGCAGAACCTCTAAGAAACGGGTTGCTGGGTCCATGTGGTTCATTTGATTCCAGAAACTATAGTATTTCACTTCTGAAAAAACCGGAGGAGGATGTTGAAACTTTACAACTGCTTTTTGCGTCTTAACAAATGCAAGAGCTCTGGTAGATCTGGTTGGGAGTTCTGCACCAAAGAGCGAGCAGGTGTGTCAAACGTTCAATCATTTGCATCCAAAGACAAGGCAGAAAATCTCTTTTGGCACAGTGGCAGCTTTATGTTCCTATCCATGCTTATGGCTTTGACAAGCAGCTTGCTTACTTCTAGGCCCCGTGAGTTCATCATTATAGGTGCCTTTGATCACATAGCTGACTCGATCATATTGCAGCTCCTTATCCTGTTGCCCGGTCTTTGCATGTGTCCACAAGAATGCAAACGCCTGCATATGCAGTCCACGTACACCTTGAAAGCAAACTCAAGAGATTTGGAGAGAAGAGAACTTTCAATCTATCGGTCTATGCATTACCGCTGCACACTGCTCCACACTCTCTTCTTAGATACAGTCGTGCACATCATATAGGGAAGTGATAGTGCCTTTAAACATCTTCCACGCCACAGAAGCACGAACAACGCCCTGAAAAATGAGAGGTGCGGCCACGGTTACCTTGCCAGCGGCCATTGGGAGCCTGTGCAGGACGTGGGCGTTCGAGTAGCTGCCTCGTTCGCGGACGACAATGCAAAGCATCTGCGCAGCGACAAGAAAGGCAGCTCAGGGTGGTAGATCTTGGCCTTCACGTGATTGCATGCGCACCTTGATTTTCTTTTCTTTTGACTCTTGATTTTTAGCACTGCCTCCTAGCACGGAGTGCTATAGCTATAGTGCAGAATTGGATTCTCCTTTTGAGAATTTCAGCGTGTAATTTTTTAGGGAAAAAATTCTAGTTGCCCGTTTCAAATCATGCCAAGCGTTTACTTTCAAGCACACTAAACAAATCGTTCGATTTTTCTACCCCGACCCATAAGCGCCCGCTTACCTGGGAGCCACGCGTACATGTGCACTCTTGTCTTTAATTCCCCTCTTATGGCTTTCCCCTATTGCTCCTCCTAGAAGTAAGTGCTCTCATATTTGCACTTTTGACACCCTCACAAGCCCACATGTACTACCAAGGTATGCATTGAGTTCTCTCTCCAAGAAAGAGTTGCAAGTGATCAATGTCCCTAGCTTGTCCCCAGTCAGGTGAGTTCGTGTGACTTGCAGCCTTCCAATGGAGGTGTTGCAGATTCGAAGCCTAGTTGCATTTCTTCTCTTACTCCCACTACTATATATGGGCCCTTTTTTGTGGTACATACCTATCCAAGTCTTGTGACGAGGGTATAGACGTTGGAGTAAGCGACAGTATAAAATAGTCGGTATAGTCGACGGTATTCTCGTCGATCTCTCGACAAAATTATCACTGCATATACTGGCCCTTATACCATGAGATTGAAAAATTGATTGTTCTGGTCAAATTGGCGGTGTATGCGATGGTATATCGACAAAGATACTGGCGAGAATAGCATCGAGTATACCATAGCGTATATCGACTCTATGTAGGATGCTTATTGTCACATATACCAACTCTGTGTAGGATCTTTTTTTCGGGCATAATTTCTTTTTCAAATGTTAAATAGACATTTATGATCCAATTAAATCTGAAATTACATGAAAGCACGTTCATTTTTAAAACGCCTCAAATGAAGATGAAAGATATGAAATAAATGTCTTATAGTAATAAGGGAGCAACAATGAACAAAAAAACTTGCACTCGATAAGCCAATCAAAATTATGCCATAAGTACGTGGCTAAAATGTAAAAAAGTTTGCAGCCAACATGGCAAAAAACTATACATGGCTAACATGCCAAAAAAGACTACTCCGAATATATCTATAGCTACTTCGACTCCAACTCAAACTCAGATTCATCCCTGTCCAAGTTGGGACCACCATTGGACCAATCCACCTCCACGCCTTCGGCCTAGAGCTTCTTGTGCAGTCTTTTGGCTCCATTTTGATATGCAAACCGGTACTCCTCAGCAGTGGTTCCCTTGCCAACCATATACGCCAAGAAAATAGAATGGAACATAAAAATAGGGTAAAATTACCCGAACTTACAAACTACGCTCTGAAGCGTGACCCTTGTTACCACTACCAAGGTGAGACGCTCCCTTGCCAATAGTATGGTTGGCAATGGTTCCCCTGCGGACCATACGCACTTGCCACAAAATAAAAAGTTGTATTAGTGGCCTTGTAAAATAAGATGATAACTTAAGTATCAAAACAAACATATCTATCTACTGAGAAAATAGGATGGAACATGAAAATAGGATGAACATACAAACTGCTATGTCAAGAGACCCTTGTCACTGCTGCCAAGGTGAGACGCTCCCAAGCATTGTTGTCAATCATTGTCGCCTCTCTTTGTTATTTGTACCTATCAAGGTTATTGCGAAAATCTTTCTTGGCACGTCTTTAGTCACTTTTACGTACATGTTGGCTTCTCTAGCTCTGCCTTCACTACATCTCGGATCTTCGAATTGCGGTGGATCATCACCCCTTTCATATGCTGAAGCATCCAACAACGATTAAACTAAAGTTCCTAATGCACATGAAACTCACTGTATAGTGTACCTAGGGTGTAGTCCTTCTTGTGATTATGCCAGTTCTCTTAAATTATCTCTGTCAAGCTGTATATGCATAAGCTGGTGCATGTGGTTGATCACAAGAGACGCTCTGTCATCCTCCATGATGCGTCAAACTCATCCAATGTGTATAGAAAAATGTCAAACACAGGAGGGAAGTGCACCCACGGATTGGGTGTCGAAGACTCTATAGCATCTCTATTGGTGAATTATAACCTCGCCCCTTGGATGAAAATAAAGGAATGTACCTTATTCTTGCCCTTCTTGTCCCTAGAAAATGTAAGGTGTAGAACATGGACATGTACATGGCTCCATTGATAGAGCAGCTTTGGATCTTGTGGCAAGGCATTTGTGTATTTGATATTTTCATAGCCTCAAGACAGAATACAGAGGTCTTGATTAGGGGATTGTTGATGTGGACCATGCATGACTTTTCTGGATATGGAGAGTGCTCAAGTATCCTATGTGGACCTTACATGTAAATAGTATGTTACTGTTGTGTGCAGCTCTTGCAATGTTCAAGTGGATACCACACTTGTCCTATTCACGGTGATCATTTGCAAGATCGATACTCTTTGCATTTGAAGAAGGTCATATATGAAGGCTATGCTCGTTACCCTTCAGATAACCATCGAGCAGATGAAGGTATTTTTGCATCTAAACCACCTCCTATAAAGGTAAGGGATTGGCACCAAGCATGGTTAGTTGATAAAGAGAAACCCCCGCAACCGATGAAGAGGTTGCCAATTTTTCATGAGCTTATGTATTGGGATCAATGGAGATGAATTACCTCTTGGATCCTATGCACATTTTAAAGAATGTAGCATGTATCATATGGCAACATTTGACTGGTGAGAGGGATATTAGGGCTACATAGGAAGGCCTACAGGAAGGGGGGAGGTACTACCAAAGGCACCATGTGTTGTGATGACAAAGAGGGAGCAAACAACGATTAAGAGAGAGATTGCAACCTTTCATACCCCAACTAGACACATGCACTATTTGAAGGGAGCTTTCACAAGGGACAACAAGCTCAATATCCTAAAGTCACATGGTTGGCATAAGTTCTTACAGATCTACATGTGCATGCATTAATTTGTGTACATGAGATGTAATAGTATATTATTTTCTTTTTAATTCACTATGTATGTAATGAAGATTTCATTCCTCATAGACTCATACTTTAATTTGACCTATTGTCATACATGCAGTCCATTCTTCCAATTATAGTAAAAGGTTGCTTGATGGAGATGTTAGAGAAGCATCCACAAAGTCAGTAGTATTGTGATGTATGGTATTAGTGCCTTTGTAATGCTGATTCACCATGTATGTAATGAAGATTTCATTCCTCATAGACTCATACTTTAATTTGACCTATCATCATACACATAGTTCATCCTCCAATTATAATAAAGTGTTGCTTGATGGAGATGTTAGAGAAGCATCCAGACAGTTAGTAATATTGTGATGTATGGTGCCAGTGCCTTTGTAATGCTAATTAATTGCTCCACATTTTTGTGTGGAACAGATGGATCTCTTTGAAAGAGATTGCATTATCAAGCACGAGTAGGCTTGGTTGGATTCCATTGAGGCAATGTGCTTGATTGAGAATCACTTTCCCTCAAGCATTATGAGAATCCAAGTGCATTTGCTTGTTCAAATAGTGGACGAGGTTGCTATTGTAGGAATGGTCCATAGCTAGTGGATGCTTTTTCTTGCAAGGTTCATGAAAATCTTGAAGAGCTTTGTGAGGTAAAAAGCAAGGCCTGAGGCAACAAGGATGGGTGGTGCATGAGTCATTGGTATATATCATAGAGTTCCTTGCACGCATGGATCCTGACATGCCCCTACATGATGGGATGATGAGTGAGTAGTAGGTGAAGTGGCTCAAAGAAAGGGGACTATATGGAGGATGAGTGAGTGCTTGAGAGAGAAGATAAGCAAAATTTATATCATCAATAGCGATGGGGATGGGCAAGAAGCGAGTTTTTCGAGCGAGTTTTGGAGCGAGTTTTTTTTGGAAAACTACATTTTTTGTTCCACCTATTCCACTTGTGATACCTCTCTCTCTCTCTCCCTCTCTCTCTCTCTACTTTTTTGCCCACCTCTCTCTCTCTCTCTCTCAGCATAACCCCTCTCTCTATGCTCTCTCTCTCTCTCTCAACATAACCCCTCTCTCTATGACATCTCTCTCTCTCTCTCTCTCTCTCAGTCTCTCTCTCTCTCTCTGTGCATCTCTTACCAAACACATTATCATTCTCCCTATCCATGACCCCCTCTCTCTTTCTCTCTCTCTTATCAACACATTCATTCTCCCTCTCCATGATCTCTCTCTCTCTATCTCTAGCTCGAGCACATGTTTCTTTTCTTGTCTTTTTGCATGATGCTCTCTCTCTCTCTCTCTCCCCCCCCCCCCCTCTCTCTCTCTCTCTCTCAACATAACCCCTCTCTGTATGCTCTCTCTCTCTCACTCTCTCTCTCTATCAACATAACCC
Organism: Dipteris shenzhenensis; assembly: GCF_047967505.1. Lineage (NCBI taxonomy): Eukaryota > Viridiplantae > Streptophyta > Polypodiopsida > Gleicheniales > Dipteridaceae > Dipteris > Dipteris shenzhenensis. Next base: position 4,730,441 of record NC_141599.1, read on the forward strand.
CTCTCTCTATGACATTTCGTTCACTCTCTCTCTCACTCTCCCTCTCCCTCGCACTCCATCTATCTCTCTCTGGCTCGCTCTCTTCCACTCTATCTCTCTCTCTCTCTCTCTCTCTCTCTAGCTCGAGCACATGTTTTTTTTCTTGTCTTTTTGCATGATGCTCTCTCTCTCTCTCTCTCTCTCTCCCTCTCCCTAGTTTTTGGAAAATTTTGGAAAATTTTTTACTTTTTTTTGAAAATTTTGAGAAAAAATTCAAAACAGTTTCGAAAAAATCTCCAACAATTAATTAAACTATTTTCAAAGAATGGGTGCACAAAGGAGGCATCGGTTTTAATTTTTGGGATTTAATTAAATTTTTATTATTTTCTAATAAACAATTAATTAACTATTAAATAAATTAGCTATTAATTAACTATTAAATAACTAAATTAACTATGAATTAATTTAACAAAATATTTATTTATTAACTAATTGTTAATTTATTTAACAATGAATTAATAAATAGATTTTTTAATTTAATTAATTAATAATTAATTGTATAATAATTTATTTAATTAAATAAATAAGAGTTAACAAAGTAACAGTTAATTAACTGTTTATAAAGTGTGACTTAATTAATAACAGTTTAATTAAACTATTTAAGAACTATTAATAAACAGAGGAGGGCGTCACAAAGTTTTTCTTTTTTCTTTTTTAATAAACACTTAATTAACTATTAATTAACTGTTAAATAACAATTAAAAACGAATTAATTGACTATTATTTAATTATAAATTAATTTACCCAAAAAAAGTAATTTACTATTACTTAAGTTTTAAACTAATTTCTTACTAAATAACTATTAAATTAAATTACATATTAATTAATTGTTAAATAAGTTAATCAACTATTAGGTTGTTAATTAAGAAATAAATAATAAAAAAATAATTAATAAATTAAATTAATGATTTATGAAATTGTTAATTAATAAATATTTCTTTTAATTTAATTAATTTAGAGTTGATTATTAAATAATTTATTTAAATAAATAAATAACAGATAACTAAACTAAGTGTTAACTAGCTATTTATTAATTGTCAATTAATTAAATAACAATTTAATTAAACTATTTTATAATAATTAAAAATCATTATTTTCTAGCACCTAGAGTCTGGACACCAGAAATTATTTTTTGGATTTTTAATAAAAAATTAATTAACTATTAATTAATTACTAATTAACTATTAATTAATTATTAAATATCAATTAATTAACTATTAATTAACTTTAATTAGTTTAATAAAAAAATTAATTTACTATTAATTAACTATTAAATCAATTTATTGTTAAATTATTTATTAATTAAGTATTAAATTAATTTACTTATAATTAACTATTAATTAATTAATAATTAATAATTAATTAACTTTTAAATAAATAAATTAATTATTAAACTTTTTATTAATAAATAAATAAATAAAAAACTACTAATTCATTATTAATGTATTAAACGATTAAATAATAAAAAGTTTTTAAACTAAATTAATTAACAGTTAATTATAGAACAATTTAACTAATTCTATAAATAAGAGTTAACTAAAGTAAAGGTTAATTAATTGTTTATTAAAAAAATTTAGAAAAATCTCAAAATTTAAATTTGAAATTCAAAAAAATTAATTTAAAAAAATGGGCGCCCAGAGGAGTCTGCTGGCAGGTACCTCCCTCTAAGAAAAAATTATTTAGAATTTTTTGGGATTTTTCGCGTTTTATTTTTAATTATTTTTTCATTTTTTGAGAATAAAATTTTTTAAAAATGAGAAAATTTTCATAAAAATATTTTCAAAAAATGGCACGCAGAGGGAGGCCTCTCTGGGTGCCCACTTTTTAAAAACAAAATTTGAAAATTGTTTATATTTTTTAAAAGATTTTTTGAGGTTAAAAAAAAAAGTTCAAACTACTAATTAGTTTAATTTTAAATTAGTATTTATTTCTTATTTTTTTTAATTGCTAATTAGTTTAGTAAGTTTAATTAGTTCGATTAGTTTTTTTTTTGAATTGTGGTTGACCATTATATTAAAAGCAAAACAGGAAGAAAGAGAAAAGTTACAATGCGCCTAGAGGTGAGGCTACGACTCAAAAGTGAGTTTCCAACACTAGGGTGGCTTGCCTAAGCGATTGATCCTTCTTGCCACTCTAATTAATGTGGCTTCCCACCAGGAGGCCAGCACAAGCTTACTCATAGATCAGTAGTTTAGTTAGTTTGATTAGTTTAATTACTTTAATTAATTAATTTAGTTAATTTAATTACTTTAATTAATTAAAAAGGGAAATTAATTAATTAGTTTAGTTAGTTTAATTAATTAGTTTAGTTAAATTTAATTATTAATTAGCTTTTAAATAAATTAATCATCTATTAACCTATTAATTAATAAACAATTAATTAGTTTAGTTTAGTTTATTTATTAATTAACTTTTAAATACATTAATAATTTATCAACATGTTAATTAATAAATAAATAATTAAAAAACTATTGATTAATTAGTTTAATTCTACACTTTTTTATGAGATAATCCTCCAACTTAGGCAAGCACATGAGGTAGTATGCCAACGACACCCGACTAGGCTATTAGTGGTCGGCCAGTAACAAGACATGATTATATATAAATAAGCTTCCATGCTCATGTACCTTGCAAGTTTCATATGTTAATGAGGTCCTTTTGTTATACATTGTTATACCTTGCAAGATTCAGAAGTTAATGAGGTCCTTTTGTTATAAATTGTTTTAATTCTGGTTTGTTTTAGAAGCTCGGAGTGCCAAATCTGTATGCATGTTGCCAAGAGGAGGACCCTACAAGCTTCACAGCTTGAACATTAGGCAAACCTTACATTATTAGTAGGCCTAATGCTATGACGTGCAACAAACCACTACACATTCTACACCAGGTGAGACACAGCAACCAAGTCAAAGATTTGGCTTCAATATACCCTCCTCAACCTTTCATGCAAGCCTTACTTTGGCTTACAACTAATAAATATACTTTATCTATGGCGCTTGGAATCAAAGAGACCTAAGAAAGAAGAGCAAGTAAAGAGGAACATACATTTGTAGTCCATTTGTAGTTATATTGCTTGGCAGTCAGCTTCTAGCTTGTGTTTAAGATTCAAAGTTCTCCCAACAAGCTTGTCAGCAATAGGATCGATATTCAGAGATTGATTTTTGTCCTTGTAGATATGACCAACATAGGTATACCTATGTTTATTTTCTAAGGTTGCATTTAGACTTTAGCTTGTCGTAAACATTCTTGGCTTCATACATGAGTATAACATCTCCTTTTACAAATTTGGGAAGCCTCATGTGCTAAATATGGCATCTCTTCCTCTTCCCGTCCTTCTATTTTGGTGGCAACATATGCAAGTCTTCTATAATTCTTCCAACTTCACAAAGGACTATAAATGGGCCACATATTTTCATTGAAATCCTTTATCTCTAAGCAATGAGTGTTAAGATTTTGGACATGGTGGCATTTATCAATGTGGATCCGTGTACAGCCCTCAAAATGGATTTGAGGTATTCGAGGTCCTCTCCATCCAAGGCTTATATGACATGGTATTTAGGCACCCATTTGACTTATGGGATTAGCCCTTATACATATTGCTCCCTATTTGGTCGTCTGAATTTTTTGTGAAAGGGGTTCCTTCATCCATCCACTTCAGAACTTCAAGAACTTTCTTTAGTAGGTAGCATAGCACCAAGGAGGGAAGGTGGCATCACTCATAGGTTGGGGCATCTAATGCTTTGCCTATCGATGCTATCACATACCTTTGACTTGTTTTGCCTCAGATCATTGATGGGCTTTTTTGCTGGCATTGATTCCTTGTGCTTTTTGATGAAAGAGAGAGAGAGAGAGAGAGAGAGAGAGAGAGGGAGAGAGGGAGAGGGAGGGAGGGGAGAGAGAGAGAGAGAGAGAGAGAGAGAGAGAGAGAGAGAGAGAGAGAGAGAGAGAGAGAGAGAGAGAGAGAGAGAGAGAGAGAGAGAGAGAGAGAGCCTTCATCGGTGCAATCACCCATCTTGGTAGTGCATGGAAGATCAACAGTGACCTTACTGCGAGCTGGTGTAGCTGGTAACTGCTCACCTCAAAGAAGACTCTTGAGGGAGAGAGGGAGAGGGAGGGAGAGAGAGAGAGAGAGAGAGAGAGAGAGAGAGAGAGAGAGAGAGAGAGAGAGAGAGAGAGACCCTTCATCAGTGCAATCACCCATCTTGGCAGTGCATGGAAGATCAACAGTGACCTTACTGCGAGCTGGTGTAGCTGGTAACTGCTGACCTCAAAGAAGACTCTTGAGTTCTGGCATCTGTTGGACACTGCTCTCTTAGTATGCACTGGAGGGTCATGTGAGCTTGCTTGCAATGGATCTTTCTTTTTGTAGGACACACTCTTTTCTTCCTTTGGTCTGATTATTAGCATCGATTTTAGCTTGTTTGTGACTTGAAGGAAATTTGATCGTTCAATGAACCTAATTGAGTGATTGATTTTGTAACCTTGCAACATGTTGAGAAACTTTTCTTTATGGAACTTAGGATAGTTTTGGTTAGCACAAAACACTTTGCACTCCCCTGGTGGTTATTCTCTGTCTGACGTCGTAGAGTTGTTGCCACATTGGTTAAAGAGATCGCTTGGCCTCTCTCTAGAAGCATCGCTATGGATTTCACAAGAAATTTTGTCTTGCTGCAGGTTGTTGAGGTCCTTGCCCCCCCTTCTCCTTTGTGATGCCAATCAAAAGCCCTGTGCATTTTCAATCAGGTACCTTGCTCAATCCCTTTCAATGTTCTTGTAAATTGATTAGCATTGTGTGGCATAGTAGTGCCTTAATCAACAGAAGTATCTGAATTAGGCTAAGATAATTGGAAAATTTTATAGACATCATAAAGTTGTATATATCCAGAATAACTACCTCATAGTGATCACTGCTTTTTAAGCTCTTCAAGATGATGATTTTTGCAATCTTCCTCTTGCCAATCTAGATTAGCATGATAGATTTTTGTTGGGAATCGGAGAGTGCCAATTGATAGACTCATCAACATATATGCTAGTCTTTTCCCTTGTCCAAGTAAATCGATTTCAACCTTGGAGATTTGGTGCCAATTAGTTTCAGATCACTTTAGGTTGCTCATTTTTGGCTTTGAATGGATGTAGGAAAATCAATAAAAGATGCATCTAAGTCTGGATCAATGCTTGTTACAATCTACATCTGAACACATGCTAAGAGTATTCTTTTAAGCTTAGAACATTTATTGTCAAAGCTCGCCCAATGGATTCGAGGAATTGTTGCAAATACTATTAGCCGGAAAAGAAATCAGGAACAGAGGCTAGAGGCTAAGCATGGCGACGCTCGAGGGCCATAGAGGAAAGGAGAACGTGAGGGCGAAATGCTATCATGAGAGGGGAAAAGGAATTAGAAGGGGAGGGAATGAAGAGGGAGACTATGACACAAGGGAAAAGGGAGAGGGGGAAGAGAAGCATGTACATGATGGGAGGAGGAATGTAAAGATGGAGACATCAAGGGAAGAGGATCATGCTTTATTTTGAAAGGAAGGGAAGGGAGAAATCAAAGTACTAGCTAGGTGGCTTTACAAGAATGAGCGTGTCCCATCAAGGAATAGCCCCCTCCTTTTATAGCCAAGAGAGAGGGTCTCTCCCAATAAATGCATCCTCCCACATGCATGGTGTGTGTGGAAGAGTCTCCCATGTGGGCTAGGCGTTTATGCACTCTCAATTGTGTGTGATAACGCTTGGCCACATTTTTCCACATATATCAACTCCCATATCCCAAGTCTATGATACTCCCTTGGTCTCTTCCCAATTTTATAATACGTTCAAACATCTAGGAGGACAAGTGGAGGGTTGGCACAAGGAATCTTGCCACCTCATCCTACTTTCCCCATTATTTAACTTGCATCCTTGGACTATCTATACCTCTCCCACATGGGCCTATCCTATATGGAGGGAATAACCCAATATAATATCCCTCTCCACCTATTTTATATTACTTCTCCCATGGACTTTGAGCCATATCTCACTAAATGCAGCCTAGGTGGAGGGGTGGCACATGGAGGAGCCATGCCACCTTACATTTTATAATATTACTACCATGGATCACACCTTATGGGTCCTCTTACGTGGAATGGTGGCACATGGTCATGCCCTGCCACCTCAACCCTGGGCCCTATGCACACCATATTTTATTATACTATTGCCACACATACAAACACACACACATATTAATGCCTTTTTCCTTAGACAAATTTATCCATAACAGTTCCCCCCCCCCAGGCAGGGAATGCACATCATTTCCATGCCTGGGTCCATCACCACAAAGAAGGGCTTGAGATAACGCTTGTTGATCACCTTCATGCCATATGGCTCATGTAGCTCCTGAACTTGTACAGACGCATTGCTATGTTCCTTGATGACTTTTTATGGACCGGTCCACAGTGGCAGAAACTTCTTATCCATTTGGTGGTCCAATTTGTTATCAAAGCATAGCACAACATCCCCCTCAGCAAAGTGTCTTTTCCATCCCTTGCAAATCTTAGCATCCAAGTGGGCCTTTTGTTGATTCTTTTGAATCTCTGTTTGATATAGGGCAAGGCGTTGGGTTTCATCTAGCTTCTCAAGTTGCACCAACTGGGCCTCTACATGTTCATCTTCTATCATCCTCTGTTCTTGTGCCAATCTCAAAGCTGGAATCTCTATCTCTAGTGGTAAAATGGCCTCAGTACCTTTTACCAACTCAAAAGGAGTGTGACCTGTAGATGTTTTATGAGTGATGTTGTAAGCCCATACAGCTCCTGTGACATTCTGATCCCACTGGCTCTTGTTCCTTGTGGCCATTTTTCCCATGGTTTTACAAAGGAGGCCATTGGTCTGCTCCATTTGACCCATGGATGCTGGATAATAGATGCTAGAAGTGCGATGATCAATACCCATGCGATCCATGAGTAACTCCACTGCTTCATTTAAGAATGGACTCCCATGGTCGGAGACTATTTCCATGGGTGTCCCAAACCTTGTGCAGATATGTTCAAATATGAAATTTGAAACTGCCTTACCATTTGCAGCGGGGGAGGGCGATAGCTTCAACCCAATTAGTGACATACTGAGTGGGTACCAAAAGATACTTCTTTTTGTGGGCAGTCATGGGCAAGGGCCCGAAAAAATCTATTCCCCACTTCTGAAACGGATGGATGGACATCACTGGGTGATGTTGCCCAGGACACAAATTTTTCCTACCAAAGAATTGGCATGGTTCACAGGTTTTGCAATACAAAGTGACATCCTTGAACAAGGTTGGCCAATAGTATCCAGCATGTAAAATCTTCTTAGCTGTATAGTCACTGGCATAGTGGCCTCCACAAAATCCATCATGATAATGCTTCAATACCTTAGGTACTTCATCTGCATCAATGGCCCGTCTTAGTATCCCATCCATGCCTTGACCGTACAACACCCCATCAAAGAGGGTGTAGCGCCTACTATCTCTGTTGATCTTCTTTCTCTCATAGCTAGTACTTTCTGGAGGAAAGGAGAAAGCAGATAGAAACCTGTAGATACCGCCATACCATGGATCCCGCACTTCTATGGCTGCTACATGGGTTACATCGAGGCACTCCTCTAAATCAATCAAAGCATTCTTCAAGTTGGAACAACCCCCTTTTACAATTTTGAAAGAAAAATCATATTCTTGTAGAACTGCCAACCATTTGGCCAACCGGCCCATGGGATTTGGTGATTGAAGAACCTGCTTTGCAAGACCATTGCTAGAGATTATAATGAAGGAATTTCCAACCACATAATGCTTAAATTTCTCAATGCAGAAAACCAAAGAGAAGGCATGCTTGTCAGCCTCCGAGTAGCATCGTTCGGTGTCGAGCAATTGTCGAGAAGCAAATCGAACGAGATACATGAACCGATCCTCCCCTTGCTGGAGAAGAATACCTGCCAGAGTGTGCTCACCAAACCCAAGATTGATATAGAAAGTCTTTGAGCAATTTGGATTGCGTAGAATGGGTTCTGAAGCCAGAGCATTCTTGATTTGTGCAAACCCATGATCATAATCGTCATCCCAAGAGAAATCAACCCCATCTTTTAATAGCATAGTCATGGGTCGTGTCAAAGTAGCATATTGATCAATGAAGCAGCGATAGTATCCTGCTAGATTGACAAATGAGCATACCTGACGTTTGGTTGTTGGCAGGGAGAGCTTAAGGATGGCTTCTACCTTATCGAGGTCAGGCTTGACACCCTCGGATGAGACAATATGTCCCAGTAACCTCCCTTGAGTGGCTCCAATGGTGCATTTCTCTGGGTTGAGACTGCCATTCGCATCATTAACCCTTTGGAAGGCCAACCTAACCTTCATGACGTGCTCCTTACATGACGAGAATATACAAAAATCATCTAAAAACACCTCCAAGAAATCCCCCAAATAAGGAGCAAACACCATCTGCATAAATCTTTGAAAGGTAGCAGGAGCATTGGTGAGGCCAAATGGCATTACTTTGAATGCAAATGTCCCCCAGGGTGTGGCAAATGTGGTTTTAAGCACATCTTCTTCGGCAATTCTGATTTGATAAAACCCAGAGTAACCATCACAGAAAGTATACATCTCATGACCACTTACCTTCTCAAGAATGAGGTCTTGAAAGGGAAGAGGATGATGGTCCCTCTTGGTGGCTGCATTGAGTTTCTTATAGTTGTAGAAGCTAGGTTTATAGTATTGTGAACCGGAACAATAAACCCAGCTTCTACAAGCTTCTGCAACTCCGAGCACAAAGCATCGGTCTGTAGGGGCCCTAATCTCCAATATTTCTGAGCCACAGGCTTCACATTCAGCTCTATCTTGTGCTCTATGGCAGTCACATAATGGCGAAGGTGGTGGTAGCTAGTTGCAAAGAGGTCAGGGAAATCTTTGAACATTTCTAGGAACTCGTCTTTCTCACTTGGAGTGAGGTCTAGGGAAAGCATAGATCCAAGCTGTTGAGGACTAGCTATTACCTTTTCTGCAAGTGGCGGGGTTGGAGACACCCCCATCATGTAAACTTCCTCCTCTGAGAACTCCTCCCCCCCAGTTGATTCTTCCATTGATTCAGACACCGAGGATGAGAGAGTATCACTGTCTTGGTCCTCTTCTTCTTCTGGTTCCGTGGCACCTAGTTGCACCGGGATCCTCTCCTTCGAAGCACCAAAAGACATGTGTCCTGTCTTCCAATAGCTGACTGCATCACTCTTTCTCAACCATGGTCTCCCAAGTATGGCTGGGTAACTCCTACCTGTATCTTCAATGTCCACTACATAGAAATTGACGGTGGTGGTCAACCCATTGACAGTGATGGGCAAATCCTCAATGACTCCCAGGGTGGCGAGTCGTCGACCATCTGCTACCTTGATTCGAGTGGAGGAACACCTTGTACATTTCAAATTCAATTTCTTCATGATTCGGGGCACCATGATATTACATGCAGCTCCCCCATCAACACACATATTTTTGACACGGCAATTATCTATGATGACATTGACTGTATGTGGGTGCTGATCAATTTCTTCAGAGATAGAAGATACCTCTCTTACCTTTCCCTTTTTCTTGTTCCTCCTTGTTGAGAGCCCTTACTGTAGCTCACGTCTCACCTTAGGGCTTAATGCTATTAGTTGAGGGAGCGTGATGCTCAAAGAACGATGAGCAAGGTCCTGAATGACCGAATAGTCTTCTTGCCCCGAGCCGATGGGAAAATCCGATGGGACCACTTACTCGTCGTGCGAGATCTTTTAGTCTTCTCTATTGGTGGGTCTGCCATCTCAGCATCTGAGGGCTCTGAGAAGGACACCTTCTTCCTAGGGCGGCCTGGTCCATGGTTTGGAAAGGGGTCCGAGGTGGTACGACTTCTTTTCCCGAGGTCAATGATCTCTACATCACAATCCTCAGTGCCAGATTCACTTAGAAGATTCACCCTTGGAATATTGGGACATTCCGTGCGATAATGACCTTTCTGGTGGCACTCGTAGCATACAACATTAGCTCGGTCTCTTGGAGGGCGGTTGGCTTGATTTCTGATGCCCACCATCTCAAGCCAAAGATCATTCAGGGCCTTGGCTAGGTTATTGACTCCAGGTTCTTTTGTAGGAGGGGCCTCTTTAGTTGGAGGGGCTGAGGGAGTAGAAAGGAGGGGGGCTCGTGGGCGAGGCTGGGGAAATCTTCGAGGCGGAGGGTGAGAATATACACCTTGTTGAGGGTAAGCATCTAAGGGAGGACCATACATTTGAGGTGGAGGTGCTGGATACATCCCTGATGAGGGGTGGGTGTATGCCCTTGAGTTAGACCCCCCAGGTTGATGTTGCAAGAATTGAGGGGGTTGCGGAGGGACAATCATCTTCTTTGAAGCGGGATCAGACTGAAATTTATCAAACTTTTGAGCAATCTCATTTGCTAGCAACATAGTTTCTGGATTCTCCCATTTAAGCTTGAGGCAGAATTCGTCACTTGCTCCTGCTACAAGGTAGCCCAGCACATGCTGAGTCATTCTAGCTCAAAATCCGGCATTGTCCTCCTGTGTGGCAATCAAACGGTCCAGGAGCACGGCCGCTCGATCCACATATCGATGCACCGTCTCACCTTCTGAATGCTTCAAGTTTGCCATCTGCAGGTACACATTCTCCGGCTCCCTTCTTTGTCGAAATACTCAATCATCGCTGCTGTCAACCTTGGCCAACTTTGGCAAACGTCTTTGGCCTGCTTCTCATACCACACTTGAGCCAAACCCTCTAGAAATGTGGGTAGAACCAACAGCCATCTGTCTTCAATAAGAAAGTTGAGAGAAACACAACGGCGCTTGAAGGCCACAAGATACTCATTTGGATTTTCTTCAACCCGTCCACAAAACACGGGAATGTCAGCCATGCTTGGAAAATGGAAAAGATAGAGACGAAATGAGGCTTATCTATGGGCAAAAAATGGAAAGAGTTAGCTTGAACTAAAAATCAGGTGAAGATACATCCACAAAGCACACATAGGCAGGGTAGGGTGTGACTGGTGTATTGTGAAATACTACATGGGAAGAATTTTCAGCATAGAATAGCTCATAGACAATCTTAAAAGGACCAACCCTCATGATATTGCAGCCATCTTTACAAGCAAGGGTTAGAGACGTGGCGCTGCATGAGGTTGTTCATCAAGGCAAACAAGAATGCCATGACAAATGTCAATAGTTGGAGAGCTTGCACATCACCTTCAGCTTCTTCCAGCTCTTGTAGTCGCCATGCTATTTCTTCAAGGGGTGTGCGGTCTGGCATCCTTCTTTTGAGCAATGTCCTTGAGGACCTTTCTGATGATCTTTTGAAGTCGGTAAACTCGTATCAAGTATGCCCAACACTTAGTTTCATGATGATACAACCTTTGCATTCCTTACAAATGATCACCCTCCTTTGTGGCTTGTAGCTTTGTTGGGGTGGTGCTTCCACTCGCATCATGCATGATTGAAGTACAAGCTTCACATGCCAAGAAATCATCAACTATATTTTGAGCTCGAGGGATATGCTGAATTTTTACCTCTTCAAATTGTTGGCACAGTTCCAATGCTTATTGATGTCGTGGAACCAAGCTTTTGCTCCGCACCTTACACCTTCCACTAACTTGTTTGCACACTAGTTGAGAATCTCCTTGCACCTCAAGTTGCTTGATGCGATGCTCTTGTGCCTTTTGTAGCCCAAAAATGAGTGCCGAGTACTCAGCTTGGCTGCATGTACTTACAAGTGTAGACTTGCTATAACAATACTTCTCACCACCCGGTGAAGTGAGCTTCACACCCATGCCAGCAGCCTTGGTCGAAGGTTTGTAAGCTCCATCAAATTGAAGGATCCAAGATATCATCACACTAAGACTAAAATCCAGACATCCCAAGTTTCTTGGTAGTCCAAGATAGGTAGAAGGAGAGGGTGGGGAGAATTCAATACTTGAGCCAAACGTTTAGCACCAAATAAACTGCCAATCCTTTGTTGATAGTTTATCTTTAGACCAAAAAGAATTACAACTTAAAGCTCAAAACGAGGCACAAAGGGTTGATTAGGTACAAATGGATTCCTTGGTCGAAACATTACCAACCATAGCCAAGGCCTAGAAACCTTTGTAGTGAGATTGAGAATAAACCATTCAAGACGAGCTTATCCATGGGAATTAATAAGCAGATGCGCCAAATCTCCCCCCAAGCTTGGGGAGCATCCCACCCTTCGAAGAAGGACACCCTTTTCATTACCTCCAAAGCAACAAGTAGCTCGATCACCGTACAATGAGTAGAATTGAAATCAAAGTTCTCCCAGCTTTTTAGTAGTTTTTCACCTTGAATCATCCATGGTGTATCATCCCACCCATTGTCTCCTTGAGCAATGCACTGTACAATCAGTTGTTGCAGATCGACATGAAGATCAAGAAAGAGATCTCGCCCATTGCTAGCTGTAAGGCGCGGAGGACCAGGCACCAAATCCTTGAACTCGTTGAGAAGTGACATAAATATCCACTCTCTTCGTGTGGTGTGCATCCGTGAAGTGAACTTGAAAAAGTTCAGAATCTGGGATCTAGTAGGAGATATGAGTACAGCACGTGAAGTGAAGTACTTTTGCTTTTTATAGCATGTGAAACTCCCTATGGTTAGAGAGTTATAGTTTCTGAGATTTCAATATATAAGTAAGAATCATTACATTTTCATCACTTCTTATTTGCTGGCCCAATGGTAAGTCTCCCGTTTATGAAGGGGGAGGTCTTGGGTTCAAATCCCACTATTTAATAAAAAGAGAGGAGAGGAGAGGAGAAGGAGAAGAGAAAGAGAAAGAGAAGAAGAAGAGAAGAGAGGGGGGCACGGGATCTATTACAGGTTTGCAGAAACCCATAAAAACAGTTCGCGACCAGAAGACGCAGGAGCCCAGAAAAACATCGCGATCTGTTCGCGATGCGCGTGGGTGTACACAGCGAATGCACACGTGGGAGCACAAATGTTGCAGTTCTGCAATTGCGATCTGTACGAGCAGAAGATTCGCCAGCCAGAATACACGTGGGAACCGCAAGCAGAAAGTAGGCCGACTGGAAGTGCAGAAGCAGGGCAGTTTTGCAGCCATAGAGACAGGGAAGTCATGTAGTTTGGAGGCGCAAAGGAAGAGAATTGCGCACGAAAGGGGCCACAGTGCCGCACCCAGTCGTAGGAGTAAAAGATTTTATACCACTAGCTATGGAGGCTTGGGCTTGAATCCCAGTAGCCACACCATTTCTATTAGTCGAAAACGAAATCAGGACCAGAGGCTAGAGGCTAAGCATGGCGACACTCGAAGGGCCATAGAGGAAAGGAGAACGTGAGGGCGAAATGTTAGATGACCATGCTTTATTTTGAAAGGAAGGGAAGGAAGAAATCAAAGTACTAGCTAGGTGGCTTTACAAGAATGAGCGTGTCCCATGAAGGAATAGCCCCCTCCTTTTATAGCCAAGAGAGAGGGTCTCTCCCAATAAATGCATCCTCCCACATGCATGGTGTGTGTGGAACAGTCTCCCATGTGGGCTAGGCGGTTATGCACTCTCAATTGTGTGCGATAATGCTTGGCCACATTTTTCTACATATATCAACTCCCATATCCCAAGTCTATGATACTCCCTTGGTCTCTTCCCAATTTTATAATACATTCAAACATCTAGGAGGACAAGTGGAGGGTTGGCACAAGGAATCTTGCCACCTCATCCTACTTTCCCCATTATTTAACTTGCATCCTTGGACTATCTATACCTCCCCCACATGGGCCTATCCTATATGGAGGGAATAACCCAATATAATATCCCTCTCCACCTATTTTATATTACTTTTCCCATGGACTTTGAGCCATATCTCACTAAATGCAGCCTAGGTGGAGGGGTGGCACATGGAGGAGCCATGCCACCTTACATTTTATAATATTACTACCATGGATCACACCTTATGGGTCCTCTTACGTGGAAGGGTGGCACATGCTCATGCCCTACCACCTCAACCCTGGGCCCTATGCACACCATATTTTATTATACTATTGCTGCACATAGAAACACACACACATATTAATTCCTTTTTCCTTAGACAAATTTATCCATAACAATACTCAGCTGCATGAATCCATCTACCAAGGTCATACATTAGCTTGTCTTTATACTCAAAAGAGTAGAGATTCGAACCTGTCTACTCAAGCATGCTACCAACAACATCTATGGTGCTATCATTAGCTCTGCCTTTCTCAATCAATCGTGCACATGTATGGAGACTTGCATGAGAGAAGAAGGATTTATGAAGGAGCTCTTAGAAGAACAAAAATGAAGACATAAGGATGTATGAGGGAGCTCTTGGAAGAAGACAAGTGGATAATGAAGGATGTATGCGGAAGGATTAGCATAAGAAGAATGAAGAAATACATATGAGGGAGCTCTTGGATGAATAGTTTTTCAATTCGCATGGGCAATAAAGGTGAAGGTGGTAAAAGATGAGCATGCATATATCAAGATAGTTAGTGCTACTTAGCCCTTCATGTATGTAGTTCTTGAATACAACCAATGGGCATGTTAGTTTTTAACACTTGTTAAGTTATAAATGGCATGTCTTCCAGTTTAGGGTACTCTCTGGGATTGAAACAATGATTTTCCAAATCCTTCTACGTGTAGTTGAGACTTATTTTTCTTTAATCCAACATTTCCTATCATCTACTCGGCTATTATTTTTATCATCTACTTTCATATTGAACATGTTTGCAAGAACTTGTCTTTAAAATGGGTGATACCTACTGGTAAGCTCAAAGTCAGATCCCATGAGGCCATAGTGCATGCATGCAAACGAGTGTTTGAAGCAAGATTCAATCCCCAAGCTCCGTAGTTTGAAACTCAAAATACATCCAAGGTTTGAAATCAAAGGAGGGGTTGGGTCTTATCTGGAACCCAAATCCAACATGCCATCCACAGACCCGGATTTCATGGACATTCAAGGCACAAATCCATGGATCATTTTCAAGTTTGAACCTGAAAGTCATCCTCAAGGCATTCGGTGAGCCGCATCTAATCATAATTGAGTCTACACGATGGTTAGTCTTGGCTCCGTATGCGATCGCCATCATCCTTGTCCCAAACCCCTTATCTTGAGAAGCAAAGTGCCAAGGTTGAGCAGTTCAGAGATTAGGCTATGAAATCATCAAAGAGTTAGCTGTAGGGGTGCCAGGTGCAAAGGTATGTCTTGAAGTGGCTCAGGAAAACAGCTCCAAAGTACACCGAGGTGCTACATCAAATGTGTAGGTGCGCCAAAACGCAACACAGTTCATAAATTTATCCAGACATTTCTCTAAAATAGCTCCAAATGTTGTAGTAAGCCCCCATAATAAAAAGAAGATAAGGTAGGAATAGCCTCGAAAATACTACTATTGTAGGTGGTTCTTCAGCAACACTCTCTGAACAACTACAAGATGCAACAACCACTTGAAAATATGTCAAAATTGCCTTAAAAATTTCGAATTGCTGCCAAAAATGCATGCAAGTGGTTAGCTCTGCTACTATAGAATTAATGGAAGGTTTGTTCTTGGCGATGAAAACCTCCAAAATAGTTCCGAAACAACTTTGTTGCACCAGTCGTGCAGGTGCACTTACAGGAGTTGCCATCTAGCTAGCTATCAAGCTACCATGTGCTCCAAAATGACCTGAATAGAAGTGTATTATGGTAGCATATGAGCATTAGACAAGGGTTAATCAATGATTACCGAGATTGCTAGACAGAGGCTAGAAGA
This sequence comes from Dipteris shenzhenensis, assembly GCF_047967505.1. Classification (NCBI taxonomy): domain Eukaryota; kingdom Viridiplantae; phylum Streptophyta; class Polypodiopsida; order Gleicheniales; family Dipteridaceae; genus Dipteris; species Dipteris shenzhenensis. The sequence goes on from NC_141599.1 coordinate 4,746,239, forward strand.
GATCTTGTTATTGGAAAAGCCTTAGTAGATATGTTGGGTCTGATGCAAAAAAATAGGAAGCACAAGGTGCCAGGTCAAAACAAGGTCTCATGCCTTTTTGCACTGATCCTAGAATATGCCCGAAAAGGAGGTGTGCATGAACACACATGTTGGGATTGAATGGATGACTGGGAAGGGGTTGAAGAGTCCACGTGGGATTGTCTTAGAAATGGACCAATAGAGGGCACACAAAGTGGAAGACTGATAGATTAGCCCAGGAGCTCACACAGTGTGTGGGGTGTGGAATCACAAACTTCTTTACTTAATGTGCATCACATAGATGTGCAATCTCATAAAATAGACAATGAACCAACCAGATATAGAAGCTACCAAAAAGATATATTTGTGTCCAAAACTATGGACACAACAAAAGAGATGTAGATACAAAGTCCCACTAGAGCATGGTACTTTGATCTTACCACAAGGTACTTTTAGTATCTACAAGCTCTCTCTAGACTCAAGCCCGCACGCTCCACCTCGAGCATATGTAGACTATCTATCCAAAGACCTCAACACCTTACTGCCCTAGAAGACAACCTAGGTTCCAACCCTTAGATGAGCTCAATCCTATTGCTCTTGCTGCTCCCAAAACCTGTTGGTTGCTGGATGATTAAATGCCCTTCCAAAGGGTTGCTTTTATAGGCCTCCAGGGCCCCTTATTGTAGCTTACTTTTTGAGACTAGAATGGCTGACTTTGTCTGCCCCAAAAACCGACTGTATGGATGCCCTACTAGGCCAACCAGAGCCCTATATAAGGGTCTTTACTGGCCCTTTCTAGGACTTTGTTCCAAAGCATAAAGCCCTCCATTTATTGTAGGGTTTGACCCCTCCTATCCTGCCCTCTTCTAGGCATGGTAGGTTGGAACTAGCCCTACCAGCCCTATACTTGGCTGACTAGCTGTAGTCACCCCTCCATATGTTCCCTCTTCTCTTGGGTCCCTTCCGCTATCCTATGCTTCACCTTATGCTCCTATAGATTAGCGTAGGACCCTCCTCTCTTCTTTTGATGTGAGGTGCTACCTATTTGGCAGTCCCCTCTTTCTCTTCTCTTGGGCACATGCCCTAGGTCTCCCTCCCCATGCTCTCCTCGTATGGGGGCTTACAGATGGGGAGGTAACACTTCCAATAGATTGTAGGGCTAACTGAGATCCCACATGGGCTAGAATTATAGGTAGATGTGGCCTTAATTAGGCACACAAGAAGGGCCCTAGATGGGGTCAGTTTTGCCATGTGGCTTCTATATGTTTGTTGCTGCCCAATGGCAGGTTGTTTTGGGCTGCTATGTTGCTACCCAATGGCAAATAATTTTATGTAGTTTTGGGTTCAATATTTAGGTGAATTTGGGCATTGAAAATTCTTGCATTTACAAGTGATTTATAGTAGTTAATTGCAATAAGTGAAATCACATGTGAATTCGTGGGATAGAATTTGCAAAATTTTGGCATTTCTATCAGTTTTAGTGAGAACATGCATCTAATGAAGACAAGTAGGTTCTCTCATCACAAGCGAAATGTTGTATGTTTTTATATTTTGAAAATCTCACATTATCTGGCAAAATTTTTCCAATTCATTTTTTTCTCCTTCAATCTAGATAATATGATTTATGACATACTCAATCTAGGAAATTGCAATATCATCAAGAAAAAATGCATTCTATCTAGGAAAAAAGTTGATTCTATATTGTAGTTGACAATATCTATATACGAAATATGAATATCTATTTCGCAAATTCATTCTATCTAGCAAAAGAAAGGGATTCTATATAGTAATTGTCAATGCTTATATAGAAAAGACATCATTGTCTAGGTACAAAACATTGATTAAATGAAATGAAACATTGAATAAAAAGTGGTAACGTTGAAAGAAGCCATTTATTATTAAGCTGACTAAATGAAAGTAAATGTTCAAGATGCATTTGAATTGGAAACTCTTCTTTTTGTCTGTTGATGCTAGATATAGAAAAACGTTGGAAACTCTTCTTTTTGTCTCTTGATGCAAGACATAGAGAAATGTTGGAATGGTCTCATCTATACGGATAAATGCATTAAAATATGATTATATTCCTTTCATTTACTTGTATTATAAATATTTCCACTTTGTTAGGTGTTGTAATGGAATTTGTGGAATATTTCCACTTAAATGTTGTTTTTGTTCTTTGTTTCCTTATTTACTACATATTCTAAGTAGATTAGCATTGGGGCCTGTAATTGATCTTCCTTGGTCTTTCTAGATCCATAACTTAGGTTGAAGCATAAAGTCCAAGTGATGTCAGAGCTTGGAGATCATAGTTTAACTTGAGTAGAATACTACTTATATAGTTTTTCTTATTAATTGCCAGTCGTTCAAGCTTAAACTTTGTCTCATTTTCTCTTGAAAAGGAAACTCTATCGTATGTATGTCCCCCCATATGTCGTCCTAGCTTAAGCTCTATTCACTTCACTTAATTTTATTGTAGGCATAAACCTTGTCTCATTTGTCTCACCAAATGTCATCCTAGCTTAAACTCTATCCATTTTACTTATTCTATTGCAAGAAGGTGTAAACTATGTCTCATTTCCCTTATGTATAAGATGTTTAATTTGTTACTTTCCATATTTGTCTATTGTTAATTTTGGGTTCCTTTTTCAAGACAAGTTTCCCATAAGACCCTATAAATGGGGCCATTCATAGATTTTTCTTATTGTGTTTGCATAGAAAAGGATTATGAGCAGAAAATAATTATGGTAAATTATGGATTGAAACATTATATTGGAGAATTTGGGAATCTCCCAAGTCCCACTTTCAAGGGGTTAAGATTTGACCATGTGGCCAAAACTTACCCTCATATGAAAGTGGTACTTGGGAGGATTCCCTAATATGGTGTTTAGGATATATTCCACTTTCAAGTAATGGGTTCAGATTTGAGCATGCGGCCAAATCTTAACCATATTGGAAAGTCCCAAATTATTTGAAAATTCCCAAATTCCCTAATATAGTGTTAAATTTGCCATATGATATTGCGGCCTATATGGTTTCCTTCCCTAATTATGGGTTGTTGCACTATGGTTTCCTTTGCTATGCTATGGGCTGTCACAATGTAAAGAATGGTTTCTTTTGCTACTTGCACTGCCATATGGTATTGCATGCTATATGGTTTCCTTTTCTTTATTTATGGGCTGTCATATGGTTTCCTTTACTATGTTATGGGTTGCCACAATGTAGAGCATGGTTTGCTTTGCTATCTTATGGGTTGTCATATGGCACTGTAGGCTATAGGGGTTCCTTTGCTATATTATGGCCGGCCATATGGTTTCCTTTTCTATGTTATGGGCTGCCTTACAATGTAACTCATTGTTTCTTTTGCTATATTATGGGCTGCCACATGGTATTGTAGGCTATATGGTTTCCTTTCCTACATTATGGGCTACCATAAGGTTTCCTTTGCAACTCATAATGCAATGCAGGTTGTCATAAGGACTTGAGATCTTGTATAATGCAGGATTTGTTATAGGCTATCATAATGTAGAACATGGTTTCCTTTGTTGTATCATGTATTGTTGCCCTGTATACTGCACTAATGTACTACAGGGTAGTACATTGACTTCCAGACACAAGAATTGCAAAATGTCTCATGCATTTTGGGGTTGCATGACACAAGAAATTGTCATGGGTAGGTTTATGGGCTATTTGTGGGTTTCATGACAAAAGAAACCATTTATGGGTTGTTTATATTTGTATGCTTTAATTGAAAAGGAATTTGTTGAAAGGGTATGTCTATGTTTTATTTAAGGGGCATTTGTTATGAGGCCTTCAAGATTTTGTTATAAGATGGATGCAGTATTTTAGTTTTAGCCACAATGATGTGGCATTTCATTTACATGGACATTTGATTTACGAAGATTGAACGTACTATATTTGCTATTCCATTTCCTTTTATTCAAAAAGACAAGAAATGCAAAATGTATCATGCATTTTGGGGACGAGGAATTTTTATGGGTTGCTTTATGGGCTGTTTTTGCAGTTCATGAAAGAAGAAATCATGCTACAAAGAAATAGTGGTAACATTTATTTGTTGATTGCATGAGCATAGTGTGAGAGAGGAGGGCACACACAAAGGAATACGGAGACACCAAAACTGGTAGAGCAAAAGCTACTCCAGCTTATTCCTCTATCATATATATATGAGTATACATGGGCACTGTACAAGTGGGTGGGCACACTGCCCTTTACCCCAACAACCTCCCACTTAAAGGCAGTGTGCCTTTAAGGGAGTATAGTACACATATAATACAATCAACCATAGGCTGAAAAACAAGATGACCACACCGTCATCCTATGCCCATCGGCACTTTACAATGTGCAAAGTGCATAGAGGATAAGCTGCTAGCAGACATCAGGTTTGTAGGATAGAAAATGACAAGCTGTAGATGCCTGTCAACCAAGATCTCATGCCAGATCTCACTGGGAGAGTGAACTCTCACCACCACGTGCTCCTGTGCTAAGTCCATAGCACCCGAACTGTTAGTGTGTAAAGAAAATGTCTCTGTACCACCTGTGACCATAAGCACATGCCCAACAATAGACCTTTGCTGGTCTACCCAACCTGCATCACCTACATGCTGCTCCTGGAAACAGAAGGACCTAATGTCCACAACCGCTTCCCTACTGCCAAAATCTGCCATAATCATGCTACCAACTCCCACTGCAACGGAAGCAAGAACCAGAAGTGTAGCCCCAATGGTAAACATGTGAGAACCAAGTCTCAACACAGTCATGGATGCATGAAGTACTATGGCTGCCATATCAACCATAACTTGCTGCTCAACTGATCTGTGATCATCAAACCTACTGTGTTTCAAGTATGGAGCCAATACAGGAAATGGAGTACTCAGTAACTTCCCCCTCTCCATACTGAAACAACCAAGTATCTGAGAAACATCATCAAGACCATGCAGCTCCCACTGCAAAGCATCCCTGTCCATAAGGAACCATATGGCAAGTAACCTCAGAAGGATAGCGACCTCCTGAATACTGAGACCATAACCTGTCTCACTATGCATCACATCCTGAGCTCTCATAACGGTATCAAACCTATGAAGCCAAGCTCGAGGGGATTGCTTCTGGCCATGAAGGCACTTACGAAGCAAACATATCAATGATTCCTGCCCATGTGCAATATGACCCGAGTCAATAACTACAGAAAACCACATCTGTCCTGGCATAACCAGCCAATGGATCATACCGCGCATCATTAGCCAATGTATCCTCCTCACCATGCATAGCCTCATCCTCATCTGCAAGAGGCACTCCGCATCCTGGGAATAAACTGTAACTGTCCATAGAAGATGCATCAACAATCTCCATAGGAGTATAAACCTGTGGAATACTAGAGACATTTGACCGTCTCTGACCAAAATCAGGAAGTAATCGTGGCTGTCCCAAATTTATAACCTACTCACCGTGGGAAAAACCTCCCACTCCAAGGGATATAGGCTGCCCCTGCAAAGAATTCGGAGGTATCACTGCACTTACACCAACCTGGAACACCACTCTCCTGCTATCCACAGTCTTGGGCTGTCTAAATATAGCATCCTCTCTGAAATAGACATTATGGCTGCGTATCAACTCTCTAGTTGAAGAATCCCATAATCTGTAGTCCCTACTGGACTCATTGTATCCAAGGAAGATACACCTCCTTGATTGGGAACCATGAGCATAAGCCTCGCAGCCAAACACACGTAAATGCTCATAACATGGTGCCCTACCTGTCAAGAAGTCAAATGGCACTCTACCATTCAGAGATCTCCTAGGTGACCTGTTAAGCAAGTATGCAGCTGTCTTACATGCCTCAACCCAATAGCGTTCGGTCAGACCTGCATACCGTAGCATGCTACCAATCCTGTCTAATAGAATCTGATTTATGCCTTCTGCCAAGGCATCATGAGCAAAAAGATGAGGAGTGGTCAACACCCTCCTAATACCAAGTGAATCACATAGATGCTGAAATCTAAAAGAGGTAAACTCTGCATCACCATCAGTCATCAAGCTCAATAGCTTCTTTCCTGACTGATTTTCAGCATTACCCAAGAAGCGCTGAAATGTATCATATACATCATGCTTCTGCCAAATTGGATAGACCCATATGTACTTTGTAGCAGCATCAATAAATGTCACAAAGTAAGAGGCGCCACCCAGTGAAACAATAGGCATAGACCCATAAACTGCACTATGAACCAACTGCAATGGCTCAGCATACCTCTCACTGACTGTCTTTCTTACAAAAGAGGATCTTGATTGCTGATCATCATCACAATCATGACATAAAATTTGAGAGACATCCATAACAGGAATGTATCTCAATGTTATAAGGGCTTCCATACCCGCAGTAGACATATGTCCAAGTCTGGCATACCATAAACTAACTGATGGCTGCTTACTAATCATAAGCATCTTATCCTGGACACCTGATACATGCAATGCATAAGAGAATCCAACCCGTGATCCCCTAGCCATAACCATATTGCCTTTAGCAATCTTCCATGCATGATCACCCAAAGAGACATGATAACCTGCCTCAACCAACTGTCCAGTATTGATCTTGCTCGTAGCAAGTCCTGGTATATGTCTAACCCTCTGTAGAACAAGAATAGAGCCACTAGGCATAACAAGGTGGATATCCCCATAACCATAGTCATCCATAGAATGATCAATGCCCATCAAACCACTCTCCACAATGCATTCCTGATATGCACTGAAGCATGACCTATGAGGGGTCATATGACATGAAGCACATGGATCTAACATCCAATCACCAAGAATGGGTACATCAGTGGCCAAGAAGGAGGTGTCAGACATAGACAAAAGAATTCCTTCATCACTGCTACTATTAGTGGAAACCCTGGCATCCATGCCTTGAAGCTCAACATGCTTCTTCTCCTTCTTCCTGTCATTCTTAACCTTGCTCTTCTTCTTGTATTTTCTCAGCCATTTCCAGCAATACTTTTTCATGTGGCCATACTTTCCACAATAGAAACATCTAACACAAGTCCGAGAGCTAGACTTGCTCTTGGAATTCCCCCTTGAACATGACCTGTTTCTACCAATTGATCGACCTTTGGAGTGCATATCAAGGCTGTATTTCAGCCCATCATGCTGTAACATAACACTATCATGGTCATACATACGGCATATACGAGTGTAGAACTCATATGCATGGTAGTCTACACCCTGTACACCATCCTGTACCTGCAAGTAGACTGACTTCGAGAGTGATGACTGAATGATAGAGCATGCTTGCTCATCCATGTCATCCCAATCACTCTGTTTAATGCTATTAGGCTTGACACCTTTGCATTGAATGGGATTATGCTGCCTCTTCTGCACTAACACATCATAAATCTGCTCTTTCCAATACTGAAAGTTTGATCCATCCAACCTCTCAATATCAAAGAGGGCACTACCAACTGTAGATGCCATATCTGTGGCACGATAGGTCACAACCAAAGAGCAGTATAGTGCAATAGGCAACCCAAATGACCAAAAAATATAGTGTTGTCCAAACCAATCAGGTCTCCAAATAAATTGGCTGATCCAATGCTCAACAGCACTCAGCCATAAAGAGGCATAAACAAGAATATATGCAGCCCAGTAACCTGCTAATGCCTGGCAATCCAAGTAAGAAATGCACTGAACCAAATGAGCAATGCCTGCTTAACCAATGGCAATAGGAGCCCAACTCAACTATCCATAAACATCAGTGCGGCATCCACCAATGCAAATCCATAATGCATCGAAATGGCATTTACTGCATCACCAATGCATCACCTCGAGTGTGCAATCCTTTGGCAACAAAATCAAGCATTCACCACTTGCCAAATGTGCCAAAGTGACTTGCCTAAATGCCAATAATGCCCTTGGACTGAAGTGAGATCCCAATCACTTTCTGTAATTTACTGTGAGTTCCCAATTCACTGTTGTGCAAGAGAAATTCCTACAACAATACCTCACAGCCACTTTGGGCAAAATAACACGCTGTCCCTGTCTTTGAATAGCGATATCTTTTCACTGAAAGACCGGATGCCAAAGCTGTAAAAGGCAAAGTTGTAGCTTGTAGAAAAATCTACAACTTGTCAGTTGACCTCAAGAGCCAAATCCTTGTGGATTCTCAGATATTTTTACCTGAAAAACAGCTTCCTGCACATTGGTCACAAATAGACAGTAGACTGCAACTTTTTGTGGTTTTGCAGAGGCTGTAACTCCTGCAGCTTATACCGGATCAATTTGCTTCCAAAAGCAAAGTTGTAGTATTTTCTGTGAACTACAACTTTCCAGTTCGGCACAAAGTGCAATTCTGCACCAGAAAGGAGATATTCAGTCCTGAAAATGACTGTTTTGTCATAAAAACAGCAACAGCAGCAATTGTAATGTCCTGACCAATGGCAAACACAATGCCATAAAATCAGCCCCGAATACGGTATCAAATCAGCCCTGAAAACAGCTCCAACAGGATCTCTATACATCACCGTACCACCGTATGTATCCAACATAGGCAAATAACCATGCATCCAACAAACTATCAATGCATCTCAACCAGGCATGTACCATTGTCAAAGCATGTGTCACTACCACTGCCAAAGTGATGTATCTGCAAAAAAGATATACAACCCACTGACTAACTGTAATGGAATGTTCACAAGGTCTAAGATGCACCAGAGTATGTCCGTACAAGGACCCAAATGCATGGGAAAACATAAGCTAACAAAGCTCAACTGCAACCAAAAGAAGCTGCATAGTGCACAAGCACATATCCCACACAATGTCCACAAGGCGTACTTCTGCAAAATGTCCCGCAAAGAGACCAAAATCAGCCAATGCTCAGCTCCAAGACCTCAAATGCAACACCGACTATCTCCCAGGTTGCTGCAATTTTCCATTCATGATGTCATTCTACTTTTTATAGCAGTCTTTAGCCATATGACCCATTTTACCACAATAGTAGCATTCAACATTGCTGTTTGCATTTTGGCCTCTCTGCCATCCACCACGACCTCTTTGGCTCCCCTTGCCTCTAGAGTTACCACATCCTCCTCCATAGGATTGGTTTTCTTGAGTTTGCTGTATATTTTGATTTCTACAATGGCCTCCAGATCGGCCTGCTCTACCTTTGCCTCTACCTCTTCCAACATTTGAGTAGAAGACAGTTTCTTTTGAAGTTCCTCCTGAAGAAGATGCACCACCATTTCTCTGCTCTTCAGAAATTAGAAGAGCAAACAACTCAAAATTAGGAAATTTTTCACGGATGGCAATGGATGTCTGGAACTATGCATAATCCTTTCCTAGACCATTCAAGGTCACAGAAACTAAATCATCATCTTCCACTGGCAACCCAATGGAAGGAAGTGCATTTGCAATTTTCTTCACCTTCATGTGGTAGTCATTGATGCTCATATTTTCTCTCTGCACATTATGCAACTCCTGCTTGAGCTGCATTTTCTTGGCTTGTGTATTTGTGCTGTACATTTTTGCCAAAGTATCCCATGCCTCCTTTGGCGTACTTGCATCCTGAATATGCACAATCATAGAATTTGAAATACTGATAGATAGCCAGTACATAACTTTTCTGGCTCTCTCATGCCATCCTTTAAAAATGCTTGCATTTCCTGTTGATTGAGAACATTAGGAAGAACTGGTTCTTCTTCATTTCCTGTAATGAACTCCCAATAGCCTTTTTCCATAAGGAAATTCGTCATTCTAAACTTCCATGCTTGGAAGTTGTTCTTGTCAAGCTTTTCAGGGACAATCTGTGAAAGAGAATCAGACGCCATTATAGAACACTGTAAAATATTCTGTCACTGCAAAAAACACAGCTTCTGCCTCACAAGGGCAAATCTGCAAAACTGACGAGAGTGGTATTTGACCACACACAGTCACTTCCTAGTGACGATTTTGCATGAACAGGTAATAAGGATGATTCTATAACTCCCAATATCTCTGTGCACAGGCATACGATGCAATTTCTGCGGCAACTTTTCACTGACCTGCAGAGCAGTGGTCGCATAGCAAAAACAAGGCCTTTTTCCTAGTGCTTGCAGAGAACTGCCTCCAAAACGGACCCCGAAATGGCCTCGAATCAAAAAAATAAAGTCACCAAGGGCTTTGCCTTGACCCACAGCATATACTGCCCTCTCGCCACACTGCGAAGGGCGTCTCAATTTGAGACAATGCACTCTTGCACTTTCCAGCTGTGCTACCTGCAGAGATTTGCTCCAGCCAAACTCGGAAAAGGAAAGTAACACTGGTCCTCTTACTAGGACACTGCGAACTTGGTTTGCTTTCTTAAGCTCCTTACCATGAACCAGGCTCTGATACCATGTGAAGATAGTGGGAGAGAAGGAAGGAGTCTCACTTGCGGCTTTCTCACATACACAATGGGGGAATACACACAAAGGTGGAGGCTAAAAATAGTTTTCCTCTTCTTAGTTGTGAAAGCCAAAAGAGCTCTAGTACAAAGAAATAGAAGAACCCTATATGTGGGTCTCAAACTAAACTCAGCTAACTAAGGTGGCATACTAACTGAACCACGAACTAGAGTACATAAGGATAGCTGTCATCCAGCTATTATTCATGGGTGGTGTACCAACCGCATCTGCAGCTAACAAGTCGGTGACATAAATGCACAACGGGCACCCTGGCATATCACGAGTGGAGCTCCATATCTCAACAGAGAGAGGCCGCAAGAACTCAAAGTTTTGATCGTAGCACTATGAAGCGTGCCTCATTATGTCCTTTAGTGAGAATGTCCAAAAGCATACGAGAAGTGGGACAATGTTCAATCAATATCATCCCTTTCTTCACTTCATGTCTGACATAATGATAATGAACAGCAATATTCTTGGATTTGTTATGCTAAACAAAGTCTTTAGCTAGACTAATGGCACTTTGATTTTCACATCGGAGAGGAGTACTGGATGAGGGAGGATGTCCAATATTTATAAGCAATTGGCATAGCCAAACCAATTCTCGAGCTGCTAGAGAGGCCGCTACATACTCACATTCGGTGGTAGAAAAAACAACACAACGTTACTTCTTACGTGCCCAAGAGACCAAGCAACCATTGATAAAGAAGCAATTACCACTTGTAGACTGCATGGAGAAGTGAGAGCTTGCCGAGTCTGCATCTGTATATCCCAGAAGATCAAGAGACGTCACAAAAGATGATTCTGTATGACATCAATAAACTGATCCAAAGTCGTAAGTGCCTTTAAAATACTTTACAAGAACATGTTTTGCTGCAGACCAATGTTGCATTGAGGGAGCAACCAGATATTGACCTAGAAAATTGGTAGCAAAAAGAATATCTAGTCGAGTTTTCAACCTGACAAACTATAGGCAACCAACAAGATTGGCATAGGGTTGATGTGAAACCACAACATCATGAGTGGATCAAGTATTTTTTATAGAGCTCACAAGACAAGGAGTGGTCACAGAGTGAGCATTCATTAAGCCAAACTTTTGAACTATATCTTGAATGAATTTTGTTTGTTCAAGTAGCAGAATTCCCTTGTGACAATATCGTTGAACCTGAATACCAAGACATGAATGAATGTCACCAAGATCAACCATATCAGATGCTGAGGATAACATTTTCTTGACATGTTGCAAGAAACCGAGATTGTTGGAGACAAGTATGGTGTCATCACGTTTGACATATAAGTTGGATCATAGAAACAAGAGTTCAAACCTTGAGATGTGAGAAACTGATCAATTTTCATGTACCAAGATCGGGAAGCTTGTTTTAGACCATAGAGAGCACGATGAAGGTGACAAACAACATGGTCCTGACCAGGAAGTATGAACCCTTTTGGGTGCTCCATATAAATCTCCTCTTTAAGATCTCCATTAAGAAAAGAAGTTTTCACATCCATTTGATGAATCTTAGAATCAAATTGAGTAGCAAAATTTGAGAGAACCCGAATGCTTGTACTACGAACAATGGATGAAATTGTATCATGACAATCAACTCCTGTAATTTGTGAATATCCTTTTGCAACTAGATGAGCTTTAAACTTGTCAAAAGAACCATTGGCTTTGGTTTTGGTTTTATAAACCCACTTACATTTGATAGGAGTATGACCAGGAGGTAGTTCAGTAAGAACCCTTGTACCTTTAGAGATTAAAGAATCATATTCAGCTTCCATGGCCTCTTGCCATTGACCCTTTTGCACATAAGAGATAGCTTCTATATCAGTAGTAGTTTCTTCATGAGCAACCATTGCATGATCAATGATTTCAAAGTCATCAACACAATCATGAGGAGAACCATGTTTAAAATCAATAGGCAGATCAACATAAATATCAACACTATCATCAGAAGCATGTGTGTGTGTAGGATGCAAATCGAGATTGTCAACACATTGCTCTATAGATGGAGTAGTAGTGATGTCATCAGATGAAGGAGTAGTAATGACATAAGAAGTAAAAAAGGAAAGGCAGTAAGCAAGGACTCAGTATCATAGAATTTATATCCTTTAGAATTAGGAGAATATCCAATGAATATGACCTTCAATCCAGGAGGATCTAGCATTTTCCGTGTCTCTTTTGGTACATGAATATAAGCAATGTAGCCAAAAGTTAAAAAATGTGATGTAGAAGGGGTCTGCCCTGTCCAAGCTATGATTGGTATCTTACCAGAAGGTGCAGTTGTAGGAAGATGATTTTGCACAAAGATGGATGTCAAATTTGCTTCTTCCCAAAAGCTCTGAGATAATCTAGAATGAAGGAGCATACATTGCATAGCATCAAGAGAAATGCGATTCTTACGCTCTACAACACCATTTTGTTGAGGGTAGTATGGAACAATAAATTCATGATGAATACCACACTCTATGCAATAATCATAAAAAAGATTAGAAATATATTCTCCACCATTGTCACTATGAAGGGTTTGAGACGAAAACCAGTATGAAGTTCCGCAACTGTTTATATTGCTTGAATACCGATAAGGTGCAACAGAAAGACAGTTGTATATCTTGAAAAATCATCAATGAAAGTGATGAAATACCTATAGAAAGACATAGATGGAGGAAAAGGTCCACATATATTAGTGTGAATGAGATCCAATAAAGCAAGACTTAGAGAGCGTTCAGGTGACCATCTGTTCCTCCCTTTAGAGTTTCGTCAAAGTTTTCTATCTGTCAAGTTGTTTCTTTTTTCTTTTTCCCCCTCCCCCTCCACCATTCCCCCCTCCACCACCATCCCCTCCACTTCCCCCCTCCCCTCCCCCCCCCTCTTTCCATTCCCCCCACCCCCCCTCCATCTCCACCACCCCTTTTTTCCCCCCTCCCCCCTTCTCCTCCACCACCACTCTCTTCGCCCCCTTCTCTCTCTCTCTCTCTCTCTCTCTCTCTCTCTCTCCCCCCCCTCTCTCTCTCTCCCTCCCTTCTCTCTCTCTCTCTCTCTCTCTCTCTCTCTCTCTCTCTCTCTCTTCTCTCTCTCTCTCTCTCTCTCTCTCTCTCTCTCTCTCTTTCTCTCTCTCTCTCTCTATCTACCCCCCTCCCTCTTCTCTCTCTCTCTCTCTCTCTCTCTCTCTCTCTTTTCCCTCTCTCTCTCTCTCTCTCTCTCTCTCTCTCTCTTTCCCCCCCTCTCTCTCTCTTTCCCTCCCCCTCCCTCTTCTCTCTCTCTCTCTCTCTCTCTCTCTCTCTCTCTCTGTCTTCCCCCCTCTCTCTCTCTTTCCCTCCCCCTCCCTCTTCTCTCTCTCTCTCTCTCTCTCTCTCTCTCTCTCTCTCTCTCTCTCTCTCTCTCTCTCTCTCTCTCTCTCTCCTCGACGGCTCCTCCCCTTACCTATAAGCAAGGGATTAAAAGCCCTTGCTACCAAGGGGCCAAGGCGCCTGCCTAGGGCGATGCAACCCACAGTGCCCACACACCCTGCCTCCATGCCCCTCCTGTGCCTCGCCTCTGTGCCCCCCTCCCCGCTCGCCTTCGCCTCCTCCACCTTCGCCTTCGCCTTCTTCGCCCCTCCCGTGCCTTCGCCTTCTCCCCTCCGCTTCGCCTTCGCCTCCCCCCCTCCCGCGCCTTTGCCTCCTCCCCCCTCCCCTCACCAACCCCCCTCCCCTCCTCTCCACTCCACCCTCCCCTCCTCCGTTCAAAACTGCCCCCATCTCATACGCCCCCCCCTTCCAAAAATTTTTTAAAAAAGAAAAATTAATTTAAATTAATTATTATTTTAAAAAAACCTAACCTAACCCTATATCTAACCATAGTTAGGTTTAACCTAGGCTAGGTTAGTTTAACTTAAGTTAGATTATATTTTACCTAGGTTAGTTAGGTTAATGAGTTGAAGTAGATACATGAAAGGGTTTTCAATGATGCTTGCCAAGAGCACAATATTCACAGAGGCCCATACTGGAAGATTCATACCATCCACAAGATCATGAGGATTGATAGCAAGTAACTTGGCAAAATTCGAATGAACAAAATGATGATGCCATAGCTTGCAGTCCAAATCACCAGGGGCTATTAGCACATTGGCAATATCATCATTTAAGGAAAGTTCAAAGAGGTTACCATGCCAAGGAGCAACTGCTATGTTATGTCCATCTTTTTCAATCCGAGACTATGTGTGGTCAAAGCCAATAAAGAGACCAAGATCAACAAGTCGTGCAACAGAAAGAAGATTTCTCTAAAGATTTGGAACATGTAGAACACTTCGCAAGACTCTTGTTGAAAAAAGAGTGCCAAGATATAAATCACCAACACCCATGACTTGACAAGTAGTGTCATCAGCAAGATAAACCAATTATTTCTTGTGAGGAAGAGCATGATAATTATGTAGCCATTGAGATTGATATGTCATATTACCAATAGCACCAGAATCAACAATAAAAGTAAAACCATCTCGAACATGAAGTATCCTGTCTGAGAGACATTAGAGCATATATGATTTGCCTCTTGATGTATATGGGCATCGACAACATGAGTATGTTGAGCAGCATATGCTCGATTACGTTCGTGGTCATAACGCCTTTTGTAACACCAAAAGGATGGATGATTGCCACCACAATAATCACAAGGAGAATTTTCGGATAAGCGGGGTTGCTTAGTGGTAACACCATGTTCCTCATCATATTGCTGAGCCCAACAATTAGAGAAAAGATGACCATGCTTATCACAATAAGAACAATGTTTTCCCGGATATTTGAGACGATAAGAATTACCACCTCTGTAAGGATCACCACCACCACATCCATATTTGGACAAAAGACGCTTGCAAGCAACACAAGTTGTCTCTGAATCTACATCATCCATTGTTATCATGACAATTTCATGAGGGTTTTTACGATGCTCACGTCGTTGGGTGTACTCAATCTAAGAAATACATGTTTGATCAAAATCAATCTCATTTTTGTTAGAAAGGATGGTAACAATATTATCATATAATGGATCCTAGATTGTGTCGATAAGATATTTTACCCATTGATTTCGTGGAACAAGTGCACCAGCAATAGCAAGTTGATTGATGATATTCTTGAAATGACTCGATATGATTTGTCATAGGAATTCCAACTTTGTAGGGATTGGTCAAAAGATTACGAAGATAAAGAATCTCTGTGAGAAATTTCTTCTCAAAAGTAGCAACGAGATATTCCCATATAGCATGAGAAGAAGGTTCATGGCAAATACATCGAGCATAAGAGAATCATGTAGAACATATAAAATATACTGACGAGCTGCTTTATCACGAGAAGCCAATTGGTAGAGTCAAATTTTCATTTCTCAAAGGGAGGGGCCTTGGCCACAAGAGCATGATTCACACTTGCATCAATAGGTTGGGATGGACAAATGAGATCACTAAGAACAATATCAAAAAGATTATCACCTTTGAGTATTAATAACATCTTCACTTTCCAACCAAAAAAGCCTTGTCCTTGAAACAAAGGAACAGATTGTTGGCTAGAAGGAAAGTCGTCGACGATTATAGAAGTTAACATTGTGCGTCGGGAAATTACGTGTGTGTCGAGGCTCGCGACAATGAATGAGAACACAATTATCACTCAGATAATAAAGACATCGAGATATGCCCAAAAAAGAGAAAATCAATACAAACATGCCGATCACAAAACCAAGACAAGAGTAGTCAGCACGAAAAATGATGAAACTTTTGCTCCAAAGTGTAATAGCTCAAAATGAAGAGCACGATGAGAGCTATGATTTCCACCGATAACTTTTTGAAATTAGCACCAGAAGACCTCTAGAAAACCACATCAAGTTAGAGATGTCAAAATCGACAAGAGAAAATAAGTGACCAAATACCTCCCAAATACTGAAATAGCCATGTAATGAAATCAACAAGTAATACTTCATGTCTTTCTTCGTTAGAGTGAGCATACAATAGCAAGAACGTTGTTGCTCTAATACCATGTTGAGAGAGAAGAAGAAGAAGAGACGATAGACACACCAAATAGACTCCCAAAGACTGATTCATATTGATCACAAGTTACACATATATAGGTGAGACCTAATTCAAGTTAGAGTAGAGCTATATAGTCCCTATTTCGAAAAGTGGATAATTCCCTGACAAGAGCATCATATTTAGATGTATCTTCAAAAAATTATCCCAAGAGATTATGCCAAGGCTGCATTACATGTTCCAATGTTTCTAGATGATACTCCCACCATTGGGGATCTAAAATATGATGAGCATAGTGGAGGTCATTGTGAGCATGATTCCATCGCTTTCGAAACATCTTCTATAGAGTGACCCGATGACCGATGCCATAGCCAACACCATCATTTGTGGCTCTTCTATTTTTCTTCAATAGGTCTCGCTCAACAATCCACCAAGTCATGTAAGCACTGCACAAACTTGGGCCTTTCATCTCTAGTTTTTGGATGACAAACCATATGGGCCTCATTTTCTTCCAAAAGCTAGCATTGTGATTGATTTGCTTCATCTCCGTGAATTCAATATGGGCATTTTGTCAAGTTGACTCAGCTATCCACTCGCTAGCTTCTACACTGAATAATGTCTCCATTACAACTCCTTGTAGCTTTAGTAAACAATCCAACATTATATAGTTTGTTCCAAAATGTGTTTCGCCAAGTTTCAAAAACTCTGAGTGGATGTTCAACAAGTTGGTGGTTTCTGAATATGCCCAATAGTCTCTCGTGGCTAACGAAGTACAACACCATTTTTTGTCCTTCATCTACAACGGCTTTGAACCACGGGATCTCCATCGATTTATACCAATCCTCAAGCACCAGGTCAAGGCAATGGAAAGAGCATGGCGATGCCCAAATGGTTGGATATTTTTTTATTTATAATTATTCCACCTTTCCTATAGTTCTTCGCATTGTCGGTGATTATCTAAACATTATGCTACCCAACATCGCTCTTTTCTAATGTGTATTTTGAACCATGTTTAAGGAATACCCGGTGGACAAATAGCCTCAAAAACATCTTGTTGTGCTTTCTCTACATGTTGTTGTTTGAATGACACTTCGAATGACCTTTGTTGTGGACGCGTGCATGATTGTGAACAAGCCATGTCACTTCCTTGTCCACTCTCCATATACATCATAGAGCAGCTTGCCGTCTATGTCATCAAGGCCACACCACTACTTTGAGGTGGCATGTATTACGAAGAACCATCTACATCTATAGATAGACTAGCTTGAGATGTGAGTATCTCATTTTGCATGGATCCACGAGACTGGGTTTGGTGGCGGACAACTATATCATCGACCTGGCTGTCTATACTTTAAGGTATTTGTCTGCCTAGAGTGGCTATAACTCTCTCAACTCCTAGACCCTTGCATTTTACAATTTGTTTGTTGGCATCACCCAAGAAGTGCTTTTGCACTTCTTATTAGGTAACATCGTGACATAATCCTGAGCCTTTGTTAGGTTTCTTCCTTGTTTCTCTGGAGCCATGCTTGCATTCAAGGTTGTAAGAGAAACATACAAAATTTCATATAAGTAATATGTGCATTCACAAAAATTTTGATGTTCTGGTTTCTACCATCTCATTTAGCTCTTAGGACACATAACAATATCTGGATTCGTTTGCAGTTATTGTAAGAAAACAATATAACGTCTATGCTCAACAGATAACAGGATCTCGTACGCAAGAGAGAAAAGTAGATGGTATGGAGAATCAAAAAAATTGATTACTGTAGAACTGATACAATAGATGGGACCGCTGCCTCCCAACCGTGCGCTCCTATGAAAGAAGCTTCGATGGTGTGCTAGAAAAAGTAGAGGACGGAGGTTGGATGCTAAGGAATCAGGGTTGCTGAAGCCAGATAATGAAATGGGCTGCACGGGCTTGCTCTTATATAGCCACTAGTCGTAGTCGATTAGACCCAATTGGGTGACCAACCCAGTCTGCCCAAAACGGTCGACTAGGGGTCGGTCCCGAAATAGGCCACCGACCACATGATAGAACCAGTGCGCAAAATAGAGCAACTAATCGAAGGACTCCGTTCGGCCCAGAGCCATTCGAGATCATCTGGGGCTCCAAACAAGCCCCGCAACCCGAGAGTGGGTTGCCCCGAGAAATGCTCCGTCTACCCTCAGTGTGGTCAATCATGGGATGACTTCCTGCACTTGCATGTAGCCTCGTTGGCAATGTGCCAACTCCGTCCAGCCATCAGGCCAGACATGGCCCCCATCTGGTGTCCAAACCAGGACCTACCGGATAACCGAGCTACTCAGATGCCTTCTCCTCATATGGAGGGCTTACAAGTAGAGTTAGCTGGTTCTCGGTAGTTACACGAGAGTGGAGCATTGATATCTAACACCCCCCTCAATGTCCACTCACAAGTGAACTTACCTTTTTGGTCCAATGCCAAGTCGATGAAGATGCCTCTCCAGCAAGTCTCTTCCAAGAGTCTTCGTGAAGAAGCATGCTGATTTGTACTCAGCCTCGGTAGAAGAAAGAGCAACTGAGGGTTGCTTCTTGCTGACCCATGACACACCTCCAAATACAAGTGAGAAACAGTAACTTGTCACTGATCTCTTGCTATCCACGTCTGCTGCCCAATCCGAGTCACAGAATCTGGTCAAGATGTTGCCCTTGGTATAGTGATGCCATAATCAAGTGTGCCTTTGATGTATTTCAGCACCTGCATCCCTACCCTCCAATGGTTCTCCCGGGGCTTATTGGAAAACCTGCTTAGTACACCAGTTGCAAAATTGATGTCTGGCCGCGTGTTGCACAAGTAAATCAAGTTGCCCATAAGCCTTGATCTGTACTTCGCTTCGTCCACCAGTGGTGATGAATCCTCGTTTGAGAGCTTCATGTCAACCTCCATAGGGGTACCAACTGTCTTGCACTCCACCATACCAAATGCCTTCAGTATCTCTCCAGCATACTTCAACTGTGAAATGAAGATCTGTTTCGGCTCTTGCCAAACTTCAATCCCCAAACCAAAATGCATCAATCCGAGGTCTGTCATTTCAAACTCTCTTCCTAGCAAATGCTTTGTCTACGAGATCTTCTCTTCATGGTTCCCTATTATGACAAGGTCATCCACATAAAGGACCACGATCATACACTTGCATCCTCTCTGAAGATATACAAATTTGCATTAGATGGGCTTCTCCTGAACCCGTTTTGCAGAAAGTAGGCATCAATTTGCTGGTACCACGCTCGTGGGGCGTGTTTCACCCCGTAAAGTGCCTTCTTCAGTTTACAGACTTTACCTTCTGAACCGGGGATCTCAAAACTTGGTGGTTGTTCCACGTATACCTCCTCCTTGAGATCTCCATTTAGAAAGGCGGATTTTACATCCATCTAAAACACGGGCCAACTTCCCTAGGCAGCTAAAGCCAAAACACTGCGAATTGTGGTTAGTCGAGCTTTGGGAGCAAAAGTATCCTGATAATCAAAACCATGTACCTGTGCGAATCCTTTTGCCACGAGCCGAGCCTTATACTTATCCAACATGCCATCGGACTTGTACTTGGTCTTGTACACCCACTTGGTGCCGATTACCTTGCGTTTTGGTGGTCGATCCACAAGGTCCCAAGTGTTGTTCTTCATTATGGAGCCATACTCTGACTGCATAGCTTCCATCCACCTATCATCACCCTGTGCCTCTTCAAGACAGTTGGGTTCATTAGCACGGATTACCTATGTCATCAACACGTAGTTGACCAAGTGTTCCTGCACCCTTCTTTGCTCCTCTAATCTCTTGGACCGGCGGTGTTCGGATGGTTCCTCCTCAATGGCTGGAGGTTCTCTGCCATCCAAAAGCTGCTTTATCCACTTCGGGAATGGCCGTTGCCGTTATGGCTCTACAAGCTCTTATTCATCTTCTTTATCTCGAATCCTCCCAAGCACCGTTGGGGGAGTTCGGTTTGCTGTTGGTGGTTGTATTGGATGGATATCCTGGTCCTGGTTGTCTGGGAAGGAAGCATCCTCCTCTAATTGATGCTGCTGTTCTGAGAAGACCACATCGTGACTTACTATTACCTTCTTGGTAACAAGGTTATAGAGACAGTAACCCTTCGCCTCGTCACTGTAGCCCAAGAAAATATATTTTCGGCTCTTTGGTTCTCATTTATTCCTGTTAGCATCAGGGACATGCACAAAATAGTCACATCCAAAAACTCTGAAATGTGCAGCTGAAGGTTTCTTACCAGAAAAGGCCTGCAGTGGAGTCATCCCATTTACAGCCTTCGTGTAGCTACGATTCAGAATGTAAACTGCCGTGTTACATGCTTCAACCCAGAAAATCTTTGGCAAGTCTTTCCCTTTCATCATACTCTTGCCCATTTCGCAGATGACGCGCATCTTGTGTACGTTCTACTACTCCATTTTGCTGTGATGTATGTGGCGGGGGTTTCTGCCTCTTGATCCCGTGACTTTTGCAATAACTTTCGAATTCAGTTGATGTGAACTCTCCACCTCTGTCTGATCTCAACTTCTTCACCTTCCTCCCCGATTCTTTCTCGACCATTACATGCCATTCTTTGAACTTACTAAAAGCCTCGTCTTTAGTCTTCACGAAGTATATCCATATCCTTCTAATGTAGTCGTCGATCAGCGTCGTGAAGTAGTAGGAACCACCCAAAGCTTCCATCTCCATCTTTTTGTAGAAGTCCATGTGAACGAGCTCTAGAGGAGCCTTTGCCCTGCTGGCCTCTTTAGGAAAGGGTTGCCGATGCTGCTTACCCATCATGCAAGCTTCACATACATCAGGTAGATCTGTAATTTCTGGTAGGTCTGCAATCATTCCACTTTTATGCATCTCCTTTAAAGAACTAAGGTTTAGATGACCAAACCTGTCACATGCCACAGCTTAGTGTTCTTCACATCCACTCGAGCACTAAAAGCTGAGAGTTCGTAGATGTTGTTGCGCCGTGTACCCTTACCAACAACCTTCCCTTGAAGATCCAAAATTTGTGCGCCATTCTTATCGAAGTGAACTTTGAGGTCCCGATCCGTGATCGTAGAAACAGACAACAAGTTCCTCTTGATATTTGGCACATAAAGAACATCGGACAACTGTTTTACAACTCCATCTGACTTGAGATCAACCGTACCTTTTCCTTTTGCTGGACATTTTGCATCATTGCCAAATGCTACCAGGATGTCATTCCCTACCGGCTGTAGAGAGATATACCAATCCTTTTGACTGGTCATGTGGCGTGATCCACCACTATCAATAATCCACGGTTCATCCGCAGAACATACATGAACTGCCTCTGTGCAAATCTCCTCAATTGCTACGAACGGCTCTACTGGTACTACCTGCGCGCTGTTGCTAGACTCTTTCTTTACTCCGTTCTTCTCATCTGCAATCTTCTTCCGGCACTCATTCTGCTTGTGCCCTGCCTTGTTGCAATAGAAGCACTTGATCTTCTTCTTTCTCTTTTCATCATCAGAAGAAGATGGGTTACCAGAGTCCTTACCCTTACCTTTCTTTGATCCAGTGTAGAAAGCCAAATCTTCTCCAGTCCTCATCTTTTGACGCATCTCCTCCTCTAGAAGCATTGCGCTGAAATCCTTAAAGTTGAGGGGCGGATTTCTCTTCTGCATATTCAGCGCTGTAACAAGACCGTTGTACTTTGGTGGGAGAATCCGTATGCACCTTCATGCTAGATTCTCGGTGATGGTGATGCCAATCGCAGTCATCTAATCGCGCAGATTCTTCACCCTGGTGATGAACTTCTCTGTCGCTTCAAACTCAGACAGTTTCTCATTTGCGAGTTGAGTCTCTAGATTTTGAATCCGCGTCTGATTCGTGGTCTCGTACTGATTTTCAAGACCTTCCATGCCTCCTCTGCTGTGGTGACATGTTGAATTAATGCCATGACAGAATCACTTACACTGCAGACAATAGAACACAGCGCAACTGCATTTCTTCTTGTCCATGTGAGAATCTCATCCGCAGTTGGTACTATCTGTTGTGCTACATTGGTCGGATTCGGTCTCAGAAATGGTTTCAGGTCCACCCCAGTAGCAGTATCCCAAAGCTCGTATGCGCTTAGGATGGTCTTCATCTTGAACTTCCAGAGTGGATAGTTAGTGCTGTCCAACTTTCTGCTTTTTCGGAACGGTGGGATTCGTAGTCTTGCAGGCTGGGCCATCTCTCACAATCTGCTCGCAAACAGAAACACACTACCAAATCTTTTTGCTAGAGTCTAGGCTCTGATACCATGTAAGAAAACAATAAAACGTCTGTGCTCAACGGATAACAGGATCTCGTACGCAAGAGAGAAAAGCAGATAGTATGGAGAATCAAAAAATTTGAGTACTGTAGAACTGATACAATGGATAGCGCTGCCTCCCAACTGTGTGCTTATGTGAAAGAAGCTTCGATGGCATGCTGGAAATAGTAGAGGACGGAGGTTGGATGCTAAGGAATCAGGGTTGCTATAGCCAAATAATGAAATGGGCTTCACGGGCTTGCTCTTATATAGCCACCAGCCATAGTCGGTTAATAACCAATTGGGTGACGGACCCAGTCCGCCCAAAACGGTCGACTGGGGGTCGGTCCCGAAATAGGCCACCGACCACACGATAGAACTGGTGCGCAAAATAGAGCAACTAACCGACGGTCTCTGTTCGGCCCAGAGCCATCCGAGATCATATGGGGCTCCAAACGGGCTCCGCAACTCGAGAGTGGGATGCCCTGGGAAATGCTTCGTCTACTCTCAGTGCGGTCAGTCATGGGATGCCTTCCCGCACTTGCATGTAGCCTCGTCGGTAGTGTGCCAACTCCATCCAGCCATCTGGCCCCCATCTGGTGTCCAAACCAGGACCTATCGAATAACTGAGCTACTCAGATGCCTTCTCCTCATATGGGGGGCTTACAAGTAGAGTTAGCTGGTTCCCACGTAGTTACACGAGAGTGGAGCATTGATATCTAATAATTATACATCCAAAAATCAATGTGTCTATTCGTCACACCAACTTAGAGTACTTCATGCAAGCTTGCTAGACCTCAAGAGAGAGTAATCATCCAATTGTCTTGCCCCCTCCTGACATAATTGGATGATTATAAACGTGGTAATCCACTTGTTAAAATAGGCGTGGAATGGCAAATCACCTTTTCCCATGCTCTTGTCTCTCCCGAGTAAACATCTATCTGCACCATGATCATCTGCAACAACATGCTCTATTGACAGATGTCGGTATTTCACACATTAGTGCAGTAGCTAGCATTACTTACACAAGCACTTATAAACACTTTTACTAT
This sequence comes from Dipteris shenzhenensis, assembly GCF_047967505.1. Lineage (NCBI taxonomy): Eukaryota > Viridiplantae > Streptophyta > Polypodiopsida > Gleicheniales > Dipteridaceae > Dipteris > Dipteris shenzhenensis. Next base: position 4,769,963 of record NC_141599.1, read on the forward strand.
TAAAATTTCTAAGCTAGGGGACGTTGTTAACCTAATAACCTCCATATATTTTTTCTACGTACATATGGAGTTTGAGTTCTAATAAGGGCTACAAATTGCAACATATGCAACATAATCATATCTAGTTTGTTTCACCTAAAAATATATAAAACACAAGGATAGTAAACCTATGTATACTATAATCTCTTTGCAGTGCACACATATACGCCATAATTTTTTGAGTTGCTACGAGCCAATAATTGCGAGCTCCAGAAGCATAGCGAGATGCAAATGGCCAGCATAAGCGAGTGCGCAACCGGCCCAAAGTCAAATATTTACTCATTAATCTTGAATCCTAGTTTATAGAGTTTTACTAATATATAATATAAAATTTTAAACACATGCGAGATGTTTCACGTTGGCCTAAGCGAACCCCCAACCGACAAGTAGTGTAATTTATTATTCATCAATGAACGAGTTATTCCAAGTCGGCTTATGCGAACCTCCAACAGGTTGATTGACGTTTCTTTTAAATATAGTTATAGGCTATAGCTACATGCTTATAAATAAAAACATATGCTAAAGTCAAGAAAAACATACACAAAATAACTCGTGCAACTACAATTAAAACCCTAACCTTTTCCAAAAGTGAATCACCTCATGCAACTTGTAATGTCAACTTTTCCATTTTTCCAAAGCTTCCTAGTACCTATGATATTTCATGCAACTAGATTGAAATCTTCAGTCCTACAACTAAGATAAAATCCTAAGACATGCAACCAACAAACTCTTTACCTAATCCTAAGTCTTTCCAAAGAGTTAAGACAAGTTACAACTTCATGCAAAAGATTAAAATCGTATATTTTTTGAAAGACATCTACAATGTTAACATCCAACTAACAAACTCTTTACCTTATAGTATGTAAATGCTAATTATCCAATTAGTATCTAAGTACGAGAGGATTCTGAAAAGCAAGCCCAACCACTGACACCAAATACTGTTTTGAACTCACAAGGACTAACAAAACTTACAAACTTCTTTGTATCTCCTTCTTTCTTATGGTTCTTCTCTTTCTCAAGACTCCACGGAATTCTAGGAATCTCGATAACGTGAATAGTAGGTACTTTGTGGCACAGGTTTATATAAGATTAACAACACTGCGCGGTGTAACTAATTATACCGTGCGGTATGTTGGTACACAGAGTGGTATACACAACATTGGACGGTATAAGACATTATCGAGCGTGGTGTTATCTAAGAATACCGAGCGGGATATTAATTTACTAAGTGGTAACCTATTGTAGTCAGTCTCGATAAACATTCACTACTAGATCGTTTTAAAACGCCCCTGGGTTAAGTAAAAAACGTTCAAAACATTTTAATACTACGTTTTAAAACGAATGTTTTAAAAGCGCGGCAAATCCCTTTATGGATCTCATTAGCATAAGAGTCTTTAAGATATTGAATCTTATTACTTTGACAAAATATAATTAAGAGAGAACATGCAAAGATAGGCCTTCATGAGCAATTTGTAGAAGGGGACTTTATAATGTTTAGGCTTGTGTTCATGTCCCTTATTAATGGCTTCTTCAATCGAGGTTGACACATACTTGCTTTATTGTAATGGGGTCTCGACTCTCAATTGTGATCACGTTTGCTAGCTAGGATCTAATGAAGAATAGGAGAGGTTTTCTATGATGTCATAACACTTTTTGATAGTGATATGTGAATTTGCAAAATATGTTGACTGTATGAAGTGCAAGATGGTTTAAAAGAAACCGCGTAGAGTCATGTACTCATTCCTATTGTAGTATTGTTCTTTCATGACGCATGACTATGATATCCTTTCATGAGGTAATGATATCCCTTTTTTTTTAATGAGGCTATGATATCCTTTTTTTTAAAGAGTCTACTTTAATGAGGTAATGATATCCTTGAATGAGGTAATGTATTTGCTCTTGTGGCTACATATGAGTTGTTTGCTTCGTGTAAAAGACGGTGCTGGTAGTTCAAAGTTGGAACAAGATTGGATAGCGCTGCTTCTTGTGATGTGTATGCTTAGAGATGAGAGGGGTGAGGGACCACGGTAGTGAAAAAGCTTTCAAGGGAGTTTGTTACATGTGCTAGGAAGTGGGCAGGGGCGAGAGGGGGAGACCTAGTAAACATACTGATTCCACTGGCGGGATGATGGTAAGCTTTGAAAATTTCGAAACAAGAACATGAAAAGCCCGTGCGGCAGAGACCATTTCGAAAGGTTTGAAACAGTGGGCAGTTGGCACTAGGCGTGGAATGGAAGGCATGAAAATTTCGAGTCACACGTGACATATAATGCTTCATGACCCGGAAAGCGGGGGACGCGTAAAGACGTGCATGTGTGGCCTCCGTGTGCCATGCCAGGTGTCAGTTTTACACTGGAAAGTCTAAAATAGCGATAATAATTTAACACGTGCCGCGATATCTGGAATCCACCGCAGAGTACGCTGGCGGTGAAGTGGCAACGGGGGGAGCATGTTGGCTTTTGACCGCGTGGTAGATGATGCTCGAAATCTAAAGGCGGATCGTCTCTTGTCGGGCCGCCAAATCTAGAGGGGGAGTTGGACCCTGAGATGGAGCCCCCATCCCGCTCAGTTACCGGCTTGGCGGCGCGCTGCGGTAGCCGCCAAATGTAGCGGGAGTGGGTGGTGGGTTACCCGCCCCACCAACACGGCTAGATAGAACGCGGGAGTGATGTGGCAGGGTCAGGGAGTGATTAGGTTAAAACATGCCAGTAGTGGCGTAATAAGCGCGGTTAATTAGAAAATTCTGGCACATTTTTTGTATTGACTTTGCCATCGGAGCACATGCTTTATTACTGCTGTTGCCGACGCTTCTGCGCCTTATACTTCACTCAACCTCTCACCCACATTTCCGTCTCCCTTGCCGTCCATCTCCGTCGTCTTCGCCGTCCGCTTCCGTCGCTTTTACTTTCTTCCTTTCCTTCCCTTCCTTCTTAAGATCCTTGGCTGGCTATGGCCGACTACCTCGACCGTCAACCACCCCCGCTCGCCCTTCAGAACGCCTCCCGCACCTTGAAGCGCATGTTCGAGCACATTCGCCAGCCGCCGTCCTCGCGCCCCAGCCCTTCTGAGGAGCACGCGCATCTAAGAGGTATTTCTCGTCTTTCAGCCTTCCTGCGCATATGTTTTACCGAACCGCCCCCGTTGCCCTCCGCCGAATCGTTTGTCTTTGCCGATCTCCTTCTCTTCTACGTTATTAGCAGTTTCGCACGACGATCGGATGAAAGAGCGAAATCTCCACCTGTACGGGCTCGAGGGGCTACGGGCGCGCCGCGCGTTGCGTTGTGTGCTTGTTTTGGGTAAGGTGCGAGGCGTGGTCTGATGTTTAGGGAAAGTACAAGACTTCAATGGCGCCCTCATTGTGCCTCGGGATCTGGATTTATGGAACTGAGCCCGCGGCCAGCCTACTCGTAGAAATTTGAAAGAGGCATTGTGAATCTGTGATAGTGATTAGGTCCAGGCATCGGGAGGCGTAATGATTCCAAGTTGCGGTGAAGCGGTGAAGCCTAGCTTATATATCTTCAAGAGTGCGCCACTGCCCTGAACGATATCTTTGTTGCTCTATCACAGGCATACGTCAAGAGATGCGGAACTTCCTCTCTCTCAGCAGATCGTCGGAGCCGAGTTTTGATGAGCCTGCCGTTTCCGGGAGCGACATCCCAACCTCCCTGCGGCTCTCGCTAGATCCTAACGTTCATGCAACCTCCTCAGCGTTTCGCCCTGTGAAGCAGCAATCCGTAAGATTCAAAACCACCTTTTTGGAATCTGAAGTCAGAAGGAGAAATCTTTAGGTGAAGCGGGGGTTCGACTTGGGATGTACCCTCATGTCTTGGGAAATTCTCATGGTTGTCTGCAGAAAGGGAGTGGCGTCTTTGAATTCGAACGACGTCGAAACGGCAGAAGCGTGTCTCCAGAGCCTTTCAAGTTCTCCGGAGTTATTGACAGAGCCACCGTGGATCAGCCTGCGCAAGAACATGTTACTGACCATTTGAAAGGGTGGGATGGCTCTGGCTCTCTCTCCGCTTTCCAGAAGACAACTTTGATGGAGGAGGGAAACTCAGTACTAGCGACCAATCCTCAGCAAAGCAGTGCTTCCGCTCGCCGACAATGGTGCGGCAACGGATCCTTCGGGCATCACTCCGTCAATGCTCCATCGAGGTATAGTCAATGCATAACGAATTTTATCATCCGTGTGTCACTCCGGCAGTCGATCCACAATCAGCCATTTCTTCTGGGCTGCTAACTGGGTTTATGGTGTGCACATTGCGCAGGCCTCCCTCCTCCGGTGCCACTCGTAAACAGCCCACAGCACAGCTGACAATCTTCTATGCGGGCACGGTGAATGTCTACGACGATGTTCCCGCTGATAAGGTTAGAGTTGTGGTGTGCATGTTTGGGCCACTGTTCATGGTGTGCCTTCCCAGTCTTGCTAACGGTGCTAATCCATGAACAGGCGCATGCTATCATGCTTCTCGCCGGCTCCGGTGCCGGACGATCTTCCAAAACTATGAACTCATCGTCCATGGCAGTTTATTCATCTGGGACGGTCGCAACAGCACCTATAGCTTTGGGCGGTGGAATGACCACTCCAGCAACGAGAGAGTCGATGGGTGTGCCCTTCGCCGCTCCGAGGGGCTCTTCTGCATTTTCGGCAGAAGGCAAACCGCAACTTGTTAAACGTTCTCACACAGGTATAGGACTTAATTTCCTGCAAGAGTTTATTAATGTTAATGTTGCTGCTTGCCTTAGGCTTTTGTTCATCTCTTTGGATTGATCACATCGCGGGCGCTGAGTTGGTATTGTTCTGGTTTGTCTCAGAACTCCCGTTCGCTAGGAAGGCGTCTTTGGCGCGGTTTTTGGAGAGGAGAAGAGACAGGTAAGGCGTTTTGTGTGAAACGGGGATGAAGCACTAGTTTCCGGTTGTTTTGGTTGCCGAAGTCGTGAATCGTTTGGCTGGGTTGAATTTTGCAGTAGGGTGCAATCCAAGGCGGCCGCGGCAGCTATGAAGCTACTGTATGAGCGAGACAATATTCTGCGCTGCTCCGAGGAGCAGCACCACGGAAGCCCTAGTAAGAAGAGGCTGTGCTCGAGCCCAGGATCGCCTTCGCGATCGCCATGCAATGACGACAGCTCTTCGGCCGATCAGTCCACAGTGCTCACATCCTCCACGCCCTCCACGCCACCCATGACTCCTCAGCGCTTGGCTTAGGCTTAGAACGACTACTGGCGAGCTTCCACCCGGTTGCCACGATAATTTTGAGCGCATACAGACTGTATGCTATTCTTTTATTTGTACAACGTGCTCACAGAAACTGGGTCTTTACCCTGATGCTACTTTACTTAACAGCCTAACGTTGATCATGCAGCCTTGTATTCCCGAAGTCCATATTGCAACCTGTGCATGCAATGGATTCATGAATGGGCGATGGTCTTACAGAATATAAAATACAGCGGCGCATAAGTCGAGTAGATTTCAAGATTGATGATGATCGAAACCTATGAGCATTTTGATCCTACAGGGTTTATATAAAGAGTAATTGGTTGTTGCATGCACGCTCTAGCTACTTTCTTAATATCGTCGGCGCTCTCACTCGTCACGAGTAGGTTTCAAGGTTGATATCGGAGGACGATGACAGTGGTGGATCAAAACCTATGTGCAGTTTGATTCTACAGGTTTTATATTATATATACCTCTAGAGTTTAGATTAGTTGGTTGCTGCATGCACGCTCTAGAGTTCTTTGATTTATTGCCTTACCAATATCGTCGGTGGAATGTGAACTGTCTCGCATGCAGTCACCGTGACCTTTGGTGTTTTGAAGTTTGAACTCTATCGAATTGGGAATTCCAGTTCACTTTTACTCTTGACAACTTAACTTTGCTTGCCTTCACTTCACACCTCTCGCCAAAACCCACAACCTTTTAGTTGAACGGCCTTACAGCATTCCAGAACATAAATGGAGGAAGGGGAAGGCAAAACATTTGCAAAGGTTGATCGAGAGCTATTAGTCCTAATACAAATCTATTTTGAAAAGTAACATACACATAAAGGGGAAGGAATGGTAAAGCACACACAAAGGTTGGGCTAAAAGTTCTAATCCACATCCAAAGCCAAAGGAGCTAGAAAAGCCAAGCCTTCTTTTAAAGGATTCCATCAAATTTGTTGTTATTTTTTAGTATTTTAAAACATATTGGATAGGAAGGTTTCTTTTAGTGCTTTCTTATTAAAACAAGTTGAATTTCATTCAAGTGGCTTGCCTAAAATATATCTATTCACAAGAATTGAAGTATAGATGATTGAATGTTGGAATTTTCTTGTGTTTGTCCATATTTGATCTATTAAACACCCGTATATTGTTGTTGGTGTTTTTATGAGTTGAATAAAATTCATTTCGGCCATGAAATTTGTCATTGTTGATGTTGTTTTTGTATGAATGTTCAAATCTATGTTGAAGTCTCCTAGCACATGTAATAATGTCATTTGGAATTCTTTTAAGTATATTTTGTATTGTTGACAAAAATATTGTTGCCTTAGTTTTTGGTGACTTGTAAGCATTGAGTATAGGAGTTGTTGTATCTTGTATGTGCTCGTGGATTATTAGCAATGTTTCGATCCCATTTGCATTATGTTGTTGCACGTGTTTTAGCTTGTTTTTTGTTTTGTAGATGTTGCAATGCGATTAGTGCCTACTCCACAAACTACCTTGAATCCTGGAAGATACATTTTGTGGTTGGTTTTCTCTTGTATTTCTTGTAGGCAGATGAAGGTTGCACTCATTATGCTATTGGAGTTCTTGATGTCTTGTATGTACTTAATGAATGATCTTGTGTTACGCTTTTTGTGTTGTTTTTGGACGAAGCCCAAAAATCCTTCCCAAATGAAAACTTTACTTTGTGAAAATATCCTTCCTAAATCAAAATTTTACTTTCTGAAAATATTCTTCGCAAATCAAAAGTTCACTTTGTGGCACTATCATATTCACATAAAAATATTGTTTTTTCAATCTATACTTTTGCACCAACATGCAAGAATTTGAAATAATCCTATATTAGAAATTCTAGCTATATCTAAGTTATTTGTTAATTTAATTATTTTTAATATTTTTCCTTGAGTGATAAATTTATAAATCCATGAAAGGAGACTTAAATATTTCATGAAAATAACATTGTCACTCGCAATATGCACAAAATTTTTAAAACTTTTAATAAATAGAAAAAAGACATGATGCCATAAGACCCAAGTTTTGTATTGAACCAAAGAGGTATAATAGCAATTATAGCTATTATTATATGATTACATTGAGAGACATTGCTCTCAGCTAGAGTCTTTATATCCAAAATGATATAGATTAAACATATGTTTATAATTTAAATTGTCGCTCTTAAAGAGCCTCAATTCATGCCATCTGCATAATTTGACTCCCCATTGTCTTATTGCTCAATGTCATGATAGTCCCTTGCCAGGTGCCATCTGCATAATTTGACTCCCACTTGTCTTGCCAAGCCTTGCCCCTTGGGTGCATTGACTCCCCATTGTCTTATTGCTCAATGCGATAGTCCCTTGCCAGGTCCCATCTGCATTAACTCCCTATTGTCTTGCCAAGCCTTGACCCTTAGGTGGCATCCAGTGCAAAATACAGGTGCCATCTGCATTAACTCCCACAAGTTATCTTGCCAAGCCTTGCCCCTTGGGTGCATTGACTCCCCAGTGTCTTATTGCTCAATGTGATAGTCCCTTGCCAGGTGCCATCTGCATTAACTCCCTATTGTCTTGGCAAGCCTTGACCCTTGGGTGACATCCAGTGCATATTTTGACTCTCATTTGACATAGGAGGTGATGACTCTGATTATAACTGTCTTGGATTGGCTTCTTGCCTAGTACCCAAATAAAATCCTTCAATGGACTTCGATACAAAGCTTTAATCATGGACATTCTTCATTTGCGCTGTCTCCTACTTCCTCCATGGCGAGCATCCTTAAAAATTCGTGTATATGCAAAATAGTTTGCTGTGGTATTTTTATTTTTCCTTCTACCTCATATCCCATGTGCTCCTTTGATTTCTTTGCCCTTGAATGCCAAGACACTATGATTGTCTCCGTCAAAACTTGAGAGACCGCTTCATCATTTGGGACCCACTCCTTCATTATACAATTAGTATACAATGTGTTGTTATCCATATTCTCTTTCCTGCCCTTTGGCTCATACCATACCACTGTAAATGTTGTAGCTCTCCCTTGGTCATCTCTTTGCACATCAACTACTTTTGCAACCCAAAACTTCACATTCTCATATTCATCATCCGATGGCCGAACCACAACAAAACAATCGACCTCTATATCTACTTGTGGCATAAACTCTCTCTTCTTCGGTCCACAATATGGACGTGGGAGTAATGATACAAATTCATTTTCAAAGACTGGAGCTGGGCGCAAATCGTTATGAACATTTGGCCAAAACATATTGCATTTTTCCTTGACATCCTTTGAGCCTCGCATTCTCTCAAGGTCCTTTATTAAATTTCGTGTCTTGTTAATTACAGTGGTAGTGTGTTCTCTCCAAGTAGGCTTCGAATCAGGATATCTCTGGAGCATTTTCTCTTTGTATGTAATAAATGCTTTTAATCCTTCTATTTCATAGTTAGACCTCTCATTGAATTCTTGTATAGGAGCCCATGTTCGATACCTTTCCTTGCTAGGAATTGAAGTTAAGAGACTGTAAGTTTCTTCAGGTTCCCATTTTGTATCATGAGAATACTGTTGCCATTGCATTACGGGTTTTTCATCTTTAAAAAAAAAACAAAAGTAGTGTGGATTGGTATGACCTGTTAATGCATCACCACCTGTTTGTATGAAAGGTAGAATGAAGCTCTTCCAATCATACATTTTTTCGAGCCTCTCACATACTGTACTTTCCTTACGACCACCAACTTGCCTGCCACATCTTCTTACCAAGTCATCTATTGTCTCCACATCCTTGCATTTAAGCTCCCTTGAGACTATGCTAAAAACCTGATCGATATCCTCATGTGTATGTCCAACATACAAAAATCCACATTCGACCTCATTGAAGATTCGATGAGCAACTAGCATGGAGCAGAATGCAAACATGAGTACATTCTTATTTTCTCGCCAGCAATTATTAGCTTGTATTCTCAAAGTCGGTGGTAGGTGACCTTTTTCAGCATGTACATTGCGAATTGCCTTCATAATAGATGTTATAACTTGATTGCTATCATGTAGATGCAAGGAATCAATCCATATATATGCAAAGAACTTTATTCCATGCACTAACACTCCACATAGATGTGTCTTTAGAAAGTGCTTTCCTTGTAATTTAGGTGGAGTGGCAACAAAACGAGGCAATGTTGTTGTATTCTGATCCATGCCATCTACAGTAAGGCACATGTAGTCTTCGGGATGCGAAATAGCTTGCTCCTTCCAAAATGCATATTTTTGTCTGGAATGTCAAATAAGGTCATGATGAGATTTTTGGTTTTTTTTGTATAATTCCCTTTGATTTGGACAGGTTGCACTCTCAATCGCTCGCTTTAAATCATCACAGACATTGCACTTTAACATTTTTTGCCTCCTTGGGATTTTAACATATCCAAAGTTCTTCTTCCAAAGAGTATACAAAGTATGAGAAGAAGCTACAGCATCCCCTCTTTGCCTTTGCTTTTCTGCAATAGAGTCAAATACTTCGAGCTTTGTCAAGCCCATTGGAAGGTGCATTTCAGTGATCGCGTCACCATTAGGGAGTTTGGTAGATATATGGGGTTGAGGTAAAGCATTTTCATGTATGAAGTCTTGCAAAATTGCTACTGCCCTGACAGTTGAGATTCTTGATTTGGACCTTCCTCTATTACTGTGAATGCTAAATTTATTACCGCCCTTTGCCTTGGTGATTAAATCCCAATATGTACCATGGGATAATCTAGTAACATTGGGATATGCCTTATTGCAAATCCTTTTGCCATTTACGAGAGGTTTTACCTTTTGTCTTGAACTTAGCCTTTTATTGCCATTCTGAAGAAAGCAAGAGAGACTTGTGAGAAGGTATTCATTTCTTTCGCTTCCTCTTCTTTGCCACACGTGTCCTCTACATTCCCTGATGTTTGCAAGATCAATGAAGTGCATACATCTTTGCTTGCAACATAGATATCCCAATGCATTTAACATGTTCTCCTCCTTCATTACTCTCTTCCTCTTTGGTTGCTTTTGTGGATCTGCCTGGATTCACTTTCTCTTCATGCATATGTATGACCGTTTTCGTTCCTCGTGCACTTTGTTATCTCCTCACATTTGTTTGTAACCAAGCATCCATGATTGGTCGTTGCATCCTTGTCCATATCACAATCAAAGTTAAATATTGAATAATCCTCTGTTGATCTCATCCTCGTTTTTAACATACTCTTAGGACCATTCAATGAATTCAATATTCTACGAGAGTATTGAGAACCTTGAAACTCTTCCGCTCCTGAGAGAACATCACTCATTGGGACATCTTGCACAACAAGACAAAGCACCCACTGACGCGCGCACAGACGCGTTTCATGAACTAAATAAAAAACTTACGGGCGCATCTATTTGCACGTCTATTTATGCGTCTGGAGACCCGCGTCTATATATCAGACTTACGCGCATATAGACGCGCAGTTAGATGCATAAATAGACGCGGTTATAAACGCTTTTATAGACGCATGTATAGACGCAAGTCGAACAGACAGACGCGTTTTTCGACGCGCTTTTAAAAAAAAAAAAATTTACAGAATACTGTGTATGTTGTGTATGCTATATAGTTACAAGAATCCCATATCCACATTCTGTAATTCAATTCTTACAGCCAACCGCATTTTAATTACAATTCCAAATAAAATATTACAACTCCAAAACGCAATAAAATTGAAAGCTCAAAAAGTGCTTGTATATACATATAGCACGAAGCTAAGCCACGTCATGTGGCTTCAAGTACAAAAAATAAGGAAGCTAAGCCACGTCATGTGGCTTCAAGTACAAAAAATAGGAGGAGTCTATATACAAGAGGCACGAAGCCAAGCCAGTGGCTTTAAGTATAAAAAAGAGTAGCTAGCACTACTTCTACGACTAATCCTTGCTGCCTTCCATGCTCCCTTCTGCGCTCCCTTCTGCACTTCCTTCTGCGCCTCCTTCCTCGTCTTCCTCGTCGTCTTGTGCATGGGCCTGTAAACAAGGGACAACATATATCAATGTATGAAAAATTAAATCTTTACTTATAATTTTGGCATTATTTAATTACTTTCAAATACCAGGGGGGCTGCACCAATAGCTCGGGTATACTGCTCCTCAGTAATCAACCCGTCATCATAGAAGTGCCTCCATGTATCTCCTCTGCGATGGTGGCGGTGGTAGGCTGTCTCCACTGGAGTAGGGTATCTGCCCACGATCTCAAGCTGCATGACCGCGACACACTTTGTGGAGGGATTAGTACAAAGAAACAACCAACCTCCTAATAAACTACATAAGCAATATAATTTGAGATCGATACTTACAAATTGGGCCTCCCATGATTCAACACCCCCTGTTGCAAAATGCGCGCTTCCATATTCCTCTATCTGGATCCTCCGTGCCTCCACGTGCTGCAGACTGGGGTCCTCCCTCGCTAACTTCATTGCCTTCTTCCACTCACGCTTGTGAGCGGTGTGGGGCGGGCCCCTTGGAGGTTGACCTGCCTCAAGCCTGGCAAGCTCCGCTAGTGCCTGCCTCTTAAGCGAAGATCTTTTATTGCTAAGTATCGTAACAATCTTTGGGTGGTCTTTATAGTGGATAAAGCAATCTCTGTAATTGTTAGCAATTATAGAGCGCATGAAGGCCATGATGTCCTTCCCCCGCACATCCATCAAGATGCCTCCTGTCTGAGTGTGGTCATAATAAATCGTACCATCACCCAGAGGCACGTCTAAATCATCTGAATCATCCTCCTCCTCACCGCCACATGGCCCAAAGCATTGTGCCATGCATCCGCCACCACTCTCCCTGCTACTACGCCTGCTACCCTATCGTGTCGAGCTCGTACGTTGGCCACTCGTAGCTGGGGACTGCACGGGACTACGCTGACCACTCGTAGCTGGAGAACCGAGTCTCGACGGCTGGGGAGTACGTCGACGGCTCGCTGAGACAGAAGGACCTCCTGACGGCATGGGGAAAGGGGCATAAGACGGGATGGCAGAAGGGACATAAGACGGCATGGGGGAAGGGGCATAAGACGGTACGGGGGAAGGGGCATAAGAAGGGGCATAAGACGGCTGTGCTGACTCCGCTGGGGTGATCTCAGGCGGTGTGGGGTGGCTCGGAGTCTGTAGTGCCGACTCGTGGGGAGTGTTAAGGGTACCCGTCATATACCCGTATAACTCCGCAGGACTAGGAGGGTGCCCTAAAAGATTATATAAGTCCTTCCAAATTGATTCTCGGGGATCAGGTGAGCTAGAAGCGCTTCCTGGCCACATGTTGAACTGGAAAAAAGGAAAAAAATCTATTACTGATGAGCTGAGAAGAAAGGGGAAGAAAAAAGAGGCTCTGTCAGAGCGCGTCTATAGACCCGTCTGATTTGCGCATCTATAGACACGTCTAACAGAGCGTTTAACAGTGCGTTGCGTCTAACAGTGCGTTTAACAGTGCGTCTAACAGTGCGTTTAAAAGTGCGTCTAACAGGGCATCTGTGTGAGCATCTATAGACGCGTCTGTATGTGTCTGCAACAAGCCAGACGCATGGTTAGACGCGCCTATAGACGCGCTTTTAGACACGCCCTGAGACGTGCCTATAGACGCGCTCCGACAGGTGAGATTTCTAAAAAGTCGAAAAGGACCTTGCGCCCGACAAAAGAACGTGACGCTTATACCTAGATCCTGCGTTTCCTGGATGCGAGAAAGTACAAAACTGGAAAGAGCAAACTTCCAAACAAGAACAACTTCAAAAGGACTTACTTGGATAAAGGTATGAAAGGTTCTTCTTTCTTTTCCAAACTTGTTTCTTCTCCTTGTTCGTACTCCTCCTCTCCTTTAGGCTTGGAAGTAAGTGTAGGTACGGTCCCTTTCTCTTGAGTGAAAGCTTGGAACTGTGTATCGGAGGCTCTCTCTTAAGCTTCGAATCTATGGAACTGCTAATAAAGAAGGAAGGAAGCCGCTCGCGAAGTTTAAGTAATGTAAAGAAAAGCAAAGCGAGCGGCGCGCCGAAAAGCAGGTTTAAAAGCTGCGTCTATAGTCGCGTCTATTAGCGCATCTATAGGCGCATCTAACTACACAGAGTAGACGCGCTGTTAGACGCGATGGAAGACGCGACTATAAACGCGGCGATAGACACAACACAGAGTTTAAATTAAGCATTTGAAGAAGAGCAAATTTGGTGGGTTGTTTGTTTGTAGGATGTCTCCATCTTCAACAAGTAGCTCCAGTGAGGATGAATCCCTCCGTATCCACCATCGCGAAATGTGGTTGGAGCAAAAAATCAAATGTCTGTGTGATCGATGTCGAGGAAACATGTATCGTGCACGCAGGATTACACTCAATCATATCTCAAAGTATGGAGAATGGGATGTGATCGTAAACAAGGTAAGGGTTTGTAAGTTAAGGTTGATTGAGATACCTATGGGTGTTCATATGTTTGAGCTATGATCCCGTTTTAGCTTGATATAGGATGCAGTGCCACACCCGCACATGTTACCCTATGCCCGTCGTGAGGAGGCGAAGCGTCGGCGATATGAGGTGGGATCTTCAGGAGGGACCGTTACGGATACATGGAGTGATGGTGATAGTAGCCCTCCGCCATTACCTCATGAATCCATGGAGGAGGAGGTGTTTGAGGGAGGGATAATAGCATGGAGCAGGATGATCTTTTTACCACAGCATTGACTCCACTGTTTGAGAGGTGCACATTCTCTGTTCTACGTGCCTCCCTTGAGTTACTAAACTTGCAAACCATCTATGGATGGAGCAATGCAAGTTTGAATGCATTACTCAAGTAAGCTTTGAAGTCATTTTGCAAACATGGTGAATTATGCGCGTGGGTCAATTACTCGAATGCTTTTCCTCATTTATGGTCTTCACGTGCAGGCTATTGTGTAAAATGCTTCCAAGGGAGAATAAACTACCGACCTCAAGAGATATGGCAAGGCAACATGTGACCTCTCTTGGAGGATTAGATTACAAGCGCATCCATGCATGTGTCAACGATTGCGTTTTGTTTCGTGGACTACATAAGGATGCAAGAGAGTGTCCTACTTGTGGAGAGGCAAGATATAGAGCAGATCTCAAAACCTTGGACGTGCCTCGTAAGGTATTGCGACATATTCCCATAATCCCTCGCATCCAACATATGTTCAAGTGCAAATCTATTGCAGAGCTCATGTCATGGCATTCCTCCAATCGATCAACCGATGGCAAGTGGAGAACTCCCGCGGACTCTCCTGCGTGGAAGCATATTGAAGACACATGGCCAAGCTTCAAGGAAGAACCTAGGAGCTTGAGACTTGGATTGGGTATGGACGGTGTGAACCCATTTGGTCTCAAAAGCACGTCTTACAGTGTATGGCCAGTGGTATTGGTGAATTACAATCTTCCACCCTCTATGGCTATTAAGAAAGGACATGTCATACTGTCCCTTCTAATTCCAGGGAAACATAAAGTCAAAAATCCTGATGTTTATTTGGAGCCTTTGATTGATGAGCTAGAGATACTTTGGAGAGGTATCGAGGTGCATGATGTGAGCAGGCCTCCCTCGTCACGAGACTTCGACTGCAAAGCAGTCTTGATGTGGATGATGCATGACTTCCCAGGCTATGGCGAGTGTTCAGGTAAGCATTGCATTTTTTAATTATGAATAGGCAAAGGACATGGCACCCTAAACCCACCTTCCACTCTTAATTGCATCTATTGTTTAGGTCTCACTACATTGGGTTACCATGCATGTCCTGTTTGTGGTCCTTCGCCAGTTGCCTCACGGGCAGACGCATTGAATAAGGTTATCTATGAGAATCACCATCGATTTCTCCCACCTGATCATCCTAGATATGTTGCCCCTTGGAATGAAGTCCTCTTACAATCACTCACTGCGGGAGATTGGATGAGAATTTGGGATGGTTCCACGACTCCTCCACCACTTGGCATGAGCCGGTAAGGGTTTGTAACTATTGGCTGGAAGTAAAGATTGGCTATATTGGTTGAAAGTAAAGATTGCACGCTAACACTTTATTTTGTTTAGATACTCCATCTTTTATCGTTTACCATATTGGTCCCACCTCAAGATCAATCACCTGCTTGATCCCATGCATATCTTCAAGAATGTGGCATATACCATTTCGGTGCATTTGAATGGGACACGAGATTCGGCACGCATAAGGGAGGATCTACGTACCACAGGGAGGATGCATGAAGCTTGCGCTCAAGAGAGACCAAATGTGCGAGTTTTTTTACCTCGTGCACCGTGGATGTTGTCAAAGCTAGAGATGGCGACGGTGAAGCGCGCTATTACTACAATTCGTACTCCCACTGGATGCATGAGGTGTTTGAAGGGAGCCTTTACAAAGAGCAAGAAAAGAGGTGTAGAGCAATTATATGGCTTGAAATCTCATGATTGGCACAAGATGCTCCAAGTAAGTATTTTATATGCATAATATCTTTTTCCTTTCAAATTTGTGAGTGAATAGCTATAAGCAACTAATCAACCACCTCCTCGTGGGTTCAGTTCATACTACCTACTAGCATTTCACGTAGTGCATCAAAGGATGTGAAAGATTGTATTTACAAGATGGGCGAGCTTGTGAGGTATGTGAGCTCAAAGGAAATAGATCCCACCACTCTTGAGAATGCTCAAGTTATGTTAGTGGAGGCGGTTTGTTTAGTGGAGGAGACATTTCCATGTTCTATTCTCACAAGCCAACTACATCTCATAGTACATTTGGTGGATGAGATTGCTATATGCAGTACTATACATGCACGATGGTTGTTTTTCCTTGAGAGCTTCATGAAGACGTTGAAGGGCTTCGTGAGACAAAATGCAAGACCCGAAGGTAGCATGGCTGAGGGTTGGTTGGTACAAGAGTCACTTGTATATATTTTTGAGTTTCTTGTTAATGTGGATAGCTCTCTCCCACGACTATGGAGAGATGATGAAGACCTAAGGATGACCTCTATTGTGCCTCAAGGAAAAGGACGCAACAAAGTAATAGACACGGAGTTGCATAATAGTATCAACCTCTTTTGCATGCTTAATAGTGATGTGATGAAAAGATGGGTGACAAGATACGAGGATGCAAAGGCAAGAAGACAAGAAGAAAGGGCCCTCTTTTATACACACCACGGATCTCTGTGCCATACCCTCAGCATCTAAGAGCACTTCCAAAGGATATTCATGTTGATTGGCTACTTGATGAAATGGAGAAAGCAGAGAAAGATGAGGGGATGCATATCACAATGGAAGAATGGGAGTATGCTAGGGGATGCATGAGCAAGGTCGGTATATAGAATGTTATGCATAAGTTAGGAGCTTTTTATAATTTAGATTGCTTATTTAATTGATTTTTTCTTGGTGTAGTGCACTATGTTCAATGCTATATGGTGTGAGGGCAAGCATTTTCGAACACAACGGATTGATGATAAGAGAAACACACAAGATTGCGGCGTCATTGCTAGCTTTGAGGGAGACAATGTAGCCATGGATGATTATTGTGGCATAATCAAGGATATCATTATGCTTGACTTTCGACGTTTCTTTGTGTATGTTTTGGATGTAAAGTGGTTTAAGGACGTGGTGGAAAGAGGCCCTAATGCAACAATCAAATGCCATGCAAGTGGTTTTGTAACTATTGACTCCACAAAGTTTTGGCAAAGTAGGAAGGGCACACTAGTACTACCACAACAAGACAAAGCACCCATAGACGCGCGCACAGACGCGTTTCATGAACTAAATAAAAAACTTACGGGCGCGTCTATTTGCGCGTCTATTTGCATGTCAGGAGACCCGCGTCTATTAGCACGTCTATATATCAGACTTACGTGCGTATAGACGTGCTCATACACGCGTAAATAGACGCGCATATAAACGCTTTGATAGACGCACGTATAGATGAAAGTCGAACAGACAGACACGAATATAAACGCGTTTGTAAACGCACTGATAGACGCGCCTTTTTTTTTAATATAAATTTTACAGAATACTGTGTGTGTTGTGTATGCTATATTGTTACAAGAATCCCATATCCACATTCTGTAATTCAATTCTTACAGCCAACCTCATTTTAATTACAATTCCAAATAAAATATTACAACTCCAAAACGCAATAAAATTGAAAGCTCAAAAAGTGCTTGTATATACATATAGCACGAAGCTAAGCCACGTCATGTGCTTTGTATGGTCGATCACGCATTATACACCATTTTTTCCCTAGTGATATGCACATCCGCAAAAAAACACACCCTTAAGTGTGTTATCTGACCAAGTACTTATCGGATGGGTGTGCCTCTTTGAGAACATTTCAATACCACCTAGGTTGAGTTGTGCCCATCGGATATCCTTTGCATGGTCGATCGAGCATTAAATACTATTTTTGCTCTAGTGTCATGCACATCCGTAAAAGAACACGCTACTAGCTATATTATCCGATCAAGCACTTATGGGATGGGTGTGCGACTTTGCATGTAAGTCAATTCCACCTACTTGAAGGTGTGTGCAAAGTATTGTGCCCATCGGATATGCTTTGCATTGTCGATCAAGCATAAAACACCGTTTTTGCCTTAGTGTCATGCACAACCATGAAAAAACACGGTCCTAAGTGTGTTAATCAAACAAGTACTTATCGGATGGGGGCTCCAGTTTGCACGCAAGTCCGTTTCAACTAGGTTGAGATGCATGCAAAGTATTTTCACCATCGTATATGCTCTGCATGGTCGATTACACATTATACACCGTTTTTCCCATAGTGATATGCACATCCGCAAAAAAAATGCCCTTAGGTATGTTATCTGATCAAGTACTTATCGGATGGGTGTGCCTCTTTAAGAACATTTCAATACCACCTAGGTTAAGGTGTAGGAAAGGTATTGTGCCCATCTGATATGCTTTGCATGGTCGATCGAGCATTAAATACCATTTTTACCTTAGTGTCATGCACATCCATAAAAAAACACGCTACTAGGTTTGTTATCCGATCAAGTACTTATAAGATGGGAATGCCACTTTGCATGTAAGTCAATTCCACCTAGTTGAAGGTGTGTGCAAAGTATTGTGCCCATCGGATATGCTTTGCATTGTCGATCAAGCATAAAACACCGTTTTTGCCTTTGTTTCATGCACAACCATATAAAAACACGGCCGTAGGTGTGTTGTTCAAATAAGTACTTATCGGATGGGGGCTCCACTTTGCACGCAAGTCCGTTTCAACTACGTTGAGGTGCATGCAAAGTATTGTCACCATCGGATATGCTTTGCATGGTCGATCACACATTATACACCATTTTTTCCCTAGTGATATGGACATCCACAAAAAAACATGCCATTAGGTGTATTATCTGACCAAGTACTTATCAGATGGGTGTGCCTCATTGAGAACATTTCAATACCACCTAGGTTGATGTGTACAAAAAGTGTTGTGCCCATCAGATATTCTTTGCATGGTCGATCGAGCATTAAATACTATTTTTGCTCTAGTGTCATGCACATCCGTAAAAAAACACACTGCTAGGTATGTTATCTGATCAAGCACTTATGGGATGGGCGTGCCACTTTGCATGTGAGTCAATTCCATCTAGTTGAATGTGTGTGCAATGTATTGTGCCCATCAGATATGCTTTGCATTGTCGATCAAGCATAAAACACCGTTTTTGCCTTAGTGTCATGCACAACCATGAAAAAACACGGTCCTAAGTGTGTTATTCAAACAAGTACTTATCGGATGGGGGCTCCACTTTGGATGCAAGTCCGTTTCAACTAACTTGAGGTGTGTGCAAAGTATTGTCACCATTGGATATGATTTGTATGGTCGATCACGCATTATACACCGTTTTTTCCCTAATTGTATGCACATCCGCAAAAAAAGATGCCCTTAGGTGTGTTATCTGACCAAGTACTTATCGGATGGGTGTGCCTCATTGAGAACATTTCAATACCACATAGGTTGAGGTGTACGAAAAGTGTTGTGCCCATCGGATATCCTTTGCATGGTTGATCGAGCATTAAATACTATTTTTGATCTAGTGTCATGCACATCCGTAAAAAAACACGCTACTAGGTATGTTATCAGATCAAGCACTTATGGGATGGGTGTGCCACTTTGCATGTGAGTCAATTCCATCTAGTTGAAGGTGTGTGCAAAGTATTGTGCCCATTGTATATGCTTTGCATTGTCGATCAAGCATAAAACACCGTTTTTGCCTTAGTGTCATGTACAACCATGAAAAAACACGGTCCTAGGTGTATTATTCAAACAAGTACTTATCGGATGAGGGCTCCACTTTTCAAGCAAGTCCTTTTCAACTAAGCTGAGGTGTGTGCAAAGTATTGTCACCATCGAATATGATTTGCATGGTCGATCACGCATTATACACCGTTTTTTCCCTAATGGTATGCACATCTGCAAAAAAAGATGCCCTTAGGTGTGTTATCTGACCAAGTACTTATCGGATGGGCGTGCCTCTTTGAGAACATTTCAATACCACCTAGGTTGAGGTGTACAAAAAGTGTTGTGCCCATCGGATATCCTTTGCATGGTCGATTGAGTATTAAATACTATTTTTACTCTAATGTCATGCACATCCGTAAAAAAACACGCTGCTAGGTATGTTATCCGATTAAGCACTTATGGGATGGGCATGCCACTTTGCATGTAAGTCAATTCCACCTATTTGAAGGTGTGTGCAAAGCATTGTGCCCATCGGATATGCTTTGCATTGTCGATCAAGCATAAAACACCGTTTTTGGCCTAGTGTCATGCACAACCATATAAAAACACGGCCGTAGGTGTGTTATTCAAATAAGTACTTATCGGATGGGGGCTCCAATTGGCACGCAAGTCCGTTTCAACTATATTGAGGTGCGTGCAAAGTATTGTCACCATCAGATATGCTTTGCATGGTTGATCACGCATTATACACCCTTTTTTCCCTAGTGATATGCACATCCACAAAAAAACACGCCCTTAGGTGTGTTATCTAACCAAGTACTTATCGGATGGGTGTGAGCCTTTGAGAACATTTCAATAACACCTAGGTTGAGGCGTATGAAAAATGTTGTGCCCATCGGATATCCTTTGCATGGTCGATCGAGCATTAAATACTATTTTTGCTCTAGTGTCATACACATCCGTAAAAAAACACGCTGCTAGGTATGTTATGTGATCAAGCACTTATGGGATGGGCATGCCACTTTGCATGTAAGTCAATTCCACCTAGAACACCATTTTTGCCTTAGTGTCATGCACAACCATGAAAAAACACGGTCCTAGGTGTGTTATTCAAACAAGTACTTATCGGATTGGGGCTCCACTTTGCACGCAAGTCCGTTTCAACTACGTTGAGGTGTGTGCAAAGTATTGTCACCATCGGATATGAATTGAAATGGTAGATCATGCATTATACACCGTTTTTTCCCTAGTGGTATGCACATCCGCAAAAAAACACACCCATATGTGTGTTATCTGACCAAGTACTTATCAGATGGGTGTGCAAAGTATAGTGCCCATCGGATATGCTTTGCATTGTCGATCAAGCATAAAACACCGTTTCTGCCTTAGTGTCATGCACAACCATATAAAAACACGGCCGTAGGTCTGTTATTCGAATAAGTACTTATCGGATGGGGGCTCCACTTTGCACGCAAGTCTGTTTCAACTACGTTGAGGTGCGTGCAAAGTATTATCACCATCAGATATGCTTTGCATGGTCGATCACGCATTATACACCATTTTTTCCCTAGTGATATGCACATCCGCAAAAAAACACGCCCTTAGGTGTGTTATCTGACCAAGTACTTATCGGATGGGTGTGCCTCTTTGAGAACATTTCAATACCACCTAGGTTGAGGCTATGAAAAGTGTTGTGCCCATCGGATATCCTTTGGATGGTCGATCGAGCATTAAATACTATTTTTGCCCTAGTGTCATGCACATCCGTAAAAGAACACTCTGCTAGGTATGTTATGTGATCAAGCACTTATGGGATGGGCATGCCACTTTGCATGTAAGTAAATTCCACCTAGTTGAAGGTGTGTGCAAAGTATTGTGCCCATCGGGTATGCTTTGCATTGTCAATCAAGCATAAAACGCCGTTTTTACCTTAGTGTCATGCACAACCATGAAAAAACACGGTCCTAGGTGTGTTATTCAAACAAGTACTTATCGGATGGGGGCTCCACTTTGCACGCAAGTCCGTTTCAACTACGTTGAGGTGTGTGCAAAGTATTGTCACCATCGGATATGATTTGCATGGTAGATCACGCATTATACACCGTTTTTTCCCTAGTGGTATGCACATCCGCAAAAGAACATGCCCTTAGGTGTGTTATCTGACCAAGTACTTATCGGATGGGTGTGCCTCTTTGAGAACATTTCAATACCACCTAGGTTGAGGTGTACAAAAAGTGTTGTGCCCATCGGATATCCTTTGCATGGTCGATCGAGCATTAAATACTATTTTTGCTCTAGTGTCATGCACATCCATAAAAAAACACGCTGCTAGGTATGTTATCCGATCAAGCACTTATGGGATGGGCATGCCACTTTGCATGTAAGTCAATTCCACCTATTTGAAGGTGTGTGCAAAGCATTGTGCCCATCGGATATGCTTTTCATTGTCGATCAAGCATAAAACACCGTTTTTGCCCTAGTGTCATGCACAACCATATAAAAACACGGCCGTAGGTGTGTTATTCAAATAAGTACTTATCGGATGGGGGCTCCAATTGGCACGCAAGTCCGTTTCAACTATATTGAGGTGCGTGCAAAGTATTGTCACCATCAGATATGCTTTGCATGGTTGATCACGCATTATACAGCCTTTTTTCCCTAGTGATATGCACATCCACAAAAAAACACGCCCTTAGGTGTGTTATCTAACCAAGTACTTATCGGATGGGTGTGACCCTTTGAGAACATTTCAATAACACCTAGGTTGAGGCGTATGAAAAGTGTTGTGCCCATCGGATATCCTTTGCATGGTCGATCGAGCATTAAATACTATTTTTGCTCTAGTGTCATACACATCCGTAAAAAAACACGCTGCTAGGTATGTTATGTGATCAAGCACTTATGGGATGGGCATGCCACTTTGCATGTAAGTCAATTCCACCTAGAACACCATTTTTGCCTTAGTGTCATGCACAACCATGAAAAAACACGGTCCTAGGTGTGTTATTCAAACAAGTACTTATCGGATTGGGGCTCCACTTTGCACGCAAGTCCGTTTCAACTACGTTGAGGTGTGTGCAAAGTATTGTCACCATCGGATATGAATTGAAATGGTAGATCATGCATTATACACCGTTTTTTCCCTAGTGGTATGCACATCCGCAAAAAAACACACCCATATGTGTGTTATCTGACCAAGTACTTATCAGATGGGTGTGCAAAGTATAGTGCCCATCGGATATGCTTTGCATTGTCGATCAAGCATAAAACACCGTTTCTGCCTTAGTGTCATGCACAACCATATAAAAACACGGCCGTAGGTCTGTTATTCGAATAAGTACTTATCGGATGGGGGCTCCACTTTGCACGCAAGTCTGTTTCAACTACGTTGAGGTGCGTGCAAAGTATTATCACCATCAGATATGCTTTGCATGGTCGATCACGCATTATACACCATTTTTTCCCTAGTGATATGCACATCCGCAAAAAAACACGCCCTTAGGTGTGTTATCTGACCAAGTACTTATCGGATGGGTGTGCCTCTTTGAGAACATTTCAATACCACCTAGGTTGAGGCTATGAAAAGTGTTGTGCCCATCGGATATCCTTTGGATGGTCGATCGAGCATTAAATACTATTTTTGCCCTAGTGTCATGCACATCCGTAAAAGAACACTCTGCTAGGTATGTTATGTGATCAAGCACTTATGGGATGGGCATGCCACTTTGCATGTAAGTAAATTCCACCTAGTTGAAGGTGTGTGCAAAGTATTGTGCCCATCGGGTATGCTTTGCATTGTCAATCAAGCATAAAACGCCGTTTTTACCTTAGTGTCATGCACAACCATGAAAAAACACGGTCCTAGGTGTGTTATTCAAACAAGTACTTATCGGATGGGGGCTCCACTTTGCACGCAAGTCCGTTTCAACTACGTTGAGGTGTGTGCAAAGTATTGTCACCATCGGATATGATTTGCATGGTAGATCACGCATTATACACCGTTTTTTCCCTAGTGGTATGCACATCCGCAAAAGAACATGCCCTTAGGTGTGTTATCTGACCAAGTACTTATCGGATGGGTGTGCCTCTTTGAGAACATTTCAATACCACCTAGGTTGAGGTGTACAAAAAGTGTTGTGCCCATCGGATATCCTTTGCATGGTCGATCGAGCATTAAATACTATTTTTGCTCTAGTGTCATGCACATCCGTAAAAAAACACGCTGCTAGGTATGTTATCCGATCAAGCACTTATGGGATGGTCGTGCCACTTTGCATGTAAGTCAATTCCACCTAGTTGAAGGTGTGTGCAAAGTACTGTGCCCATCGGATATGCTTTGCATTGTTGATCAAGCATAAAACACCGTTTTTGCCTTAGTGTCATGCACAACCATATAAAAACACAACCGTAGGTGTGTTATTCAAATAAGTACTCATCAGATGGGGCCTCCACTTTGCACGCAAGTCCGTTTCAACTACATTGAGGTGCGTGCAAAGTATTATCACCATCGGATATGCTTTGCATTGTCGATCACGCATTATACACCATTTTTTCCCTAGTGATATGCACATCCGCAAAAAAACACGCCCTTAGGTGTGTTATCTGACTAAGTACTTATCAGATGGGTATTCCTCTTTGAGAACACATACCACCTAGGTTGAGGCTTAGGAAAAGTGTTGTGCCCATCGGATATCCTTTGCATGGTCGCCATTAAACACTGTTTTGGCCTTAGTGTCATGCACAATCATCAAAAAATGCGGTCCTAGATGTGTTATTCGACTAAGTACTTATGGGATGGGCACGCCACTTTGCATGTAAGTCAATAATACCTAGGTTGAGATGTGTGAAAAGTAGTGTGATGATCGCATATGCGTTGCATTGTCGATTAAGCATAAATCAACGTTTTTGCCTTGGTGTCATGGACAACAACGAATAAAAAACATGGTCCTAGGTGTGATATTCTAAAAAGTAGTTATTGATTGGGTGTTCCACTTTGCATGGAATACCATACCACCACTTTTGAGGCACGTGCAAAGTATTGTGCCCATCGTATATGCTTTACATGGTAGATTGAGTATTAAATACCGTTTTTGGCCTTGGTGTCATGTACAACGATCAAAAAACATGATCGTAGGTGTATTTTTCAAACAAGTACTTATCGGATGGGGATGCCACTTTGCACACAAGTCAATACTTCCTAGGTTGACGAACGTGCAAAGTCTTGTGTCCATTGGATATGCTTTGCATAGTCGATCTCACATGATACACCATTTTGTTCCTAGTGTTATGCACAATCGTCATAAAATACGTTTGGAGGTGTGTTATCCGAACAAGTACTTATGGGATGGGTGCACCACTTTGTATGCAAGTCAATAAGACCTAGGTTGAGGCGTGTACAAAGTTTTGTGCCCATCGGAGAATGTAGATGCGATAATATTAGAAAATTCTCGGTATGTGTATATGTGTGTGTGTGTGGCAAACAATTTTGATACAACAAAGTAAACACCTAGTGCACAAATTATGCACTTCATACCTTGAGTAAATAAGCTTGTTGATGAGGATAAATACACTTTTGAATAAAAGCACAGTTGTTGTATGACCACAATAGGATCGCTTTGACACCTGTGATTTTGCCCACATGTAAGTTTGCAAATAGTATAAAAAATCATATAATAATATATTAATAGTTTGCAAATGTGTATAGCAAGTGAGTAATGGGAAGTGGAAGTGGGAGTGAGGAGGGAGGAGTGGAATGGGAGAGGGAAGTAATAGGGGTGTATGATAATAAGTATAAAAAATAGTATAATAATATATTAATAGTTTTCAAATGGCAAGTGAGTAATGGGAAGTGGAAGTGAGAGTGGGGAGGGAAGAATGGAATGGGAGAGGGGAAGGTAATAGGGGAGTAGGATAATAAGGGAGTGAAATGAGTGAGGGAGATAATAGGGGATGAAAAAGAGGAGGGTGAGATGGGGAAATATGGGATTTTGGGAAATGGGAGGAGTATGGGACGTGGTGGAAATGTGGGATGGGAGTGGTGGCAATGGGGAGGAAGAAGAAATGGATGGATGGGGGGAGGGCTAATGGAAGATTGGGATGAGGGATGGGGGTCCAATGGGAGAGGGGGAGTAATGGGAGCCAATGGGAGAGGGGATAAATGAAAAGCCAATAGAAGAGAGGGGAGGAATGGAAAGCCAATAGGAGAGGAGGAGGAAAACCTAATTTTTCTTATATATAGACTTCCTTCTTCATTTATTCTCCCCTCATTTCATTCATTAAAACAAGAAAGCAAGGACGATCAAGAAAGCAAGGAAGGAGGAGCAAGAAAGCAAGAAAGAGCAAACTTACAAACTTTTTCCAAGTACTTGCAAATTTTTTTGATTAATTCTTTATCTAGATTTTTTCTTAAAAATTTGAAGAGAGAGGAACTAGAGAGAGAAAAGTTGAGGGGAGGAGAAGAAGAGGATGGAGAGACTGGAGGGAAGGGAGGAGGAAGGGAGGGAGAGGCCGGGGCTGAGTAGAGGGGGGAAAGGAGGAGGGAAGGGGGCAGGGGGGGGGAAGGGGGAGATGGGACAGTCTCCCTTGGAGGAGGGGGAGGGGCGGAGGGGTTGGCGGAAGGGGGGGAGCGGGGGGGGGAGCGGGGGTGAAGGCGGGGGAGGGGGAAGGGGGTGGGAGGGGCTGGCAGCCCTGGGGGAAGGGGGGGTGGGGAAGAGGGGTGGGGGGAAGGGATGAGAGGGGGGGGCTGGCGGCCGCGGCCGCGAGCTCGGGGGAAGGGGGGAGGGAAGGGAAGGGGGAGAGGGGGCGGGGAGGGGGGGTGCGAGGAAGAAGGGGGGGGAGGGGGAAGGGGGGGTGGGAAAGAGGGGGGGAAGGGGGTGGGAGGGGCTGGCGGCCGTGGGGGAAGGGGGGGTGGGGAAGAGGGGGGGGGAGGGCTGAGAGGGGGGGGACTGGCAGCGCGGAGGGGGGGGAAGGGGGGAGTGGGAGGGGCTGGCAACCGCGGCCGCCAGATCGGGGGAAGGGGGGGTGGGGAAGGTGGGGGGGGGAGGGCTGAGAGGGGGGGGGGCTGGTGGCCGTGGCCGCTAGCTCGGGGGAAGGGGGCGGGGAGGGGAAGGGGGGGTGGGGAAGAGGGGGGGGGCTGGGAGGTTGGCGGCAGCTCGGGGGGAGGGGGGGTGCGAGAGGGGGGGGTGCGAGGGGGGGGGGGAAGGGGGGGGGAAGGGGGGGTGCGAGAGGGGGGGGTGCGAGGGGGTGCGAGAGGGGGGGAAAGGGTTGGCGGTCGCGGTCGCCATCCTGGGGGGTGAAGGAGCGGGAGGGGGTGCGAGCGGGGTGGGGGAAGGGGGTCGGCAGCCCAGGGGAAGGGGGGGTGGGGAAGGTGGGGGGGGGAAGGGCTGAGAGGGGGGGGGCTGGCGGCCACGACCGCCAGCTCGGGAGAAGGGGGGAGGGGGGGTGCGAGGGGGTGTGAGAGGGGGGGAAGGGCTGGCGACCACGGTCGCCAGCCCCGGGGTGACGGAGCGGGAGGGGCAAGGGGTGCGAGGGGGGAGGTGGAGAGGAAAGGGGGTCGGACGGGGGCGACAGGGGGAAAGGGGGGAGGGGGGGCTAGCGGTCACGCGAGGGGGAAAGGGGGAGGAAGGGGGTGGGACGGTGGGGGCTGGCGGTGGGGGAAGAGGGGAGGGGGGGGCTAGCGACTGCAGCCGCCAGCCCTGGGGAAGGGGGGGTGGATGGGGAAGGGGGAAGGGGGCGGGGGGGAAAGGGTGGCTAGCGGCCACGGCCGCCAGCCTTGGGGAAGGGGGGGTGGAGGGGGAAGGGGGTGGGACGGGGGCGGGGGGGTGGAGGGGGTAGGGGGTGGGACGGGGGCGGCCGCCAACCTTGGGGAAGGGGGGATGGAGGGGGAAGGGCATGGAACGGGGAGAGCAGAGGGGGAAGGGGAGGGGGGGAGCGGGAGGGGGAGGGGGAAGGGGGGGCAGAGGGAGAAGGGGAGGGAGGGAGCGGGAGGGGAGGCGAGGGGGGGAGGGGTTTTGGCAGCGGAGGGAGGGGAGGGGAAGGGAGGGGCGAGGAGGGAGGGAGGGAGGGGTGCAGAAGGAGAGAGAGGAGAGAGAGAGGGAGAGGAGAGGAGGGAGCAGAAGGAGAGAGAGGGGAGTGAGAG